>NW_028262290.1:39528804-39835543 GCF_047370975.1 Nipponia nippon | reverse complement strand
GTAGGTTTTCATTGTATCAGCTTCCTCCATACTACTCCCATCTGCTGAATCACTGGATTAAAGAGGCTTCTCTTCTGACAGTGGATTTTCGGGAGCTCCTGCAAGATAATGCATGTTTATCATTTCTTGCCATGGCATCAGATAAGGCAGGCTCGCCTTGTCTTTGTGCTTATTCCAGCAGTGATAAGAACAGAGATTACAGCACGCCTTCCCTGGGGTCTGAAAACTCCCTGTCACAGACTGATTGCTTAGCCCTGATGAAAACAGGTGTC
The DNA here is from genome assembly GCF_047370975.1 of Nipponia nippon. Lineage (NCBI taxonomy): Eukaryota > Metazoa > Chordata > Aves > Pelecaniformes > Threskiornithidae > Nipponia > Nipponia nippon. The sequence continues at coordinate 39,835,271 of NW_028262290.1, read as the reverse complement.
TCTCGCCAGGGAGATGAAGCTGGAATAAATAAGCCTAGTGACTGAAACCCACTGGATGTATACGCACGTGACCGCCTAATGTGGTTACTGGTATTCACAATGATACCTAGCATTATATAATCTCTTCACGGTCTTCCCTTCCTGAACTTGCACAGTAAATTAAATGAGGCAGAAGGTCTGCAGCAGGGTTTTTTCCTGGGTTTAAAGGCTTCCCTTTGCATTTTGTACTAATCCAGCTATTTTTGGTGGACAAAATGTGAGCAAGAAAGGAAGGCAAGTAACGTACTTATCTGCTTGGTGTTTTCAAAGATTCTTTTCACTAACTTTTAAGAATGACTTTCACAGCAGTAAGACCTTCAGACAAATATTATACTAAAGATGAAACATATGTATTCGATGATAGTCATGATTTTCCTCAGTGCATTTTCTCACTGTTGATAGTATTTGTGCTCAAATAAGAGTTTGGAATCTTCTGATTCATTTCAGTTTTTTTCTGAATCCTGAAATCAAGTCAAGTCATAATACTGAAATTTCAAGACCACTACCCTATTGGGAAACAAATTATTGTGACACAGTGACAAAAACCTTCCATAATATAAATATTATGACTTCTTGAAAGTCTTGAAGTTCATAGAACTTAGTACAGTCCAATTTAGCAGAGATATTCTCTCCAGCCTCACACTTGTTGGGCAGGTGCAAATATTTTCTAGCACTGCAAACTATGTGCAGGCAATTTGTGTCTTTTGCAGAAAACTAGGCAAAGTAAACCTTCTAAGGCATGCTTAGTGACCTCTTCATAGAGGAGACAAGTGGCATTGCAGTGTTTCAACTGCATGTGCTGTCATTAATATGAACTTCAATAGTTGCATAATAAATGCCTCTAGATTATATCATCCAAAAGTCTCACTGTGGCCTGTAGTCCCAACAGTTCTGGTATAGCAAATGCTAGGGATTTCTGGTAGCAACTACTTTTCCCAAATGTAATTTTTTTCATGCATGAAGCCAGTAATACTGTCTTCCTCTACAGATGCTTGAGGTACATTTACTTCCCAGTCCTTATCTTATGTTTAATTCACTGATCAATTGATTGGTTGGTCTTACGTTTTTCTTCACTGCAAGTATCTCTAATCAGATTCTGATTCATCTGACATTCATTTTGCTTAAGTTAACATCATGATTTTATAGAGGAAATTGCATAGTGCTGTGATGCTCCAGTCACATTATAAAGATCTTCCTTTATCTCATAGAGCTGAGGGTGAATTTTGGCAGTTCTGGCCTTTAGCACACTTACCACTCATTTATATCACCTTGTAGCTGATATGTTCCTGAACAACCCCATCAACTTCATCGGGATTACTGCTGAGAATGAGGGTTTCAGGTTCTGATGCTAGTATGACTGCCCTCAGTTATGCCAGGGTCTTTGCTCTAAACTTGTCTTAGCTTCTTATTTGTTACTGGCTTCTTTTGTCCTCTGTATGAAATGCGAACTTACTCAAGTTTATAAATTTGTTCCTGATTTAGTCTTATCAGGTCTGCCACAGCAATAAAAATAGCATATTTTGAAGATAGAAACACGCCTTGGAGTTTCTTGCATTTGCACAGTTACCCCTTTTCCACAGATACTGTCATAAGCACATCTGCTGAATTCACTAGAAATCACATACTGAAAGGCACTGAAAAAGGAAACACTTTTACTGTGAGGGTGACCAAGCACTGGCACAGGTTGCCCAGAGAGGTTGTGGAGTCTCTGTCCTTGGAGATATTCAGAAGTCATCTAGACATGGTCCTGGGGAAACTGCTCTAGGTGGCCCTGCTTGATCAGGGGGGTTGGATGAGATGACCTCCAGAGGTCCCTTCCAACCTTAACCATTCCATGAAGCATTTTTGCTCTACTAGCACTCAAGTACAACCTGTGCATTAACTTTAACGTTGGTCTTATGTAAAACCGTCCATTCTCTTTGTGTTTCCTGTGGGGCAGTTTGTACAGTTTCAGATGATAGCCGGGAGGTATTTGCACAGCATCTGTTACAGTAAGGATTATGTCTGAAACAGATTGTGAGGTCTCTCTTACACAGCACACTAGCTCTGGTATTTTTGTTCTTCATAAACGGCCTATGCAATGCAAATAGTCTGGAGGATATATTATTGTGCTCCAGCTCAGAAAAGCGCAGCACAAAAGTGTGATATTTTATAACTAATTAAGGCTGTTGTGCTCTTACCTCAGTTGCATAGGAGCATTACATATATAGCATTAACACAAACACCTCCTTCTGATGATGCACTGACAAATGTTTCGGAAATTTTGCAAACCTTTGGGATCAGTACCCTGAAATCCAAAGGAGAAATCTTGTGCCATGGGAATCTATTATATTGCATGACTTCAGACCAGTCTCTCTTCCCATTTGCCTGTGTAGTCTTGCTGAGCATCTCTAGATAACTAGGGATAATTACCTCTAGCCTTTGAGCAGCGTTGGTGTATTTCACGACGTTCTGGTAGCCCCCCTGCTTTCCTCAACTTGTTTGTTCTGTTCCAAGCCTTTCGAGAGACAATTGACAAGTTTGGGTATGTCTGTTTGCTGGCTGAGCTTAGGAATGGACAAAAGAGCTGCTGGAGAAGGTTTGACTGATGGGATAAATAGAGAGAACACTGCCGAGATAAATGAAGAGCTCCACTGAATATCACTAGCTATCTTCTTTTTGTAGTATATACTGAAATACCAGCAGTGGAGAGTGGCAGGAATTCTGAAGATAAAGGGAGATAATTGCTGCATCTGTGGTTTGCAGGGACAAGGCTAGATAAACTTTTTTGAAACACTGCAGGCCAGCTGCTAAATCAGTGTTGTTTGTCAATGAGAGGTCATTCAAGGGAGAAAAAGCAGAAGTTGGAGGATTAAATGGAAGTAAGTCACTGAGAGATGAATTAAGGTCTGTTAAAATCAGAGTAGAAATATTAAGATTAAACAATTTGAACACTTATTTTATGAAAGAGTTCCAAATATATCACATATGAAGAAATTTTGCACTTCTTTGTGTATACATTTGAGTTTCAAAATGGCCCCGAAAGGTATCATCCCTACTTCTAAATGCTTGTTTTTCATTCAGTTCATAAATCATCCCTCTCTCCCTTATGAACTATGGATTACCATTTAGTGCCAAGCAAAAGTTAAGATCTTTTTATTTGATACCAAATGAAAATAGGTATTTCCACTGGAAAAGGAACAAATGAGAGTTGGTCTGCACATCTAGAGTTCTGGCCCCGCATGTTCATGAAAGATGAATTCAAGGTGAAGCAGGTGAGGTATATTGCTGTTTGAAAGATGGCGTTTTGGAATGGCATTCCAGAAAGGGTAGTGGGATCAAGCCAGTTTAGATACCACCCAAACAATTCTTAAAAAGAGTAATAGAGTGGAGTAGCTTTTGGTATCAGGAAACTGGCTTAGATGACCCAAAAGTCATCTTTTAGTCCCCTGTAGCTCTATCACAATCAATCTTGCAGCATTTTCCTGAAAGAGTCACCAATCAGTGGCTTTGCAAAGAGTCACGCACCCAGCACAAGTTACCATCCTTATGGCAGGGCACTTTCATGTTTAGGACCTCGTTCTGCATAGTGTACATAGTGTTTCATGCTTCTGTTGACAACTTTCTAGTACACCACACGTAGTTATATATATATTTTGAGAATTTCATTCTCCATTTAATGTGAGGATGCTACAAAATCACAGAAATCAATGGGAATTTGGGGTTTTATTTTTACAAAAGAATGGGCAGATCTTCCAATGCATGTAAAAGAGCAGGATTTAAAGCAGGATACTGGTATTTTGTCACCCACTTCTAACTATAGTTATTTTCTTCCATGTTTGGGAATAACCTCAGACCTCCCATTATTTTTACTCAGAATGTTCTTATATGTCTAAATGAGCCATAAATGCCCTTTTAGCTGTATGCTATATATGTGCCACTCCCTATTTAGGGGAATCAGGGTCTGTTCATACGTGATTAAACTTACTTCCCTGCCCTATGAATGTGTTGAAACGGCACACTGAGTACACTTTTACAGGCATTTTACACATTTTACAGCAGATTGCATTGAACTCTGCTTTTTACATTCACTTTAAGTGCTCTTTAGCATTCTTATTTCTAAAGTAGCAAAGTAACAGGATTACCATGTCAGCCACTAACACTAATTTGGGCATTAACACAGTACCTTTCTCTTCCCAGTTCTCCAATAAACCTCTAATTCATATTTCAATGAATTTAGTTCTCACTCTCCTCTTTCTTGTTCTTTTCTTCATAGAGGCAGGAAAAGCTTTGAGAGACAACACAGAAAGCTTTGTAAAATATAGCCCCCTATTGGAAGTTATTCATACAATAAACTTTGTTGATGAATTACTTTAGATAACATGAGGTCAAAATAATTTGTTATGCTGCTATTCAGTCCTATCCTTTTCTTTCCCTTAGTGGAAGAGGTTAAAAAAAGAAAAGAAAACAGTTGCCCTACTTTTTGTTGATAGCAGCTGGCAAGAGGATACTCATGGGATGCTGTGTATGTGTCCAGGCTGCATGATCAGATATTTGATATTAAAGTATGGTACTTGAAAGAGAAAAAAAAGATTTAGTGCAAAGGGCATTCCACATAGAACCATTGGTGGCTCACATCCAGCCAGTTACCTGGGTCCGTAGGAATTAGGAGATGCAAGCTGGTACATGCCAGTCCAGATCCTGCATTATGTTTTGTGTGTTTGCAGGATTTCAGCATACAGCAGGCAGAACCGCTGGAAGCATTAGATATTCTTGATTATACAAAAGAATGAACAAAGAGCAGCTTTGTATTTATTATTTTTCAGTAATGGGCTTGGACATCTGCTCTAAATGTTGCTGCCTTAGGTTCAGTTGGTTTAGTCACTTCAGCTTACCTTCCTAACAACAGTGTAAATCGACTTGCTCAATTATAATGTCATGAACAGACTCACTTGACTTGCCTCAAAGGGGTGAGCTGGGCTGCTTGTGGGGATGAGACAGAGCTCAAAAGGGAGAAAAAAAAGACAACGGTAAATAAGACTATGGAAGAGACTCAGGTCAGTTTGATACTCACTAAATATCTTTTCCTCTCATCAAGGAAAAAAAAGCAACAGCCTTTTCAGCATGTGGAAGTAGCAAGTGCATCCTCTGTCATCACTGCAATCCTTCTTCTTGGCCAAATAACTCATGAGGTGCAGGGATATCATTGCTATGCTGTAAACAAGGAAGGACTTTTCTCTATTTTATGTGGCACCATGAAACGATCCAGTATCAGAGATTTTTCTCGTCAAACCCATATGCAATGAAGAAGTCAAAGGATCCATGAGTGTTTCTAGTATGCTTGAACTCAGCATTTGATAGCAAATGAATGAACTGCAATGCAGGGACCGATTTAGACGCGTCGTCAGACTTCTGAGCCAGTGCTAAACTGCTTGTTTTTCCCTTGTGCATCTGGCGAATCTAAGCAGATGCAGTCTCTCATTCTTCTATTTTTGCATAGCTGGGACTCAAGAGAGGCACTAGAGAGAACTTTTCTGGGGAAAAGAAAGGAAAAGTTATTCAGGCAGACATCTGAACTCCTCCCTGCGGTGGAAATAAGCTCTATGCTGTGGCTCAAATTAGAGGTAACAGGCAGCACATGATTTTTATTACTTTGCTGCCTTGGCTTAATACTTTGTTTTGCCTGAAGAGATTTGGTGATTTAAGATATACTGCCTCTTTGGAACCACAAACTAAACCCTAACAGAATATGCACCATCCTGTGGGAAACCTTATGTTTCACAAGTTCTGGCATGAGTCAATTTGTGCCGTTTGATATTTTGTGCCAAAGCTCATATTAGATAATTTGACTCAGTTAAAGTCGGACCTTGAACGAACTGTCCAACTTGTCCAGCTCCTTGTGAACTCTGAACATGTGTCTTCCTTAGTCATGGAAGGAGAGCTCAATCTGGCTTAATTTCTGGCTTCTTTTGGAGCCTACATTAAAACCCAGGGGGAGTATAGGGCATTAAAAAGTCCTTGATGTATTTCATAAGAGTAGAGGGTTGTTCTTTGGCCAGAAGGAGCACACCATTCATCTACTAGAGGCTCTAAATACTGTTTTACCTGTTTACCTTACCGGGATTTCAGTTCATCTCATGCCTTGAAGTCTGGGTGCCCATCTCAGCCCCTCTCCCTTCACACACTCACAGTCTGCACTCACAGGTCCTGCAGCAAGTGTTCCCAGCTTTTTCTCTCTTTTTTTCTTTTTTTTGGCTGTATATCATAATCATCAAAATCTAGGAGGGATCTAGGGCTGTCAGAATCCCTGTTATCAAGTGCTGGCATCACCAGTTACCTCATTGCCTCACCTACTATGCCCTGGGAAGTTAAAGTAGTAGTAAACATGTTCATTTCTCGTTATTTTTAGTTAGTAAGTGCTTTACTCCACCATTTCTTAAGCAGTGATCGAGGAAGCCTGTACAGGTACATAGATTTATTGGATGTGTTTAAATGTAAAAATAAATGAAAAAACCAACCTTACAATGATGAGAATTTAGGATGTGAAGATATGAAGGGATATAATGGTACGGCAAATAAAAGCTTTCTTTTGGATTAAAGCCACTGTATATGTAGCTTGATATAATTCCAAAGACGACAAATTTTAATTTGCTTTTCCCTTTTCTCTAGTATCTTTTGACATGGAGTTTATCATTCATAATAAGATAGAAATCTTTAAAGGTCTTTAACCTATAACCATCTCTCACACTGTCTTTTGCTGTATGTGTGCTGGCATTTAAATGCAACAACCAAGGGAGTCTTAAATGCCATTATAAGCACATTCATTCCAGCTGTTTGCAGGATTGTATAGGTCAACCAGCCAAGGGGCTTGACTTTAGTGTTTTGGGATCAGTTACAGCTTCATTGGAGGGTTGAAATTCAATCTTAAATCACTGTGCTGTAACGAGTTGATGCTACGGGGTTTTATTGCAGTAGTTGGCTTCTTCCCTAGCATGGCTACCCATAGACTGTAACTGCATTTTTATAGTGTCTGTTTGGTACAGATGTAGCAGTCAGCCTCGGGTATATCACACTGGCACCCATAGTGTTCTGGGAAGTGGGACTATTTGATGCCACCTTTTATATCACTGCAGTCAGGCGACCCTGCAGAATAAATATTAACAGACTTCCTTCCACGCTGATGAGATTCTTAAATAATTTACTGCTGCCTTTCTGAGCCAGGTCCTGCAGCCTTGATACAGTCACAGCTCCTTTTGACTTCTGCGGGAGTTTTCTCTGAGCCAAAACTGGAGGCTCAGGCTCAGTTTGGTGAAAGTATGAAACACCCTCGTATCAAATCCATCACTCAAAAGCTTCCTCCACATCACTGGTGTAGCTGCAAGGCTTTTGTAGCATACATAATTAGGAAAACATTTTTCCTTTAAGAATTACCTTTGTTCTGTGCCTGTCTGATAATGTTAAATAGTGATATTAAAAATACATACATATATTTGTTAAGATGTGGAGAAAATGAGCTAAGGAAGAGAACCCTTTCAGCATCTTATAATTACATTTATAGATTTCTAAGATCTGGCATTTACTAGCTCTCCTTATTATACTATGGACCAAATTCTCAGATGAGATCAACTTCTTTGCCAGTCATTTAGTGGTGGCTGGTTCTGAGACATTAGTACAGTGTATTGGCTTTAAAAAATAATTGAACATATACTGCTCGCTACTTACCTGTCTTTTTCCTTAAGCAGTTATTGAAGAACTGCTGGTAAAGTATTGATGAGTGACACTTTTTTTTTTCTCAGAAAAAATACTTTGAATTATTTTGCTAAAATATGATGTCTTCTGCAATATTATGTGCTACCGCTACCATAATCCTCCAATGAACTCATTCAGTAAAGTGCTTACAAGAATGGTGGAAACACCATTATCTAGTTCTGAATATTTTCTATATGAATTGAATAGTTGAATACGAGTAATATTCACTGTTGAAAGGCAACATAGACTCTCTGAAAAAGAAAGACTTTTTTTTTTTTCACACCTGCCTTTCTTTTCTTTGTTTCTATGCTTTGGCCTTCACTAACCTTGGCTAGTACACTTTTATTGAGCTCTTTCAGCATATATATTTCTTTTGCATTATATTTTATCCAGTCTTACAGCCACCCAAGTGACAGCCAATTACCTATCTATCTGACCAACAGTGCAAAGGCACTTTTGGTATTAGATCGTCGGGGGTTTTTTCTTCTTTGACAATTACTTGTCAGAAAGCTAGCAGTTTCTCTTTTGCTCCATGAAACTGAACTTACTATAAACATTAGTGATTTACTCAGAACTTGAAATTCAATAACCTTCATGCCACATAATCTTATAAATGTATTTAGTGAGCTGTTATAAGGGATTACTGTCTTAAAATCACCCAAAAGCTAGTATTTCACCTAGACAAGTGAATTCAGATCATTAAAAATCTAATGGGAATCTCCTTTGTGGTCAGATGATTGCTTTAACTGTCACCAAAAGTATAAAGAAGTGATTTAAGTCAAATTTTAACATTTCATTGTGATGCAGACTACATTCAGCTTTGGTTATGAAGCCTCTGTTGAAAGGTGGTAAGTCACAGGTAAGGAGGCTGTACCCGTTAGCTGAGGGACAGTAACTTCCTAAATAGCGTTTGTCAGCCAAGAGCGATAATCTGACACCACCCTTTCACATCAGATTTAAATATTCTCCCCTCCGTTACAAACCTGGCATTTCTCTCATGTTAAATCTTATTTTCCTTCTTCCTGAAGTCAAGCTTGTCAGTAAAATTCTGAAAATACAGCAAGAGTATAAAATTTGTGTAAAAAGTGCTTTATGCTTTACCGGTCAGTCTTTGATGCAACTAATTTTTTATTATTTTTTTTAACCTTCTTTTTGCTTCACCTGTTAGCTTTCTGTTAGAAATTCTGGATTTTAGCATTTGGTAAGTCAATCTTTTACTGTCCAATGGTGGGGTTTTATCCAGACTAGTTTGGTAGCTTTTTGGTGTTTTTTCCCCTTAAATTAGAAAGTGCATATTCTCCAAAATAATGTAAAAGTATGATGTGAACATTGTGCATTTGCCCCAAGGTTTTACAAAAATGTTTTCTCAGTGGATCATCTGTCAAGAAAAAGGAAATACACACCTAAGAGTGCTGCAATGTGAAGACAGCGTTTAAGTCAAATGTGGCTAGTGCTAAAAATGACCTTGATCCAAGGTCTTCTCTATTTCAGGCGAGTACCCAGGCTACAAGGTGGTGTAAGCAGCTCCCATGCTCCTCTCCTGCCTTGGCATTGCCCTCTTCCTCGTGCTTTGCATGGGGTACGCAGTGATCTGGGCAAAAAAGGAGGGAAGGAAAGAAGGAAGGAGGGAGAGAGGATGGGATGGGATGGGATGGGATGGGATGGGATGGGATGGGATGGGATGGGATGGGATGGGATGGGATGGAAGGATAGGCTGGGAGGGAAAGGTGAATGCACTGCTGAGCTCAGCAAAGGTGTCCTGGGGCTTCAGAACAGAGGGCACTTAAAGCTCCAGGAAGAGTTTCCTGGAGGAGGCTTGGGAACCAGTTCAGTTTTTAACAGTTGCATCTACCAAACTGGACTGAACTGTCAGTAATTCAGCATGCCATGTTGGAAACTAGTGGTAATGGTAAAAGGAGCAGCAGTCCTCAGAGATTCCTCACGTCCAGGAAATTCTTTCTGAAGCCACAAGGTAAATGTATGGCCATAAGATGAAGCAGAGAGTTTTGGAGAAAACTTCTTTATCCTTAGGAGCAGTAGTTAGTATGGATGATGAGCTGTGCCCTGGCACTTCTCCTGTTATAATTATTAGCAGCATCAGCCAACTCTGAGTCTTACATGCATAATTCAAATGTTTCAGATAATTCCTGACTTGAACTTAGAATATGAATGCTCTGGACTGTAATTTTTGGATTCACCATTTTCACATACTGTTTTCATTTTTGAAAGCTGGGGAAACAGTGTCCCTTTGGGAACTGATAATAATCTGTGTCTCTTTTTTCCTAGTTTTTAAATTGTTTTTCTTTTAAAAAAGATTTCAAAATTATATAGTTTTACAGCTCAGCAGTTATTAAGTATTTAATTTTATGGTTGCTGTTAGATTACTTGAATACAAGTTTGTTAGAGAGAGAATGGATACTTTTCTGGTTATTATAATTTCTAGGGATTGTCCTACATGACAAACTGAAGTAGCTTTTTAATATCAAATGCAGAGTAGATTATACTTTCCCAATTTCATGAACTCAGTAATTTATAGGGTATCAAATTTGCAGATATTTCTATATATCATTAACATTTTCATTTTCTATTAAGCAATTCTATGTTTTTATATTTATATCAAGACACTTTTAGGTCTTTTATTGTCTAAAATGATCTGTTACATATGAAACCTCTTTTTCTTGATCTGGTGACTCCTTTCGTTATGGATGTAGATCTATTTATTCATTTCAAATTCACGTGTCATTTATAAAAGCTTTTCCATTAAAATATAAAACTGACTGATACCCATGCGGTTTCTGACAGAAGAGAAAATTGAGTTTTTATACTCATTTTGAAAAGTTGACTTTGTAACTCTGCTGTGGTGTCTCATCACTCAGACAGCTTCTGATACGTATTTTGAAGTATAATAGGACCTGAGCATTTAGAGGAGGGGTTTACTCCATAGGGGACATTTGTTGCAATCTGCTCTCAAAAATGTTTTTTGATCTCTCTGTCGGTGATTTCTTTCTGTAGATCCTATGCAGCATTGCTGGTTGCTGTGTCACCTTTTATTTTGTTACTCCTTCACCATAAGCAGCATATGGGACATTAAGGCTACAGCTGCCCTATTTCTTCTGTTCAGGATGTTCCAAATGTGCTGCACATCTGGTTGATTCATCTAGGTAGAGAAGCTCAAAAGTCAAACAGAATAGCTCACCTGAACTTTGTGCTGCTCTTAACACAAAAGGGCTTGGGCATGGCCAGAAGAGAAAGTTCAGCCTGTGTGACTTTAATGCAGCCCAGTGCTGCAGCTTGGTACCTTCTCCTTGCACTTTGCAGAAAGAGGGACATGGGGAATATTTGATAGACTTAGCGAAACAGAGAGGTAAAAGAACAAGACAAATGTGGCACATCTTCATTAAGTGATCTGATACAGTCCCACTAGAGCATTTTCCTGCTAGTCCTAGTCTTGTGAGTTGTGCACTTTACATTACAAAATTGTCGATGCTGATGATGACTAAATAACAAAGCACTCCCTCGGCAGCAGTAATAAGAAATATTATGTCTTCTTTTCCAAGTGTTGTTATGATAAGAAAATGTTATTTCCTATCAGCTTTGATAGATTTTTATAAGTTCCCATGAAAATTTTTCATATGTTTTACTAAAACCACACCGCCAGTATTTAATTTGCCAAAACTGAAATTGTCCTCTTTTATTTGCAAGAAAGGTTTGGGTTTTCATTCCACTTTTATGTTAATCATTAAAAAAAGAGTATCAAACAACAATTTATGACAGACACTCCCAAACTTTGTTGTCTTAGTTATCATGAGCAGCGGAGGTGCCAGCCTCTCCCAACATGTGCTTGTTAGGAAAGTGATATGACAGTAAACCCCCAGAGGACCTCGGTCACATCGAGCATACCCCATTTCTCCAGCCTCGAGCTCATCTGCCTTACTAAGTTGATATCTGTCTTCTAGCAATGGGAGAAGTTGAGCCAACTAATTTTGGGAACCTCTGCCTTGCCTTCAGGTTTCAGGTTTTTTGGCTGTTTTCAGAAGAATCTGAAAATGGCGATGAAAGCAGAAATTCTCTTGGGAAAATATCTCGTTGAGAAAAACAGCCTCTTCATCATCAAAATGTTTTTGGTGAAACATTTAAAAGCACTCACATGCACATAACTCCAAGTGAAACTCTGTCACAGTGTCTGCTCCTTTCCGACTGCACCACGTGGCATAGGTTAGTCTGGTGGCCACTTGTGGCTACAGAGATTTTGGATCTGTGCAAACACAGATAGTACTGACTCTTCATATCTGAGTAAAAACAGCCTGTAATTGTGCACAGCTAACTGTTTCCCTCCCTTTATTCTGATGATTTCTGTGCATTGAATCACCTGAATCACAGACTGGGTTAGGGACTGCTTTTATTCATTTGCACAGAGCTAAAAAGTCTGTGGCCTTCACCTCTGCTTGGGGACTCTGTTGAGTGAAGTACTAGACAACGGAACAGCAGCACTTAAATGTTTTCTCTATTCGGTGTATTTTGCTCATGGTATAAAGAAAACAGAACTTAATGTATTTCCTCTGGCATTATAATGAATTATTATTTTTTTAACTTCTATCTGTGCTGTCTGCAAGAAGGTTATAATTTAGAAAAGAGTAGCAATTTGAGCAGGATAGACATGCCTCCTACCTCTTTCTTTTCTTCAGATTTTTTTCCCCCACTAATGTATTCTGTGGGCTTTAGGGATGAGACAAATTACTCTGTGTTGACGACAAGAGCAAAGTAAATGAGACTTAGCTGCACAGGAAAGTCTCACTGCATAGCCTGATGGTGAAAACCCTTGTTAGTGGGGAAGGAATGGTGCTGTATGTTTGGTGTCCTGCTCCCAGGACTCCTTCAGTGGTTTACATGCTGTCACTGTACATAAAAATAAAGAAAGAGCCCTGCAGGCAAGAAATACAAGCAACTCTCCCAATCCCAGATAAGTGCCATAAGCAGTAGGCTGTAGACTCATGTTTCTCCTTGCCCTTTCTTTTTGACTCGCTAAACACAAATTTTCATTTTTTGGCCGGTGACACAGCTTCAAGGAGAAGCTCTCCCCCTTGGTATCCTAACAGATAGGAGGTGGGAGGAGAGGAATAGATACCTCGGTAGGCAGCAGGAGAGGAAATTGAACCTTATTTCTCTGTGTTTGCAGTGGGCGCCTTTACCAGAGTAATCCATAAAAAGACTAATTATTTTTTATACGTGTATGTCTATCTATGGTGCATATAAACATTTGTATGGTCATCTTTGGGAAGATACTTGTGGCCACCATGCTATTTTGTGGGAGCCCAGTTCTGCTAAATGTGCTCAGAGCTTGCATGGCAGATATCAAGGAGGTATACATGAAGGCAAACTTTGTATCTGATCCAGTTTAGGCATGAGCTGAGTACCAAACCTGTTAACATGGGTCTGTTGGCAAAGTGGCTGTGTTCATTCACATTACAGTACTATGTCCTTCAGACATTTAAGGTGCTGATCTACACAGCTCTGAAAATTTCTCCTAAGAACCAGTTTAAGAAGGGTAAGATACTGAACAGCTTCATTCATACCTGTCCTGCAGTATTCATATCTGTGCTGCAGGCTTTTGTCTTTCAGACAGCTCTAGGTGTTTCAACACTACATAAAATGTCTAAGGGCAGCCATCTCTTGCAGCAAACCATCTGTGTGAAATTAATTTCCTCAACACCTACTCTGGCCAAGCCCTATGCTCTCAACACCAGCAAATTCACATGTGCCTGGGGAAGAAGCCAGGCAGTGGCATACCATTGTGGATGCTAGTGAGCTGTTAGAGTCCTCCATCATGTTAACCAGGCTCATTGTGACCAGCAGTCTTCCCAGACAGTTCACCCATGCCCAGGGACCATTTTGAGCAGGTCGGTATGTAGTTTGCGCACAGCTGCCCTGTTTCAGAGCCAAGGACACTTTACTGGAGGCAATCCTAAGCCAGCTGCCTTCAGTACTGGGAGCATTATAGGACGTACTTAATTTAATGGTGCAGGTGAAGACCTAGGCTACATGAGAGTTTCAACGAATGTCAGAGCAGAGGTGGCTGATAAGCAGATTCTAGTCTAATTTGGCAACTCCATCCTCTGTTCACTTGGTAATGTCGGGGCCCCAGGAAGAAGACACATTGCCTCTGAAAAATGGTGGTCTGTGAATTAGTTAGATGCTTTGTGACCCTGGAAGATCTCTAATTGTAGTGGTGGGAATGAAAAAGGCTCTGGCTCTTGTCATGGATGTCATAAATGTCTTTCTATGTGATACAGCACAGGACTCTTGGTACATTGTTGCTAATACCATAAACTGTGAGTTCTGCGTGTGCCAAAGAGTTTTTGAAACTCTCTACCATCTCACACATGGGATTTGGGGCACCCTTGTACTGTACTGTGTGATGTATCCTGTTGTTTAGGGAAGGTACAGGCAGGGGTTTTCCCAAATGTGAGATCACCTGAATTGCCTGAGGGAGCGCATTAGAGAGTGGTAGAAAAAGCACGTGATTCTGAGGTGTCCCTAGTGAAGTCCCAACTAGGCCATTATTGTGATGCTCGTGAGTCTACTACAAGGTGAAGACATTACAAGAATGACTTCGGGGGTCACCGTTGCTGTTAGGATACCCACATACTTCCAGGAAGGTGACAACCACACCATTAGGCATTGAAAATCCATCTGAGGTCCATGTAAATATGTCATTTTCTGGATTTGGTCATTAACTTCTGCAGTTCTTTTCCATACCTAGGGGAGAAAAAAAAATATAGATCCAGAGGGACAATGAGTTAAAACAAGAGAGTGCAGAGTGTGACAAAAGCAAGGTAGATAGCTAATGCCACTTGAGCCAACAGCTTCACTCACATGGGAGTGGTGTTCCCTCTGAGATTCTCCCTTACCTACAGCACGAAAAGGATAAGATAATTTCTGTTAAGATAGGAACATCTTACATGTCCAAGAGGATAATATGATTTTAACATTGTCTGCTGTATGATAATTTTTCATTTATATATACTGGGCCAGATGTTTAGCTGATAAAAGTCCATGTAACTTCACTGATTGCAGAGGAGCTGCACCAAGTTGATTATTCAACCTTTGTCATTTAATTGTTTAGATTTATCCTATTTATTAACCTCAGCATAGAGAATGTGGTTTTCATGACTGGTGTAAGGGATGATTTTTGTACAGAAAAGATGGATTCTGCTCTCAGTGACACCTAGCCCTGTCTTGTAGGTGAGGATTGAATCTAACCATTATGTGTAAAATGAAATATTTTATGTGAAATACACACATATGATAATTCTTTGGTTGGTATTCATAGGGCCATGCTTACTCCATCTGTCTCAGATATAAATATTTTAAGTGCATATTTGAGTAAATTTTAGGGTTTGTAACAATGTAGTAAAATCAAGTAGATGTGTAATAAATTCTAGCAAGCACAGAAACTCAGTTGTTTCTCAGTAGGATTAGCTGCTCAAAAATGTCTTGCTATGGATGGAAAAATATTGAAACAAGTTGAAACTTCAACAAGTATGATGCTGAGAAAGTTGATTTTAGTATCTTTAGAACAATTAGACTGGATTGTCAAGAATGAGTAGCAAATATGTTTGCAGAAGAATTTTAATCTGGCTTTTTTTTTTTTTTTTCCTTTTTTGCTTAACCTTCAGAAATGCAGAATTACCTAAGAACCACATGCTGACGCAAGGATGAAGGTTGATGCTCCTTAGATTCATCCATTTCCACACCCAACTGAATCCACCCCCGAAATGCCATGAGGACAGTGAGAAGAGAGCCATTAGGCTGCCACTTTGTCTTTCTGATTCGCACTTGCCCAAAGTAACCTAGCAGCTTTTGGCAGAGCACAGATGGCTCATTGGCTGTTGGTTTTGAAGCTTTTACTCCAAGGTCTTCCAACAGTTTTTACAACCTTTCACTCCCTGAGACTACCTCCGTGCCTCAGGTAGTGAGGAGGTCCCAGAAGTCTTCCTTAATTCCTGCATTAGGGAACTCCCAGGAATGTACCCAATAGCCACATCTGGGACTCCTCTGAGCCTACTCTGCCTTTTTTGGCCAAAATCTCTCTCCTTTAGGAACAGAGTGAGGAACTTGCAGTCAAGTCTAGTTGAGACTAAATCTAAGAAAACAAAGACATGGGGAAGGGAGGGAGCATGATGATACTTCAGTAACAACAGCAAGGTTCACATGGCTTTGCTCAAACTAGGTGAGCCCCTGTTTAAGATAAATTTTGTATTTAAATAAATATTGTCAAGCCTTAGAGTTTCCAGCGTTCAAGAATAGAATAAAACTTGTCTGTATTTGGTTTGTAGCAGTAGTTTTGTATTCTATGAGGGTTTTACAAGTATTTTCTTAAGGTTTTTCCAAGTGTTTTTTCATTAGGAGATCTGTATGCTGACTAGTAGCTGTCTTCAGATACCAGTATACTGAAACACTGACAAAGGCTACACCCAGGAACCATAGTTTTGGAATTTTGCCATACTTCTCCTGGTGAAGCCTGGTGCAAATAGCAAAATGTCAAATGTTCTGTCTCACCCATAATTAAAAAATGGATGTTCTGTTTATGTGTTTTCTTACAGCTGGCAGCATTAGAGAGACAGATCTTTGACTTCCTTGGTTTCCAATGGGCTCCTATCCTTGGCAATTTCCTACAAATAATAGTTGTCATTTTGGGTTTGTTTGGAACCATCCAGTTTAGGCCTCGATATATAGTCGTGGTAAGTCTCATTTATTATCTATTATTTTTTGCAATTCGTTTTGAAACCTGTCACATTGCAAAGCAGAATTTTCTTAGCCTCAAAACACCAGATGGTATTTCTGTAGAAACTTTAGAAGTCTCCATGTCTTTTTGCAAATTTAGTGGCATTTCTGAGATTTTGGAAACTATCAAGAAAGGGTAACCTAGAGAAAGTGCTACCGAAAGTACACCTGTGATACAAGTTCTTAGTAAGATTCTTTAAAGAATGAAATACCTTGATGGGTCACGGGAACATCTACAATTAGACTATGCATAAATGAAGAAAATAAATACAAATTGTTGTTCTTTTTGCAATAGACAAGCAGAATCAATGGCCATTTTAAAAAAAAATATTTGTAATGGTCAGATTATATTTAGCTACATCTTCCTCTTAAACAGGGAGAAGCAAGGACTGTAGAAATGCCTTTGGTCCTGTGACCCATGGGTTCCAAAGAAATCTCCTTCTCACTTACATCTAACTTTGCCAAGACCTGTACTTACGGCCTTGACCCTAAATTGCTGTAAGTTCTCTCCAATGCTTGTAACTTGAAACTTCACAGATTTTTTTTCCCCATGTCCTCATCATAGCCAGGAATAAAAAAACTTTCAAAGCTGTGAAGGAAACTGCCAAAAAAAAATATCCCTTTTCCTCCCCCACAGTCTCTCCTGAATAGATGAATATTATGTCTTTACC
The DNA here is from genome assembly GCF_047370975.1 of Nipponia nippon. Classification (NCBI taxonomy): domain Eukaryota; kingdom Metazoa; phylum Chordata; class Aves; order Pelecaniformes; family Threskiornithidae; genus Nipponia; species Nipponia nippon. The sequence continues at coordinate 39,818,049 of NW_028262290.1, read as the reverse complement.
CAGCAGTGTCTGTATCTGGAATATTTCAGTTGTGTTGTCAGTAATGGATTTTAAGAGGCTAAAGTTTTTTGTTTTTTTTTTCCTCACAAAAGAGTGAAATAAGTGTCTACTGGGGAAAACTCATTAAACAAATACTTAAAAAGCTTCGTCTTTTCTAGTCAAGCCTGGAAACCTGTAATTCTTTGTCATGTCTTAAAAGAAAAAGTGAACAAAAAGTGCACCCAAGGTTCTTTATACTCACATTAGCTAAGCATCACAAGCAGACTATAAGTAATTGAAAATGGGTTGATGTATTATCTATTACCTGTGGTTGGAGAACTGGGCAGCAGTGTATGTACATCCACATATTGATGACTCACCTTTCTGCTTCATGTCCTCCATTTCATACATAACACATCGGAAGCAAGTGCAGGTAAGCATCTGTAAAATTACAAAGGAAATTTGTGTCTGAAGTGCAAACCACAAAATCTCTTGCCCCTCAGGTTCAGCACTGCTCTTCAGTGGTGGAAGCTCTGCTTTTGTTTTGAAATGAAACACAACAGATGTTGACTGTTTCTATATCTCTTCCGATGTAAATGAACTTTTTATACTATATTAAAGTTGTTTTAAAGTAGAGGTAGTAAACTCATAATTAAAGAAAGAAACACCCCAACAAGATACTTTATCCTTAGATTTAACAGAACTCACATTCTGATTTAACTTTAAGCATTTATTTAAGAGCTCAAGCTATAGTAGGGGCAAATACCCACTACTTGGGAAGATCAAGACTTTAGTGTAGCTTCTATCCCTACTAACATAAGGTTCCCAGTGAAGCAGGAATAGTTTGAGCCAAATCCTGAACTCTGAAGAGTGAAAGTACACAAGTTGTCTGGAACCAGCTTCACAGCTCAACACCAGGAGACAGGGGTGGCTTGCATGTCTCCCTATTCCACTGTTCTTCTCCCTGGCTGAATGCTTCTCCAAACCCTCTCCACCAATTCTGGCAGCAGTTAACCAGACCCTTCAGTAAGCCAGTTCCACTCCTAAGCTGTCCGAAAACCAACCTAGTAAAAAGTGGAGAGTTTTTTGCTAGATTGGTGAGCTGAAGCCAGTCTGTGAGGTTCCCAATGATTAGTAGGGCCAGCATGAGGCAGGGACGGTGACCGTGCAGTTGTGAACAGCAGTGGGGAGGCAGTGGGGAAAGGAGGAGGTGCAAGATTTCCCTTGTTGAGAGCTACAAACTTGTCAGTTCAGCCTCTTGTCTAGCTTCACCCTTAGGCTGAATTCAGTGAATACCTCAAGCCAGCATAAGCAATAATCCTCCCTTTGCTCAGCTGCTACCTTCAGTCCATGTGCTGTTCCTTCATTTGCACCAGCACAAGTGGCAGTTCAACCACTTGATAAACTATCAAACCAGAACAGATCCAGCTGAAAAGCAACCATTTTCTTTTCTGGTGTTAATTTAAGTGCCAGTCAGCTTTCTGACCTGTTTCACTACTAGGCTTGTTCCAGCAAAAGGGAGGAGGTGGGAGAGGGGAAACAGGAGCAAGCAGCCAGAGGAAGGGGAAAAGTGCATAGAGTCTTTCTGCAGCAGCGCATGGTTACACCAGCTTAAAGTGCTTGTTGAGCTATAGTCTGAAATTCTTCCAATAACACATGCTCCCCAGAAGCTGTGCTTCCTAGGGCTGTCCCAACTGCAGCTGGGCTTTGCCAGCTGTCCTCAGAAGCCCTAGAGGTGTCAGTGATACGGACAGCAGAGACCCCTACCAGTGCCAGCTCCAGGCTGTCTTCACTAAGGCAAAAGGGAATCCGAAGGCACCTCTCCCAGGAAAGGATATAGACTTCCTTCCTGCATCTGAAACCCTATAAAATCACGTTCCACCTGTTACAGTGGTAAACTTTTACAGCTGGCTTCAAATATAAAGTCTGTTTAATACAAATCTTCAGTAGGGTCCTGAATTTCAGTATTACTTAATATGCAGAGAGATTCCTATCCGGGCTCCGAGTAGTGAATTGGGCACCAAATTCACTGAGAAGCTTCATGGGCTTCCACGTCTGTATCTGCACTCTCAGCCACATCTAAGCCACTGGGTATGCTAGTCATTGGTGTCCCACATTAGAGTGAGAATTTGGTTCTGTGGCTTTGGCAAAAGAAATATGTTAAGTCATGCTTTTATGTACTCTGATTGCTGAAGCTTCTGGTTTAGCTTAAGCTAAATCCAGTTTAACTAGAAAAGTAACCAAATACTTCAGGAAAAGTATGCTTAGTATCCACTGTCTTTTCCTTAAGACTTCCCTGGAAATCAGCTTTGCTGGTGTATATGATCCCATCGGGATATAAAAAATTGAAGTAAAGAGAGAATCAAGTCAGATACAACAGTTCAGTTCTGTAAACTGTCTACACAAAATTGATCTGGCGCATGTACACGCAAATTGTCCCCATGATATTCTATCGTACTCTTGTAGGGATCTTAACTTAAGCTGACCAGCTCTAGGGTGCTTGGTTTGACCTCAAGAGAAGGTGTTTTATCTGTCTTCTGTGCGACGAAGGCTGTGCCTGAAGGTTTCCCTGACAATAGAAGTTACATAAAAGCTTTCACTTTGCCATCCTATGCTGCATATGTCATGTTCTCACCCCTCAAAATCTAACATATAGCAGAAATGGGAAAATAAGTGAATAAAACTGTTACATGTAGGGCCATAAATTGAAGTACATCTATACTGCAGTCAAATATGAGACTGTGGTTCTGCAGACACAACTGAGCAGGCTTTTGGTGCAGGTACCTAGAGCCATGTAGCTGAGTGAGGGCTGTGACAGAAGCTGGATAAACACAAAAGCAGCTGGGTACCCTTCAGATACAGTACTATAAGGATGGTGATTCTGAAATAAATCTGGAATTGCACTTGCTCACAGGTAAAATTCTGAGTCCTCAGAGCTTAAGAAACACACAGAGAGAGAGGGAGCAACTGCATTAACTCCAAGTGTCCTAATTAGTTTAAATCCAATAATTATTTCTAATAGTTTTTGTATCAATTTCTAATTTAGATCAATTTTTGTGAACAATTTGTCCTGTCACTAAGCAGATGTGCTATTTTCAGTACTTGAATATTTTGTGGCTGAATTAAATCAGTACAAAGTTCCCAGGGGACACAAAAGTGCAGAGCTGATTCCTAATTTTCCCATACTAGCTCATTTGAAACTTAGACAAACATTCGCAAAGAAGAAAAAACAGCTAAATTTCAGTTCTAACTACGTTGTAACACACCCATCACTCAACTCCAGAGCTCTGCTGTGATCCATTTCCCTGTGCATGCTTTTCCTTTGTTGATAGAACTTGCTATCACCAGCAAGATTTTCAGGCTGTTAAAATTGATTAAAAATTATGACAGGATACTTGTTAAAGTTGGGGTTTTTTCCCTTCTCCTACTTCTGATATGGGACTTCAAAAGCCTTCTGAACGATGAGTCATATAGCCAAGATTGCACAAACCTGGCCCGAAGCTGAACAGAAATGTATTAATGAACAGTGAGAGGTGAAAATAATACACTTAACTAGGGGGAATATAAGGTGGAAATCTCTGCTTTGCTTGCCTTAATTTATTCCATTAAATAATATGATACATAGGCAATGGGTACACCTGAAAAGCCAGGAGGCAGTTCGTTAAAAAAAAAAAAAAAACAGCAGAAGAAAGGCTATATAGGATACTTTACACAGTATTCAAGCAAATGTTATACAGACACTCAAAACGTGTGAAATATTTAGGCATCCAAAATTACTCCTTGAATAACCTTCCTGGTAAGTCCTGAGTTGTTACTGTTCCATCACGTTGATTTATGCCACTTTCGTTGTCATCTTTCACAAATATGACTAAGTAGGGCTCTGTAAGTACTGATGCCTCTGAGGCACAGCCAGGTAGTACAGGGGGACGATCTGATGACCGAGTAGTTGCTGCCTTTGCCTTGAAGTATCCCTGAGCCAATACTCATTTCCCCTAATGCCAAGACACTGTCAGAGGAGGTGCTGCACTTCGGATTAAATATACACTTGAGATAGTTTATTCATTAAAGCTAAACTTATCCCACAATCCTTGTAATATCCAAACTTAGAAATTTCCCTTTTCTCTCTTACCTTTCAGTTTAAGAAGCCATCTTTCACATTTTTCCTTAACCCTTTCTTTTTGTGACATTGTGCCCATCTAATACCAATGATTTAACTCTAGAAGTGGTTGTATTTCACTGGTGTATGACAGGTATCTCTGCATCGATTTCAGTGTGACCTGTAGACTCAAGAGAGGCATAGAAATATCACTATTGTAGAGGGGCTGGCATTGAGAAAGGGGATCTGAAAGGAACCTACTGGGTTTAACAATAATTTAATAGACATTTAACCTGTAAGGTTAGGGAGTACTCTTGCCACATAACTTATAAGACTCCAAATGCTTCCTCACACCACATAGTATACAATTCTTAGTGTAAAACACCAAAAGCAAGAAAGTATACATGGGGAGAAATCCACAAAGATTATCACCAGTGTCTTAGGTCCTTCCAGCAGAAGGAATCTGTTAGGCGAATATGTCCGGATGATTTTTAAGTAGTGCATCATATGGGCTATAAAATAAAAAACCCTACCCTTCTTACTGATTCAACCCGTGTGGAAAACTTCTTCATGCCAGATACGGTGAGGGTTGCGATGCTGAGCATGACACCAGCTGAGCCAGGGCGGGTACTGAATGTGGCTGGCCAAAGAACTGGGGCAGGAATCGCTGGGTATGGCGGGGTCAGAGTGAGCAAACACAGCGGGACCATCAGGGTAGTGTTCAGGACCTGGAGCAGGAGAGGTGTAATAGCAGGTCAGGTCATGAAACAAGTTAGGTGAGGTTCCTTGGAAGGGAAATTAACCCTGAGGTTCAGTGTGAACCTGATGCTTCAGACCCTAACCACTCCTCTGTTGACAGCAAATGTCTGCCAGAGTGCATGACACCTTCTCCTGCTTGTTGTCCCTTCACACAAAGGACAACAACCCGGGGCTGCAGGCAGTTTCTCTGCTAGCTCAAAGGAGACGTCTTCATAATGGATCTAAAAGTTAAGCCTCACGTAGCAACCCAAGCAGGTGTTAGTGTGATGACACATAATGGAATATTGTTACTTTTTATTTTTTTTAAACCCTGAAGGCATATACATGTAAATTTACAGACATAATGTTCAGAAAGTATTACAAATTTTTCAGGAAGAAACACTCAAAAATTAAGAAAAGGTGTTATTAAAGCCCTCCTGTGCAATCTTAATGTGATCCTTTTATATATTTGCAGTTTTGAACTCCGTGGATGCATACCAATTTTTGTCTAGGTAGGGGCACCTCAGCTACAATAGAAAGGACAGACATTTGTGGGTTTTTCTGGTGATAGTAGCTATAGAATAGAAACTTGATTTGCAGAAAACAGAAGACATGGGAAGAATGAGGCATGTGACAGCAAGAATAAAAGGATTGCTTTTGTTGTGAAGGCTGCTCTGGGTAGCAATTTTATCTCTGCTCTTAACTACGGAAACCTTTTTTAACACAAAGTGAGTCACTTAAATCAAACTTCTCACGTGCTTTGTTTTTCCCTTGCGTTCTGGGTTCTCATCTTGAGACCTTCTGGTCTGATTTGCACAAGCACTGAATGCTCAGCCACAGGGAGCTGAACACTGAGCTTGCAGAGTGCCGTATAACCCCAAGTGTTCTGAAAAATGAAGTCTTAAGCATCTCAAGTTGGATGCCTATAATGTATGAATACTTCTGAATGTAATCTCTGCATGTATCAGAACATCATTTGCATTCTGAGAGCTGTATCAACATAAAATAAATTAGTTAATGTTTGTGCAGCTCTCACACATTACAGTGATGAGCATCTTAGAAAACCTCATGAGGAAATTAATATTCTGTCCTCAGAGCAGGGTCTGAGCGACAAAGAGAAATGAAGTATTGAGTCAGCTGTTCATAAAATGTATTGAGTAAGATAGGATCTTTTAAAATAAAAATATACCTATGATGATTTAATTAATGTTTGCATTGTATTGCACATCCACAAAAGAGAAAAATTAAGATGGCAAATATAACCAGAATCCTGACATTTCCTAATTTTGCTTTCTTGCTTTTGCTGTCTCAAAACTTTTCCTTTAATGTAGTCTTCCTTAAGTACCTATGACACTATACACGGAAAAAACTTGCTACTTGCATAACCAAAAAAATGTGGTTTCAAATGTGGAGAATAACTTTCTTACTTTTAAAAATTATGTAGTACTAATTACTGAATATGTAACTTATGTTCTTAAAGAAAACGGAGCCTGAATTTATATTTCTGCAGTTCAGTGAGAGTTAGGAGGAGCCTCTCCCTTACACGACAGCTGGGTTTCAAGGTGCGCACCTGCTTTGCACCTGCACTTCCCTTTCAGTAATCATCACAGTGGATAAGGGACCAAACAGGTCCTGACTGTGTAAAACAGCCTAGCTTGGCCCGGGAAAGCACGTTCAGACAGCTTTTACCTGCGTGGTTCAGAGTTGTCATTGGTGCCCATGAGACAAAATGAGGCCATTAACAGATTTGGCTTGGCCTGGCAGATCAAGTACGTTTCCTGTTGTTGTAATGACAGATTTCATTCATGGACAGATAAAAAATTCTATCTTAAAACAGGAAATTCTCCTGAATATTCTGAAATCTGCTTTTATGAGCAGCTGGGCTTGTGTTAAATGTTCATTAACTTTGAACACTCTGCACCTGATGTTCTGAGGACATACGTTGGAAAATCAGGAGCTTATGAAGAGTTACTACAGAGTCAGTAAATGTGGTAAAATGTGATATCCTCTTTTAAGTTAATCTTATTAGTAGTACAGACCTTATACTGCTCACAGACCATGGCAGCTTTGTCTATTTTATAATAACCCAGCCTTCAGCTGCCACACTGCCCTTCTCTATAAGCCAGAGGAAATGGCCCAGGAGTGTTACTCTCATTTTGTTTATTAATGACCTACTTCTTATGACATAGCCACCTACAAACTGCCTAAGTACCTCACAAGAAAATAAATGAAAGCAGTTAACCTGTTTGGTGTACAGAAACACTGTATCCATGTGGGGTTAATCAAAGTGGGGAAAAATTCAACCCTTTTCACCTGCACCTTTCATTATACATCACAGGGAGGGGAAGGAAGAGGGGAACATCACCCAAAACTGCCCAAGAGAGCCAAGCTCACAGCAACCGTGCAATGGAAATGGGATCCAGCATATTGTAGATTAGGGTGTTGGGCTTTACTGAGTATATTGAAGCAAAACAAGAGCATATTAGCCTCACCTGGTCACAGCTAATTAGACTTGCAAAAGCACTTAGCAGCAGTTCTCTGTTGAGAAGGTTATAAGCACATAAATGTAAAGTGGCAGTGCTGCTGCTGTGTATTACGTTTTTCAGGTGGATGTAGCTCCAGCATGGCTGAGCGTGCACTTAGCCTGTCAGACAGAAATGCTTCTGAGGTGTACTACTTGGAGAGTTAATTGGGCATAGTTTACAGTTGTATATAAGCAAAGAGTGCATCTGTAAGGAAACAGTGCCAGTCAATTACGCTGACAGTTAAAATGCAGAAGATGATTTAAGGTAAACAAATTAATCTCCCATTCATGCTGTGGGTGGAGTATGAGTTCAGTCTTGCACTAGGGTAGGACACTGGAGAACCCAGAAGAGATATGGATATGTTCTTCTGTTAAGGGTGCATTGTAGGATGGGGTTCATGGCCACAAGGACTGGAGAAGTATAAGCCTTTTTTAATGTAATTAAAATACCTTTTACTGAAAGACTCTTAAGAAATCAGATTTAGCCTTTACCTGTTTGCTTTTGAAAAATATCCAAACATCAGATCAATAGGTCTTCTGTCTTACTTTATGGTGTTTTTTTCTTGTGTCTTTCTTCATAATATTTGAATATTATTTTAATATTTGCTTATTTAGATTACTGTGTTGTTCTGGAATCTCCATTAACAGAGCTCAACATGATTTACGAGTGAATTGCAGTTGTCCCAAAAACAGTGTTTAAGTCAGCATTTTGCACTTAATTGGCATCACTAGGATAGTGTAAAACTGTAAAGAGTAAATCTGTTTTATTGGTATGTATTTATAGCAGCAACGAATATTGGATTTGTAATTTCCTGTGGTTCTTAGGGGACTTCTGCAGGAAGAACTCCTTTTCTGAACTCCCTGTGCTTGTCTGTTCCCAGAAGAACAATGCTTATTGATATCAGGGTTTTTATTATTGATCTACTCAGTATAAAGATCTCTTTCATCTTCACATTTTATTTTTCTGTCTTTTTGCTTTCATCCGGCTTTGTGTTTAGTACACGGTGTGGACTGCCCTGTGGGTCACCTGGAATGTTTTCATTATCTGCTTCTATTTGGAAGTAGGCGGACTTTCTAAGGTAGGTCACTTATTCTTCTTCAGGTTTATGGGAGGGTGTTTTAACAGCAAGACTTAGATTTTAGAAGGCTGGAACTATAGAGGAAAAACGTGGTTGTTTGAACATACAATTTGATCTTCGTAGTTCCCCTCCAATGAGAACTCCGGTGTTTGAACTTGTCTCTGATAGTAAATAGTCATGGGTTTGAAGTACATAAATGCAATGAATCTGAATTACAGTTGCCTTCTGAAGTACCTTCTGGGTGGGGGGGAGGGATTAAAAATGTTATTCAGTGGAAAATTTGAGGTTCTGCCTGATTGTTGAAAAACAGACAATGTCATTTCGGTTGAGTTTTCAAGTGTGTATGGAAAATGTGTCTCAATTTCCAAGACTACTTTGAAAGCAGCTAAAGAAAATTACTAAGAAGGTTAATGTAACAACTTGTTGAGCAAATTGGTCTCACGGTGAGAATGCTAATTCTTTATAAAAAAGAACAAATGGCAAAGGATGACTTTTTTCACATCTGAATAAAACTTTCCTTTACACGACACTCAATGCTCTAGGTCACTGATGCCTTATTCAAGCTTCTGATTAGAGCAGAAATGTTTGCTGGAAGTATCGAGGTACACGTTGCGTTTGCACAAGGTAGCACTTACGTTAGCATAGGTTGTATTTAGCATTCTATCTACAGTGAGTTCCATACAACATCTGCAGGTTTTTATCCTCCTGTTAGACATAGATGATATTGATCTTTATTTACCACATTCATACTTAGGTGTTTCTAGGCACAGTATGCCCGTAGTGCAAGCAGATTCTGGTATTATTAATAGAATAAATGTCCCCATTATTAGTTGTAGATTTAGTGATATGAACTAAATCACTGTTAATTCATGCAATGCTTCTAGAGAATTGTGAGCTCCACTCAGTTCAGATGGGAATATTTGTGAGTTACATGCTTTTTTTGGGTTCAGCATTAAAACCCCTAGATTTTCACTGACAACAAACAGAAAACTGGTGAAACCGATTTAATAAGAAATAAAATTTAATTTACTCAGTAAAAATTCCATTAAAATTAAAGCTTTCAGTGATAGATTCCTTTGGTGATAAAATTTCATAATGAAAAGCTACAACAGTTTATTTTTTCTCCAGATATGATGTAGTTCACCAGAAGTCATAGGCTTGATAAGGAAATTAGTGCACTTCATAGACGATCAAAATAAATGATCGTACTGGTATGTTCTGACTTAAAAATCTATTAGATGAATGGAAGAGCAACACATGGAAGAGATGAATGCCCCAAGTAATTTTTCAATTTCATTATACATAGAGTTCATATTTTTTCAATCAGTTGGGTGATGACTTTTTATAGTCACTATTATATTTTTATAGATAACTAGTGTTTTTATCTAAGTGCCTAGGAAGTGAAGTGAAACTTTTAGCCTGACCCTTGAGTCTGTGAAAATTTGAGTGGTCTTTCCATTGATTGCAAAGGATTGCAATCATATCCTTAGTATAAGGGGATTATAAATTAGCAGGTATGAATTGAAGTCTTGTATCTTCCAGTTTCACCACTGTGTTTCACTTTTAGGTCTTCTTACTTAACGTATATGACAAATTACAATGCAGAGAAACAGTAGCATAAGTATTACTCAGCAGTTGAGAAAAATTCTTTTTATTAATATGTACTTCAGTTGATCTCAGAATTTTGGTGAAATTCTTATCTTGTGGTTTATAATTACTACATTTGAAAAGTAGCTTCTCAACAAGGCGATAGACACAAAATTATTTCCATGGAAGTTAAATGCTCTTGTATAGATTACATCAAAGGCACCAATATTGGGGCCAAGCTAGTATTGATAGAATCAAAATTTTTGTTCAGTAAACTGGAATTTGGGGTCCATCTAATGTGTTTCTGAAAACTATGCTAGAGGTGATGCAGTCATCAAGAGTCTGAGGTATTTTTGCACCATATGCATAAAATTCTGGGTCTTTACAAATTGATGGGTACTTGACACTGACTTAATTGAGACTCAAGTTTTACCCAACATGCTAGCTCAAAAATTTCATCGTTGCTTTCCATGAATATGTTCCTGTGTTGTCAGGCATGATAGAAAGGTGCTCTTATCAAGGTACGTTAGTGTGGTTGGGAAATCAAACGTCATCAGAAGCTTTTCAAGGATGGCTGTTTTCTCAGCATTGAAATCTTGGCAGGGAATATTCACCCTTTTTCTTGCTATTGTTCTATTTTTCCATTTTAAAAAAAGGTTTTGTTTCTGAAATGAATGCAGATTGATTATAATTTTTACCTTCTGTTGACATACTGTCAGGGAAAATTATGATGCTGTCTGGCAGGTGACTGCTACTGGTTTGTTTGTTTTTAAACACTATCAATGCTTATATTTGCTCTGACTGGGATCAGAGTTAGCTGTTGCTTGGAGTCCTGTAAATTTATTAGGTCTTCGATTATGAATACTGTCAGAAAATATACCTTGGTGGAATATTAAATGGTAATTTTAATTCAATGCCTTCACATGGAGTGCTCATAAAATGTGGACAGACTTTTCAAATGTCCTAATAGAAACCCTCCACTGCTGAAATTTTGCTCAGATCTTATTCTTGTGGTGGAAAGGAAGATCTCCTTTGAATATTCTCTGTTTGAATTCTGCCAAGAAGTTCTGCTACTGTTAATGGAACATTTGAATAAGAATAAGAAGGATATAGGTAATTTAGGACTGTTCTTTGCTGTGAGACTTTGAAGGAAACATTTTCCCTTCAGTTGTAATGCATAATGTTCAGGTTTTCCTGGTAAACCAATTTTTTTTTTTAAAGGAACAGCTTGATATTTAGTTTAAAGTTTATGGATCTAGTACACCAAGATCTTTAAACTTTTGCTGATAAGGAATGATGAAAACTTCTGCCACCCATGCTTCCAGTGTCAATCACGATGTATGTGACTTGATCCTTTCCATTATTTCAGAAAAGTATGTTGTTTCTTCACAAGAGTGACATGGAAAGCCTGCATAGTTTTACTTAAAAACAAATTTCAGGTTTTAAAATAATTTGGAAGAAAAAAAGGCAATTTCATACATACCCAAATTCCCACCAAAGTTTGTTTTTAATAATCTGGGAGGCCAAACCAGTAAACCTGAGGGGAGGAAGCTGGTGGGGAGGGCTAAGTTGGGAACTGGAAGACTGTATGTATGGCTGTAGGCTTGTCGTCGAGGAACTCACTTGGGTTTCGATCCCTGCTCCAATTAATATTGTTTTATATAAAGAGGGAAAGCTTCACAGAAGAGCTTTCTCTGAAAGCACCCCCCAATAACTACAGCATGGTAATTAGGGCAATCTCCTGGGAAAAGGATGATATGGATTCAAGTTGTCTCAGGTGTGAAAGGGAAATAAACCTGGCTCTCCCACAGCCGGGTGTTGTCAGTAGAAAGCTAATGAGTAAAAGTTTCCTTTCTAACTACCTTATAAACAATGTATAAGTGAAGCTCCTTTTTCACTTATGTTACAGATGTGCGAATAAAATTTTAATGCTCTTTCAGGGCTAAAGAAATTGTATTTGATCAGAAATAAAATAAATATACCCATATGACTCTTTGTGTTAACTTAGGTTTTTTAATTCTTTTTTTCACTTCTGATTTTAGCAGTGGAAAAACTGCCAGTATGAAAAATGAAATTTGCCTGTACTTTTTGTTTACTACTTTTCTGAAACTGAAAGCATAATTTTTAGCGTTAACCACTCGGTATGAGAGAAACAAAGCTGCTATTACAACATGACCTTTTAATCCTCTGCTGCAGGATGACAGATTGCTGCATCCATACATGAGCTCGTTAGTTGTTTGGAACTTATTCTATGTCTTGAAATGAAAATGTGTTCTAATTGCCATGACAATTTTAAACATATAGACATAAACACAAATCTCAAGGCAATAAGAGGCAAAAAAAATTTCTCTAAAGCACGTTTGAAAATAAAGTTTGTGTGTATCTTACCTGGTACAATACCAGAAGCTGTTATTTTGAAGTTTTGTATGTTCTTCTTAAATATGGACAAGAGAACTTCTATCTTGTAGAAACCAGCCTTCCATCCCCAATACATTCTTTTATGTACTTCTTACTTTACAAAGGAGACCTCATGTATTTAGTGCGCACTGCTAATATTTCTATCATTTGTATCCCTCCAGTATTTCAGATCCAGTGTGAAAATAGCTGCGTTTATTTGTATTTATCATTCACTCTGCCAACTGATACTTTTTGATAGACCATTTTTCTATTACTTGTTTTAATGTGGGTTACGGTGACATTTGTTTGCATGTGTTAATGCCTTTACCCAGTAAATGTATAGCAGCTCTCCAGTATTGTGTACTCATTTTCTCTTATTTGATATACCTTACCTAAGCAGCTGGGCAATGTTGATGAGCTCTTCTCTTTTCTATGATATTTCTGCTTGTTCTGCTTGTTTTTTCTGTGGCATTCTTCTTCAGCATGAACTTTGCTTCATTCTGGATTATTTTAAGTTGAGCTCTCAAGGTTGAGCGCTCTGTCAACTATGTCTGTTGTATTGCTTTTGGCCAAGAATTTGTATGACACACAGTCATATAATCAGTAGGAAACTGCTTCTAAAACAGCTTACATTTATTATCTGGTCCTTAGTTTTAGGTCTTGAATTTAGGTGAATGTGAACTGAAAAAACTGTCTGTATTAAAAATGAAGTTTGCCTGTGTTTTTCGTTTACTAGTTTTTATGTCTGTGTCTTGAGAACTTGGTTCTGGGTCAGGGCAATCCCAAAACACAGATACAGACTGGGTGACGAGTGGATTGAGAGCAGCCCTGTGGAGAAGGACTTGGGGATATTAGTGGATGAAAAACTGAATATGAGCCAGCAACATGCACTCGCAGCCCAGAAAGCCAACCGTATCCTGGGCTGCATCACAAGAACCATGGCCAGCAGGTCAAGGGAGGTGATTCTGCCCCTCTGCTCTGCTCTGGTGAGACCTCAGCTGGAGTACTGCATCCAGCTCTGGGGCCTCCAGTATAAGAAAGACATGGACCTATTAAATCAGGTCCAGAGGAGGGCCACAAAAATTATCAGAGGGCTGGAACATCTCTCCTGTGAAGAAACACTGAGAGAGTTGGGGTTCTTCAGTCTGGAGAAGAGAAGGCTCTGGGGAGACCTTATTGCAGCCTTTTGGTATATAAAGAGGTCTTATAAGAAAGATGGAGAGACACTTTTTTACCAATGCCTGTAGCGACAGGACAAGGGGCAATGGTTTTAAAGTGAAAGAGGTTAGATTTAGATTGGACATAAGGAAGAAATTTTTTATGATGAAAGTGGTGAGACACTGGAACAGGTTGCCCAGAGAGGTGGTAGATGCCCCGTCATTGGAAGTGTTCAAAGACAGGTTGGATGGGGCTTGGAGCAAGCTGGCAAGTGGAAGGTACCCCTGCCCATGGCAGGGGCGTTGGAACCAGATGATCTTTTTAAGGTCCCTTCCAACCCAAACCATTCTATGTTTCTGTGGTGATTTTATGATTCTATGATGACACTAGCTTCATTAACCTTTCCCTTGAAGCCAAAGGAAATTTGCATATGTTAATTAATAAAACAATCTTTTTCACTTTTTTTTTTCTAATATTATTTACTTTTATCAATGGAAGTTCAAAGTCTCTAGGGCTCCTGGCCAAATTTATTAAACTGGAGACAGAACTACAGACTAAACTTTAGTATGGATCTGTAGTTGGAGGACAGAATTATAACTCGGTTAAAATTAATGATTTATTCCATCTGAGGACAAAATGGACTAATAAATTACTTAGGAAAATGCTGTGGGAATGGTAACTTAATACTCTTACCTAAACAACGTATTGTACATCAGAATGGGAGCTAATCATGTGGACATTATCCTGGCTACTTCTGGAATCCAATTTATTCCATCTGGTGCATGTCAGTCAAACCTTAATTGTTGTACAATTATATCTAATCACCTCAAATGGAGTAAGTTAAGCTCAAAACCAATGCTATTTTGTAATTAATAGAGATGCTTGTGTCTTTTTTTAATGTGAAATGAGAGCATAAACATTGCTTGAATTTAGGCTAACAATATGAAAGAAAAAGTGATTCTCATTCTAACTTGTGCTGATGTAAGTGAGAAAATAGAGACAATTATTCTGGCATAATTAAGATTATAATTAGCTCTATGGCATAGCCCACTCCAAAATGCTTGTGGACAAAGTTGGCAGCATCCATAGGAGAGCAAGAAAAAGTGATAAACTTAAAAAAAGTAAAACCTATATGATAAATCAGCGGGGTGGTGGGAGGTGGAGGATTTCCTTAGTCTAAGCACAAGGCTGAAGGTAGGGCATAGTACATCTACTCACATGTAAGTGATTTTTATGTAGAGGAAAGTGATCAGATTTTTTCATACTCACTGGGGAAAAAAGGGAAGAAATAATTTGCTGAGCATGTGGCAAAGAAGATTTGGTTGGAGGTCAGGAGAAGCTTTTTAATAATAAGGACACTGAATAGGATCTAAAGCTGTTACAAAGCATCGTCACTCGATATTTTGAAGAATGAATTAAAGGAATATCAATGTGGGATGATCTAGGTAACTCTTCTGCCCTGCCATTTTTAATCTATAGAAATAAGCCTCTGTCAAGATAAAAACCCAACCTAGTATTGCTGTTCACTCCTGATAGAGTTTAGGCATCTGTTACTCATAAGACTCATGTGCTTTCTGTTCTGTTGATGAATTTTTAAGTGAACACAAATCATTGCCTTTCACAACAACACATCCTTCACTGAGGACAATGTGAGAGTGATAACAGTATATTTCTTCACTGCTGGACATGGTGCATACCTTCATGTCCAACTCAGCTAAGAATTTCTTCCCACACACCTTAATTCATATCAGTTGCTTTTGGTCAGCGTCTCTCTTGGGCCTTGGGAGACTACAAACCCATTACCTTCTTATTCTCCCCATTACTATATGTTCATTTGCTTCAGCTGATGCCATCAGCTGCTACTAGCTGTGATATGCACAGTAATGGATCACACTAAAGCAGTGGATGTAGCTGTAGACATTCTGCAATTTCTAGACGTTACAAATGACTAGTTTTATAGCAGTAGTTAAATACAATCTCTTCCTAGCATGTGTGCTAACAAAATTCAAATTGCAGAAATTAAACCCGATGAAAAGAATGTTTTCATTTCTTTGATGTTTGGACCCTCTTGCCTCTTCCTCCTTCCCCAACTTTATTATTCCAAAAGGGTTTAAAGAATTGTTGTTTTAAAAGTAATGTTCCAGAATTTTCTCTGATATGGAAAAAGGGAGGAATACTAAATAAACAGCATTTAAGTAAATAGAATTAAACTAATATAAAGGCAAAGAAAAACAGACCCAATATAAGTTTAAATTCTCATGTCATATAATCCATTTAATTCCCTTGGCCTTCACTCTTTCTTTGAACCATCTCTCAGAAGTAACAGGGTTTGTTTTGTTTGATTTTTTTTTTTTTTAACAAAACAAACCCAAGTTTTTAGAACCAGTTACTTTCTTTTTGTTATTCTTGTGCTCTTTCCTACAAAAGAGGTTCCACTGAAATGTGTTTGCTAAAATATGAACTTCTAATATGACCTTTCTTATGCAAGTTGCTCCTCCCATCCTGCTGTTCTCTCACCATAAAGAGAAATAATCTCCAGGTTCAATGGTATTTAACACTTTTCCATAATGTTCTGTTCAAACAGCAACCTTTTGAATTTTTAATTATTTTGGTAGTAAACCTGGAAACCAATTTACTGTGAAGTTATGCAGTGTAATATTGAACAGAAACAACATTTCAGAGCTTCAAAATAATAGCTCTGGCCTTGGCTAGTATTATGTACCATTAATCATAGATTCAGTGTGTTGGTGGTATGCCTTTCAATGGTATTTGCAAACAGTATTTTTTGATGTTGTGTTAGGCTGACATCAGTATGTGCAGGAGCAGAAACTGCGTGTGGTAGTTTCTGTTTAGAATACAATGACTGCTTCCATTAAAAGTTAGAAAACGATTAGCCACAAACTGTGAATTCCTCATGGTAAAGCTATGGAAAAATGCATTATCTTTTTATTTGCAATTTCATTTCTCAGCCAAAAAGGGAATAACTACACTTTCACACTTGCCATTTGAAAATAAAACAAAAGGAATGCTACCTGCAGAATGCTTAAGAAGAAGACTGAATACATGCTCTCTTAAAGAAAAAAAAAAAAAAGGGGGGGGGGGGGGCAAATTAAAGACCGGAAAAGTATTAATCTGTTGGTACTCTAATGTTGAAATCAGTGCATGTTCCTCCAATTCTAAATTTTCAACAATGAGCTAGCCTCAAAGACTTCTATTTTAGCTGAAGAAACTTTGTGGTTGTTTTTTGATGTTCCAGATTTCACGTAACCAAAGTAATTTTTTTATTCAGTCTGTCTCACTCTACCGTGTAAAGCTGCAGCATCATGTAAGTTTTAATGAAATATATGCTTACTCTTGGAAGGAGAATTAACATGCAGCTAGCTTGGTGGCACAATTTGAGCATAAGGTCATTCTGGAAAAAAAAATTATGTGGAACAAATGGGACACAGATAAATGCCACCGTAACTGCAGAACGTGTCATTCTGATGTTAATTAGTTTGTTTAGGTGATACGATCACATTACTGAACAACTTAATCAGGA
This sequence comes from Nipponia nippon, assembly GCF_047370975.1. Classification (NCBI taxonomy): domain Eukaryota; kingdom Metazoa; phylum Chordata; class Aves; order Pelecaniformes; family Threskiornithidae; genus Nipponia; species Nipponia nippon. The sequence continues at coordinate 39,800,950 of NW_028262290.1, read as the reverse complement.
GTACATACCAGATGGTGCAAAAATTGAATTTCATATCCTTTCAGGTGACATTTACAGTGGTTCATAATATTATATACAATCAGCACCATTAAAATATGTTTTTCAAAAGAATTTGTGTTCTTTTATAACTCCTTGATGCTAAATTCTAAGATTGATATTTGGAGTGTAGGCCACCATCATCTTCATCAGTTTAAGTAACCAAGATGATAACTGTGGCTTTTTTTTTTTTAGTGACCCATTTAATATCCATGGTTGATTGGCTTTGGGAATGATGGGTGTGGTATATATCATTAGCTAACTGCTACACAAATAAAATTATTAATACAAACATCACATTCATATTTGTTTGAGTTCATTAGCTTAATTTTTAGGACCTTGAAGATTTAAAAACAAAAAAAGTAAAATGTAGCCTCACAGGGAGGAGGTAAGTAGCTCAAGTAGCTTGTGAAATTTTTCCAAAGATACCTTTGGATATGAAAAAGAACTAAGGATGCAGGTTGCAATGATGCAGGAGTGCATGGTGCAATGGCTAGTGATGCAGAGAGGGTAAATCCCTGAGTACCTATAGTATATCTGTGCCTGACGCCCATAGCAATATTTGAAAAAGGATTGGGTATTTAGATGTAGAAGAAGAACATACAGAATAAGGAATCGGAGCATATAAGGGCAGGAAGGACCATCTAGTCATCTATTCTAACCTCCTGTGTCTGGAAAAAGTTGAATTAATTAGCTTGTTCATGGAGTGAGAAAGGGAGATTTCTGAGTCGTGGTTGGATTGTAAGCAAGTATGTCAAACCCGTCTGCAGATAAGGGTGAACTTAGGTTTCATTGCTCAAGGTATATTATTGACAATTTGATCTATTTTATACCAATTGTTATGCTCTTATTGCAGAATAAAGGAAGAGTGTTGCTGAGATTTTGATTTTCTTCTTTGTGAATGTGATGTCCTTCTGGAAAACCTGCAATGATAGATACTTTGATTATTTCTTTAGTCATATTCTTGTTTATACATTGCATCAACCACATCTGCTGTTTGTCCAGCAGCTTCTAACTACTGACAAGAGTGACTGCTGTGTACAGATTTTGACCGTTATGTAAGGCAGTATACTTATTTCAGTGCTAGAGCAGGCTCTATTTATTGCCTGCTAAGGTCTAATTGCTGTTTTTTGCTAATAATTTCTATATACTGTTTTTCTGTTGTAATGTATCCTTTGGAATTTTAGTTACTATATTGGCCAAGTAAGGAGTTCTTCCTGTTTATGGGGAAGCCTGTCATTTTATCAGTCCTATAGATATTTGCATTCAACTCATGTCTGGTTTTACGACAGTTTTACTCTTTTGAATAGAGTCTCACACTGATTCATAAGTTACTTAGTGTTGTTTTTTTGTTTGTGTGTGTTTTTTTTTTTTTCCATTTGAAGACAATGCTTGCTTGGAAGAAAATTTAATTTTAAATATTTTGTAATAATTTACACATGAGACAGTCCTAGACCTTGATGAAAGTACAGAGGATTTATTGTCGGTGATAGTAGAATCTGAAAAAGTTCTTCCCAGGAATGATGATATTGAATTGTGTGGGAGTTTTAAGTATGTCAAATGCTTCTTATATGGCTTGATAATAGTGTGACTTCAGGCTATTATAGAATCATAGAATCATTTAGGTTGGAAAAGATCCTTAAGATCACTGAGTCCAACCATTAACCTAACACTTTCAAGTCCACCACTAAACCATGTCCTTAAGTGCCACATCTGCATGTCTTTTAAATACCTCCAGGGATGGAGACTCAACCACTTCCCTGGGCAGCCTGTTCCAATGCTTGACAACCCTTTCGGTGAAGATTTTTTTCCTGATATCCAATGTAAACCTGCCCTGGCACAACTTGAGGCCATTTCATCTTGTCCTATCGCTTGTTACTTGGGAGAAGAGACCAACCCCCACCTCACTACGACCTCCCTTCAGGTAGTTGTAGAGAGCAATAATGTCTCCCCTCAGCCTCCTTTTCTCTAGACTAAATAATCCCTAAATAAACCCAGCTCCCTCAGCCACTCCTCATAAGACTTGTGCTCTAGACCCTTCACCAACTTCGTTGCCCTCCTCTCGATATGCTCCAGCATCTCAATGTCCTTCTTGTAGTGGGGGGCCCAAAACTGAACACAGTACTCGCGGTGCGGCCTCACCAGTGCCGAGTACAGGGGGACAATCACTTCCCTGGTCCTGCTGGCCACACTATTCCTGATACAAGCCAGGATGCTATTGGCCCTCTTGGCCACCTGAGCATACTGCTGGCTCATGTTCAGGCAGCTGTCAACCAACACCCCCAGGTCCTTTTCCTCTGGGCAGCTCTCCAGCCGCTCTTCCCCAAGCCTGTAGCATTGCATGGGGTTGTTGTGACCCAAGTGCAGGACCCAGCACTGAGCCTTGTTGAATCTCATACAGTTGGCCTCAGCCCATTGACCCAGCCTGTCCAGATCTCTCTAGATATTATATAGAGAGACATGTGTCATGTTAACATGGAGCTATCTTTGACCTGGAAAAGAAATACAAGAAGCAGGCGATTTGCTCATCACCTCTAGATGTCATCCAGGTGACTGTACTTGCATCCTTTGGGATTCATGAACTCTACCTAATTTAGAGAAAAGGCAAGGGAGGATACAAGTTTGTTTTACTTTTCATAGATCTGCATTTGACAACCAAGGAGATTTTACTAACTACATAGAGTCTGTGTTTCCACTCAGAGATTTTCTGGTTCTTTAGGATTTTCTAGTATCTCAGCATTAGACATGCATAATTTTGAACTTTCTGAGTTAACATCTGCTTTAAATTACTTTGCTCCTTGGGTTTGGTGTTGGCATTTTGCTTTTGAGTTTTACAAACATTGTAAGTCTGGTGGGCCTACTTGAACCTGACTTTCACGAGATATTTCAAAAGAGCATCTGGAAGAAATTTTTGCCATTCAGCTCCTACTGAGTAGTTCTTTCTTGGTGCACAATAAGGGGGACTGTAGGGCAGTGTCCTTGTCTTACTCCCAGTATTCATTTCTTTCGGAGGCTTCAGCAAACAAAAAAAGTCTGGTTAGTTCAATAGCATACCTTGGGTAAGCCTTACATATATTTCCAACATGTCTGTTTTAACAATCTTTTCTTTTGTAGAATGCTTAACATTTCTGTTATGTTAATCTGTCTTAATTAGAAGAAGGATTTTGATTCTTTAGGTCATAAGAAGTAGTCTCTTAATCTTTGTGGCTCAAGTCTTGGAGCAAGTTTATCTCCTAAATTTGGTTTCAATGTAATAATTTATTTAACCTCCATAAGGTGAATGGGTTTTGGCAACTCCTTTTCAATGCACAAGGGAATGGGAGGGATTGTTCCTTGTCTAGATTATTATACTCTTTCTTTTCCTTTTTCAGCTGTCCTTCAGGGAAATTCCTCACTCATGTTGATGATGTGGCTGAGTTTATTATTCATGAGTACCAGCACTCCTTTGAGCAGACTTCTTCAGTTTGGATAATGGGGAAAGAGTGAGAGAATCCTGTTGAGGATTTGGCTGCCCTCCTGCCCTTTGCTTTGCTAGGAGGTTTATTGTCAGAGTGGCTTTACTATACCAGGAATAATGCTGGGTCTTTTTGACCTATTAAGTCAAATGGGGAAGGCAGAAATGTTGGAAGAGAAGTCACAGTGATGGCAACAGTGCTTGCCTGAGACTGTCTTCCAAGGGCAAATGCTGTTTATGAATAATTTGATTGTCTCTGTTAGAGCAGCACTGCATTCTGTATATTTAGATTCCCTCTCTACTTATATCTTTAGAGAGCATGTAGAAGTTCTTTAAGATGGTGTTTTGGAAGAGCTTTTCCATTGCAGGGGAAGAATATATTATACCCATCTGGTGAGAACTGCTGCTCTGTGCTACTGCTATGGATTTTCTGCATGCTTAGAAGCAGCTTTTTCTCTCGTCCCTTGCCCCCCTCACCCTCCCCTTTGGTAGATCAAGATTCAGGTTTGATTTGGGAGTTTTGGCTGAAGATTTTCCTTGTTTATCTCAAAGATGTTTGAAGGCTTGACATTTTTTTTTTTTTTATGCTGAGACAGTTTGAACTCTGAGCTGCCTGCTGAACCCTCTGTCTAGTTCTGCTGTGAGGGGCATAGATGTTATTCCTAAAACCCTGATTACTTCTTTGCAGCAGATATAACACAGTTGATTCATTTTACCTTTATTTTCTGTGAATTATGGATTATATTTTTACTTTTCTGTTTTATTTTTGTTCATTTCAGTGGTTTTCCTCAGTTTGATCAGAAGTGACCAAACTGCTGGCCAGCTTTCTCATGGCCAGTATTGCCAGGGCGGATGATTTTCCTTTTGAGCCATCTCATCTTGACTAAATTAATGTTTCTTTCTCTTTATCTGTTACTGAGGCATTCACAAGTGCTTCTTATTTTCTTCACTTCAAAGGTGGGCTGTTAGATAAAAGACTACATTCAGCGAGGAAAAAGCTATATACATGTTCAGCTGTGAAGAAACTGACTTCTACCAGATCTTAATCTCAAATATACTTGTACATTGTTCAGCTTCAGAGTTGTTCATGCTGTTTTGGGACTATTTTCATATGCTTCATGTCTACCCTGAGTTGCAACTACGGTTTGCTTCAGGGTATCCATCCTTATGTCCTGCTTTTAACATGAGCTAGCTATTTTTATTGTTAAATATTGTAGGCATGCAGACATTGTGTATACCTTGCAAACATTAGCACAGTCAGTATAAATAGTTATTTTGGAAAAGCCAATGATATAAATTTCTTAATAATCACTTTTTAATTTGTACTTCTTGATATTTTTATTTATTTTAGGCTTAGTTTGTATATATTTTACTCTTATGAATCAGTTGACTACCTGATGATTAGTTAAAAATATACTTTATATTCTGGTTTTAAAACTGCTATTTCCTATTAAAAAAATAAATCATCTTGTGGTATCATTTTCTTTGAAAACTTCTTGCTTCACTCTGATACAATATGCTAATATTTGCGAAAATGTCCACATCTTAAAATGTGCTTGGGATGCAAATTTACCTAGTTTTAATACATAAAATAACCAAATGGTTTTAAAAGGTTGTTAGAGAGTTTTAAAATGTTCCTAGATGTTAGCAATGCCATCAATATCCTAGGTTTTCTTAACTCCTAAATGTCTAAGTAACTTCACTTTAGATCTGTAACTAGGCAGCTTGCTTAAACATTCCAGTATCATATTAACTTTTATCCAAATATCTTATTCTCTAGGATGCAGTTTCCAATTCTGTTGCATGACTTGTATTTCCTGCTTCCAGGCTACATCACTTTGCTTGTGTCTATAATTTAACGGATTTTGTTTCCCTGACCCCAGCTTACCAAGTAGTCCAGATGGCCCTGTACAGCTGCCTGCCTTTTCATTATTTACCCTCCTCCCTCTCCTTGTGTCATCTGCAAATATATCCAGTACAAGCAGTGATTTTATATTTACTTCTAGAATACTGATGAAGATGTTGGATAACATCAGACCTTACATCAGTCCCAAGGGAGTCCTGCTAGAAACACTCTTATTCAGCTATGATTTTCCATTGATAACTATGTTAATTAGCTAGTTTTCAATCTGTTTAATTTTCAGTCCATTAAAAATGTACTGCCATTCTAATTTTTTCGGTAGGAAAGCTTTGTGAATGCCTTTTAGAGGTCTAAGTATATTATCTTCTTGTAGCTGCTTCTATCAACTCAACTTTTAACCTCTTGAAGTAATGAAATCGAGTTTGTTTAACAAGTCCTAATGTCCTATGCAATCTTATTGACTGGCATCAATGATACTGCTTTTGCTGGTTCTCAAGCATCTGTTTTTAAGTCATCTTTCCCTTGATTACTTTGGGACTGATGCTAGACTAACTGTCCTTGAACCATTGCATGTGCATGTTTTGAACCTTACATAAGCTTTAAAATTCTTCAGTTTCATGAAGTTCCCAAGATTTATTAAAAGTTAACTTCTTTACATTCATGGATCTCAACATCCAATGCTTTTGTGTGATTGCAAGTTGTCCAGACCTAAAGACTGAATACGATTTATGAATTGGTAGATCATTTACTAATGGTTTAGCAAGTGCTTTTTCCTCCTCTTCTCATTCTGTTCTTTGCTAAATAAAGAACAGAAACATTTATTAAAGATAACTGCTTTTTCTGCCTCTTTAAAAAATTCACAGTCTTCATCTATTAGGTTTAGACCATGTCTATAGTTTCTTTTGTTATTAATAAGCTTAAGGAACAATTTCTTACTGCCTTTAACCTTGCTAGCATGGATTCTACCTGACATATTTTTCTTCCCCATTAAGTATTCTCCAGTATATATCCTCTAATTTATACTGACTGAAATATTTTCTCCACTTTTATTCTGGTTTCTTGAGGAACAGGCTGACACAATCAGTGTATGCGTGTGTGTGTTTGCCCAGCATCGAAAACTTTTGTACCCATTGACTGCAGAAACTTTCACAATGGATGATTTTTTCATAATTAAGTTCTTCTATATGTGTGCCATTACAAATGAAAAAAAGGTAACTGGAAGAGGGGACAGAAGAAACTGTCTAGTGCCTCCATAGAGAGAAAAGTTGTTGCAGCCTCTCATTAGAAACTTTATAATTGCTGTCTTTAGTTTAAACTAAACCAGAAGAAAAACTACAATGAGGGAGAAGGGAAAGAGACCCTTTTGTATTCCTTCCCAGTTTCTCTCCTTCACCCAAAGCACTCTAGCTCTGGATCTGGAATACTCCTTGTTAACCCCAAAACTCTGTGTGCCACTCACCTAAAGCCTCCCCAGCCCTTCTTCCCGACTTGCTCAGTACCATGGACTCTTACTTTCTGTGACTCCCTCAGGACAGTATGGTAAAAATGTATTTTCCCTCACTGGGAAGTTTTTCCCATGTTCTTAATATGCACAACCTTTACATCTGCTTCAGAAAGGCAATGAACAGAACACACCCAAAGGGCTTGCTATAACCTAAAATGCAGGGGTAGTGTGTGCAAATTACAGTGATTATTGTCCTATAACATTGTGTGTTCCCGCTACTTAGATTTCTGTATAGTTTTCTCCTGTGGCTTCAGTACAGCAAGACACATGATTAACTTAAAATGCATGAGTAGTCTGATTAAACTCAATAAAATTACTCACATGCTTACTATGTGTTTAAGTAGTTTGCAGAATCAGCATTAAAATAAGAGGTAATCCATAGACCTCTCCACTTCTCATATATTAAAGTTTGGGAAGGAGAGGAGGCTTTAATATAAAAGCTGAAAAAAACCTAAGTATCCATCAGGTACAGAAATCTTGGTTTATGCAATAAAGTTGATATGCAAAGATTTGAGATATTTGATATATAACATATTAAACAAATGCTGATGTATGAGTCTGTCTATATTATTCTATGTTTTTATATTATGCACATTACAATATTGCCTAATAGTATCTCTTGACAGCATTTTCAAGGCATCAAGGTTGCATTTATTTGTATTGATCTTGCATATATTACTGTGGCACCTCTTCCGTTGTGCTTGTGCTTTGTAAATTCTTCCAATACATAATATTAGGTGAGAGAAATCCATTGAATTGGAGTCAGAAAAAGTCAGGGAAGGATATGTAGATGTATGAAGTTTGTGTTAATGTTTTGTGATTTTTTTTTTTTTTTAAAGTAATCATCTGCCTTAGCTTACTATTTCAGTGCATCTCTGAAATATTCAGTGTTTTAAGGACTATATCTTTAAGGTTTTTATAAGGAAGAATAAAAAAACACTGAGAATTAAAGCTATTCTCAGAACACAAAAAAGATGCGGAGCCAAAGAAAGCATTAGGTTTGTGTGAAAAAGACTGCACAGTGTTGCTTTTTATGATCTGCGACCCACCCAGCAAAGAACAATTCATTACAGTTTGTCCTGCTACATCACATCACCAAGACTGGGAATAGTGTAATAAATACTCTTTCTGACATAGTTTGTCTTTTAATTTAGTACTTGCATTTTGAGTCCCTTTATTAGCATGGAAATACAAATGTGTTCCTGTATTTAAATGTTTTGCCAACAGTAAAATAAGTTGGTGTGTCAAATAAGTATGATTTAATAGTTCACAGGGTTGTGTTCTGCCTCTCTAACAGAATTATCACTCCCTTTTACTTGTAATTCCACTTCCGCTAAGAGATTATTTTGTCAGTCCATTGAGTGGCTGTTTAATTCAGGTTTTACTGTAGATGAAAAGAAATACAGGAGCTTATGAGTTACGCTATCATAAATAGAAGGTAATACATAATAACTATACATTGTACTGAAAACAAAATATAGTATTTCAATACCTGCAGATTTTTCTACTGCTCATGTATGGGCTGATGGTAAATACCATTTTTAGGAGAAAAAAAAATAGGATTTAATTTTGTGAAATGTTGTTAATATTTCAAAGTTCTTGGCTTTCTGCTGACATGGTATAAACTGACATAGCTACATGAAAAAGCATTGAAACCCTGATCATACAGATTAGATAAAAATTTGACCTTGTTGGCTCAATTATTTCTTTAAAGCAAAGGAAGACACTTGTGTACAAAGTAACCTTAAAGGAGAGACGGGGTTTTGTTTCCTTTTCTGAGGAGGAACCCTGGAGGGCAGTGATGTAAAGCTAACTTGACACTGGCAATGCGGTTTTAGGGATGCAGTCACAGGTTTCACATAGGCCTCTCATGGGCTAGGACGGAGCTTCTCCTTTGAAGACTCTGCCTCGGTGGTAATGCTGGGAAGGAAACAGTCTCTCTGTGAGTCTTACTGCCTCTCCAGAGGGAGGAGAGGGCCTCATCTGTGTACTCAGGACTTCTCCTACTATGCATTTCCATAAAGAGACCATGCCTCTTTCCATCTGTGAAGGAAGGATGCTGCAGTCCCACTTCATCCATCTACCAGGGTAGAAGAATATTTGCTATGATGTCCTTTTTCCATGAAGCACTGTGCACCAACTCATGCCGTTGCTTTTCCCTCTGAGCTGTGTAGCTTTCCTCTATGTATTTCTTCTATCCCTTTCTTTCCAGACAGCTATTGCTTAGATATTTGACTCATGGAAGACAACCTTGGCTTCACTGTGTTTTTTAAAAGGGACATGAGTGCTGTAGTGTTCTGGATCACCAGAATGAGATCTCTTCTGTTGTATTTACCAGTAACCCTGAGGTACTCACAGTACTATACGAAGACAAGCTAAAACATTGTTTGTGTTTGTTGTGTGTTTGAAAAAAATTGGCCACTTATGCTTGCTGAGTGAGTCCTAAAATGTATTATAGATCTTTGGTACCAGGACAGACTTCCAGTCTTACATTTGAGAAGTAAAAGTCAAGTATAATATTTATATTTATCTAGTAAAAAGGCAGACTACAGGTTTCTGAAATCAATGACTCTCAAAATTGCCCAAACATTGAATGATATGCATGAATAATTTAAGACTGTTTTGTTAAATGTGCAAAAGTCAAGTTATCTTTGCAGTGAGACTCATTGTAAATCGCCGGCAATTTACTGTGTTTCTGAAAACCACAGGCAGCAATTTACAGACAAGATTAGACCTGTTACTATACACATGTGACATTTTCTTGATTTAAACTGTCATTCTGAAAAGCTGTTAACTGACAGCCGGAGTTTGGAATGAGGTTATAAAGTTTACTGAAGGACTCCTTACCACTGAGGTTGAGCTATATATCTGCTCGGGTAAAGAAGAGCACGTACACCTCCTACCGCAGCTGAAGTATGAATGCATGCAAATTAGCACTTTCAAGGGAAATTATACATGATCTTTTTAGACATTCATGTGCTGCAGTGGTGTATGGTGCTGTGCTGACATTTTACATCTCATAAACACAGTAATATATTTCCAAAATACCTTCTTTCTTCTGAGGTATGTCAGAAATTCTGACTGTAAGTGCTACAGATGTCTGGCAGTATAGCAATAGTCATCAGCTTTGACATTTTGTCTGCTCCCTGTACCTGATGTTTATCAAAGTTGCTTCTGAAGATGTTCTGTTGGGTTCCAGAATATCATGTTGGGCCAGGGTGAGGAATATTAATCTTGATTTACTTTTTTTTTTTTTTTTAAATTACCATGTAAACTGGAAGTCTTCCTACTAACTCAGTTCCCATTATATTTCCATGGCATGTAGACATGCGGTACTTGACCTAAGGAATGTATTTCATCACTGTCTTAACTACTGTCTCTTTGACATTATAGGAGCCATTTCAGTATGAGTGACACCTTCCTTATCTTTCTCTAGTGACTTTCAGAAATGAGCACGCACTCAGGCATGCACTAACTTAGTTGTGTTCTCCAGGACTTATTTTTGACATGAAACAACTCCTGCTCAGGTTCTCTGTCTTTTAAATAGTTGCAAGGTACTTTCTGGTAGTCACTCATTCAAAACTTATCCAGTTTTGCAGGCTATTGGTCTCAATAGGTCATAGAATCATTAAAGTTGGAAAAGACCCTTAATATCATCGAGTTCAACTGTTAACCTAGCACTGCCGAGTCTACCACTAAACCATGTCCTCAAGCACCACGTCTACCCTTCTTGGTATAAAGAAGTCATCATGGTTAGTGAATCATCCAGGAACTGCCAAAATAGAAAAAGAGAACTTTAATTTCTTTTGCTAAATCCCAGCTTCTAAGATATGCTCTACAGGTATGATAAATCTTTCTCAAAATTTTCACTGACAGTTTCAATCTGAAACTTCCTTATTTGTTATAAAGAAATCAAATTCTTATCAGGGATATGACATTCCTAGATTTTGCATAAAAACTTTTTTGCATAGAAACTTAAGACAACTCTGCTTTCAATAACTCTCTGAGGAGAGAGAAAGTCAGTCAGCCTAAAATTGCATTGGCTGGGATATTGTGGACATAGTGTACAAGTGAGTAAAACCAGAAATTAACACTATTGACAGGAGACTTTCCTTCGCCATTCCCCTGTCGATACACCAGAATTTTCTTCCCTAGCAGATGGGCATGGTTCAAAGACAGGAAACCATTAAAGTAGAAAGTGATCATAAACACTGGAGAACATTTTAAAAGGTGACCATGAGGAGGTGCACTGTAACTTGGAAGTTCAACATTTTCAGAAGAATCTCTTGGGAAAAGAGTTTGAGATAGTATCATATATAAAAAGAGACAAAGGAAAAGACTCAGACCACTGGGATCTGAATTACATGTAAGAATACATTGGAGGAGAATATCCAGAGACAGCCCTGTTCAGCTGTATGAGTCAGAGATAACCAAGAGCTGATGAGCACTTGTGTTACAGGCAGGTGGTAACAAGAGATGATGGAAATGTGTGGCAAACCTAACAGGTTAGAGTGAAAAAAGAATGGACCTCTTTGTAAACCAGACAAGTTGCAGTTGTCACAGGCAGGTGACGGTTTGGTCTTCTGGGAACAAGGTGACCCTCAGGCATTGCCATTCCTATTACTCCAGCCAAACCAGTGAAAGGTTTCAGCCAGGATATTTTGTTACGAATAGGTTCTTAAGAATAGTCAGTAAAAAATAGAAGGGAGGAAAAAAAACTCTAGAATGAGCTGAATTAGTCTTCAGTAAATGAAAGCCTGGTTTCAGAGGGGACCTGGATTATTCCTTGTACTGGACTTAACAGGTTGTTGGAAAAAATGTCAGTTAACATCTGGGGACCTAATTGTCCGCAACTGAAATTTTAGTGACTTTCCCACTAGCAAAAAGTCCCTAATCTTTGATTTATTGAAAAGACAAAACCTTATAGCAAAATGTCTTGCTATGACATTTTACTTAAGCATCTTTGATTTATAATTCGGTCCCTGTGCCCAAAATGTATACATGTATATGCACAGAAAGGCTCCTTTTCCAACTTGCTTTCTTAAAAGCTCCCTTTTTAGTTTCTGTGAGGTGGGTCTACTGCCCAAGTAGTTCTCTTTCCTTTGGTGGAACATCAGTCAAGTCTGCATGCACAAGACCTTGTGGCAATGTGAAGTGGTAGAGGCCATGATGCTAATGGTAATGCACGGTGCTGCTGTTGGGAGATCTCCTGCCTCGCATATAAGTACATGAATTTACCTCACTGAGTGCCAGTATGAGTTATGCAGGCTCCCAGGGAATTCAGCAATGCTGCTTTGTGGATAAGCAAGGCAAGAGTAAACTGCCGAAAGCTGTCCTGGAATATTTTTTTATTCCTTGCATTTCAAATCAGCCTACTCCAAATTAGTATCTCCTTTCATCTTTTGGTTTATCTGAATGCCAACCGTCACCCATTTTTTCTCAAAACTGAAAGCTATGACAGATCTTTAATAAATTGCTGGTTTCCTTTCCCCTTTTAACTTCCATGGACAAGAACAGAAAATGTTAGAACTTCATCACAGGAATTAAAAAGTGAAGTGGTCAGTGAATACAGATTAATATTAGCCCATTAGTCTGGTATTCCGTGAGTTGTTTCGTAAGTCAGATCAATATTACACAAGCTAGTTCCAAGTGGCCTGTAAAATCTTTCATCAGCTTTTGATTTTTCAGAAGTATGAAAGGCAGCTTTAAATTATAATAGTAATTATTTTACCAGCCAGACCTCAGGCATGAAAGATATGGGCTGCATGTTATTCACAAGGTCATAAGATCTGACCTGATAACACAACCATTACTTTGAATTATGTGGAAGAACCACAGTTCCTTCACTCATATTCTCTTCTTTAAAAAGCAAAACAAACCAAGCATCCTTCTCATATGAGAAGCGACCAAATGCAAATTTCTAGCTCTTTTGAACTGTCACAAACAAGCTCTATTTCCAGTGTTGAATCTAAACAAAGTAGGATGCCAACTTAATTTTCATAAACACATTTTAGAATTAGTATTAAATACCTTGTTCTCTTGTGCAAGCTCATTTACTTTGTCTTTCTCTGCTCTACAAATGCTAGTCCCTCCAAATAATTATCCATGGGCTGTTTGCTGTTGGTCTCCCTCTGATCTTGTGCAATGCCTTGTGGTGTTCTTGGCTGCCTGACATCTAACAAACAAAAGGTCTTTAAATAGATACTTGTAAGTACCAAATAGCACCACCAAAGAACAATAAGCAAGAAGCAATCTTAAATTGCTACCATACATATTGCCCTGTCTCAAGTATAAATACTTGGTTTAAAAAACAGTCTGATTAAAAATTGTTTGTTTAGAAAATTTGGTTTTAAAAAAGTGGATTGTAGCATTGTGGCTAAACATATCCTAACAATATGGTTGATGATTCCTTTATGTTACTCAATTTATACATGCACTGCATCTGATTTTGACCTGAGGAAGGTGCTGTCAACTTTTAGTGTGAATTTATATGTTTTTAAAATAACTTGGAACTCCCAGCTCCACATTGTTCTGTAATAAAAAGTAATCCTGCAAAGAAACTTTGTTTCTGTTAGTTTCATTATCATTTTAAATGAAAACATGTCAAAACAATGTAATCAAAACAATAATAAATCATGAGAGTGAAAGTTTAATAATTAGTGACTTGTTTGAAGATCCCTGGATTATTGGATGTAATTAAGAAACTGAGTAACATCTTATGGTATTCCCTATCAATGGAATATCTAAGTCATCGCTTAAAATGCTCTTGAAACACACAATTTATAACTTGTTGTTACTGTCAGTTTCTGACTCCTTGGTTTGTTTTATCTTTGTTTTTTAGTAAATGCAAGAAGGATCTTATTTTATCTGCTTCCACCAAAAGAGTGGTAATGGAACAAGTCACTTTATGGAAAACTCAGCTTTGTAAAAACCACTTTCTGCTATCTGTGGATTTCTGTTTGAGTATGTCAGGCAACATCTTCCCTTAAAATCTGTCAGTGCTCTCAGCCTTGTCATTTTATCACCAATTTTTATATTGGAAAACGTAAGCTGCTTTGACGTCTACCTATCAAAAAATTTTGAGAGGCATGAGTCATCTGGGGTCAATTCACGGGGGAAAATGCTTTTTGATGAGCAAAGAAGGTAAAAAATTACTGAAAAAGATGAAAGCATTTTCTTAATCTCAGTAGTCTGGAATTACAAGATCTTTAAGAAAATAACCGAGGTAGTTTGCAATGAATTTATGAAATATTTTGTAATGAACTGTTTAGGTATTTTTGTCATGTGTTCCCTTTGAGCATATGGTGTAAACTCATGGATTCTGCTATGAAACTGGGATAGAATATTGCAGTTATGAGTGAATAGCAGGATGTGGTGGTGATTGTAGACTCCATATGAGGATGGACAAAGGATGTTGTGCTTTGAATTTAGTGTGTTATTCTCTTGATGAAAAGTTTCATTGCTCATTCTATCTCATCAGCAGTCTTTGCACACAATATAGGAGAATGTGTCCGCAGAGGGGGAGAACACTATAAATTCACTAGACTGGTAATTTTGTGTTGGTTTTTTTTTTTGTTTTTTTTTTTTTTTGCAAGTGTCTGGGCCCCTCACTACAAGAAAGACATTGAGATGCTGGAGCATGTCCAAAGAAGGGCAATGAGGCTGGTGAAGGGTCTAGAGCACAAGTCTTCTGAGGAGTGGCTGAGGGAGCTGGGATTATTTAGCCTGGAGAAAAGGAGGCTGAGGGGAGACCTTCTCGCTCTCCACAACTCCCTGAAAGGAGGTTGTAGCGAGGTGGGGGTCGGTCTCTTCTCCCAAGTAACAGGCCATAAGACTAGAGGAAGCAGCCTCAAGTTGTGACAGGGGAGGTTTAGGTTGGATATTAGGGAAAACTTCTTCACTGAAAGGGTTGCCAAGCACTGGAACAGGCTGCCCAGGGAAGTGGTTGAGTCCCCATCCCTGGAGGTATTTAAAAGATGTGTACATGTGGCACTTAAGGACATGGTTTAGTGGTGGACTTAGCAATGTTAAGTTTACTGTTGGACTTGGTGATCTTGAAGGTCTTTTCCAACCTAAATGATTCTATATAGTACTTCTATGTGAATCTAATTCAATAGGAAATTTAAACAAATAATATTGGCATTTTCTACATAAATATCCAGCATCATTTTACATTCTGGAGATGTGAGAAAGATCAAGGTAATATATGAGACACATAAGCAGAATGCCTGATTAAAGCATGTTTCAGCTGGGACAGACTTGTGAAGGGTTAAGGGACCATGACCTCAAGCTTGCAAGAAATGATTCTCTAGAGACCATCTGAAGCCATAAAGTGATTCCTAACCATTATCTATCCCAGATCATGTCTTCATTTTTTTTCCTCCAGAACCAGTGTTTTTTGGAGGGTAATTCCTTAATTTTGTATTGTACAGTAATGATAAATCAGTGTTTAGAGAGGTTAGTTTTTATTTTTATATGAAAACTTTTAATGCTTATTTTTGTAAAAAGAAAACAAACAAAAAAAAAGAATGGAGGGGAAAAAAACCAAAACCCCCCAAACAAACAACAAATCAGAGCCCTGACAGTTTGTTCCATAATCAGATCCACATGTATCGACGGGAAGATGTGTCCTCACTTCACAGGCACATTTACATATGCAAAACATAGAGGGAAAGTTGATTTGAAACGTGAACTTTATGGTATCAAAACAAGCTTTTGTGGACATGACTGAGAGTAAGAAGCTGCTGATTTGCTCAAAATCTTATCTCAAAAACATCTATTGGTTCTAGAAATTTTTTTGCAAGTCTCATTAAAGCAAATGTCTCTGTTGCTCTTGTGGAAATTTTTGTTCTTTTTTCTGGTAAATCAAAGTTCAAGAAAGTTCATTTAGTTTTAGAAGAAGGCTTGAGTTTTTCTTATCTTATTGAAACCAGCTTGCTCATCCAGACTGCCTTCTAGGTTATTGGAAGAACCTTATTTTCTTGGTTTAGGCTGCTCTTGCTTTAAACTTCTTAGGGTAAGCTCTGTGTGGCATATCTCCATCTCCAGGGGCAGCTGAGTATACAAGCAGGCCCTATAAAGGTGCCTGGTTTGGGGAGCTGTTCCTTTTGCACCATTCAAAGAGGGATAAAGGCTGTTTCTTGTTTTTTACATCTTTGATTGTCTGAAAGTATTTGAACTCCCTCATCTTGATGGAGGGAAACATCTGCAGTTTCACTATTCCAGGTGCTGGTATCTAATAAATTGGTATTTTCTTTAATAAAAACTTCAAGAACGTTTACTTTCCTGATCTACGCATCTCCATTTGAATTATGGCTTTTACATTAATTGCCATTCAAGCCAGCTGTATGTGTCTCTTATATTGGGAAGTTGTATATGTAACATGTAAAGTCTTTTCTGGTGCATACTGAGCAATTATTATTCCTAACTACTCCTACAGCTGGAATAGTGTGAAAATATAATTTTAATTTTCCCCATTTCCCTCAGAAACCATAAAGCTTGTCTATTTCCCAGCCGTCAAGCTACTGACACACCTTTCCATACAGAAAGTATGAATATATCAAACCGTGGTCTTAAAAAGGCTGACATTTACATACTTTTTTAGGTCAATGATTAAAGTAATGAAAGGTGCCAGTTAGTCATTTGAGAACCACAAGACGCATTTACCTGAAAGGTCAGGTAAATGCAGGAGTTGGCGCAGAAAGCTGTGAGGCTGGGCATTAATTCCAGCGGGTTTCTCGGTATCGATTACACAGATTGCGAGTGCTCATTTGTAGGCCAAAAGGCAGATATGTCTCTTTGCAGGCCATTTGTCTCCTTTTGTTTCTTAATTAATATCACAGATTTGAAAACTTGTGGTAATGAAATTGGCCTGTTAATTAGGCTAGTCTTTAGCAGTAAGGTTTTGATATCTTAGTTTTTTTCCAGTGCAGTTAACAGCAGTCTTGTTAAAATTTATACTTGTTTTCCTTTTGCAAAGTTGCCTATAATTGAAATAGTTATACTGACATGAGAAATAAACACATTTTCTGCTTGGTAACCATTTTAGTGTTAGATTTCAGAGAAAAAATACTGATTTTAAAATCTTTATTTTTCTGCGGATGTCTTTAACCCACTGCTTTTTACAATTAATATCTTACACGGGGAAAAAAAGGTGTGGTTTTTTTTCTTTATTTCAAACATCTGGGAATATTTTGCATGATGTAAAATATTGTATCACAATATTTTGATGCAGCTTCCCTTGACACAGTCAGTTTTCTCTGATGATTGTGCAGATTTTTTCCAGAACAACAGAAGAGATGTTTTATTTCTTTTTAAGAGTAAAAAAAAATTAAGGCGTAGCTGAAAAATGAGAAGAGGGACAAGAATACCAATGAAATATATACGTAGACATCTTAGTGAGTGTTTTGTGAGAAAGATGTTCTGTTTGGTCTAAATTAATTTTCTGGTTTTATGTTCACCTTCAATTAGAAGACAACACTATTTTTTGTGGGTTTGTTTTTTTTAGTTTCTAATAGATTGCAACTTCATGTTAAAAAGTAAATAAGTAAATTGTTCAGGCTTGTTCTAGGTTAAATTCTGAAGAAGTTATCACTAGAAATCACTGATGAAATCCCATCCGTGTGGATGTCTCATTCTGTGTCCTGTATGCAGCCCTTGTGGTTCACAGATTCAGTCACTTAACCTTTCATTACCTCCCCATATTTACATCATTTAGGTCACTAAAATGAGTATTGCTTTATTTTAGAACATCTTTATTGGAGTGAATTATGTTTACGTCAAATAGATGAGAAGTGTAAGTCAGAAAACAGGAGTGGATTTATTAGAAGGGTAAGTGATCCCTCTGTAGTGGTAAGGTCAGAAAATGTTTTCACATCAAGAAATATTATTGCATGTTTTGGATCTCCCCTAGGAAATGGCTGTAGGAAGGTGCAGTAGGCATAATTGTTCACATACACAGACAAAAAAAGCATCTTTAAAATGAACACTTACATTGTCCCATTTTTTTTTTCTTTTGTGTGCTACTGTGATATTCCTTTAGGAAATGTTCAGGATACGATGTTATTTTAAGGTAGCTGGAAGGGGTAGAAAATATTGTTGGAACCTGAACATCTTCTAAATAAACTAGTCAGAACAAAGGAATCTATTAGAAAACACTTTTGTGAAATCTGTGAATAATCTTTCACAGCCTATGACCTTATGTATACTCAAAGATAAATATTACATATATCCACTCAAGTGATGAAATAAGCTACTTATTCTTTCCTTGAACAACTAAAGAATAGGTTGCCATACTATGCTCACATTTTCCGAAAAACATCATGATTAGGAAGAAAGATTGAATATATCAGCTCCCTCAAACCTGAGATTTAAATTGTTTTAAAACTGCTATACAGAAATTGCACACTGGTTTTAACTATAATGATTTCTGCCTCTCTGTTGTACATTTTACATTGCTGTTTCTGTACATTTAACCCAAACAGTAGAACTCGGACAGCTTTAATAACACCTTATATTTGGCTGCCAAAGTAACTTTGTTAATTGAAAATTTCATCTCAGTGGCATGGCTCTTGCCATTTTTAATAAATCTTGATGGATTTCAGTTTCTGTCTCTGCTTCATTATTTTTCCTCAGGGTTTTCTGAAGATTTTTCCCCTTTTCAAACACACTATAATATAAGAAGGCTGTTGGATAAATCTGGCAAATCAATTAGTTGTGGCCCACACAATGAGAGACACATCCAGTTGGTATTTCCTAGGCCACATGAGTGAAGCAAATATCTCAAAGCAGAAAAACAAAACAAAACAAAAAACTAGGAATAAATAGTGTACAATGGTGCATCCTGTTAAGGATAGTTTCATTTCCTGAGCCAACAGGTAAAAGGGGGCTGGGTTAAGAAAAGTGGACATAAAAGACACTTTCTCAGTTATTCTTTTGAATAACCAACAGTCCTGTCATATAATCTCTTTCATAAACTAAAAAAATTATTACATATCATGTGATTATATGATCCAGTGTTGCTTTATTTTGCCATATCACAAAATACATGGATGTTATGATCCACATACCACATAATCATTTGCAGTTGCAAATTCTGGATTTGTTGAGTAACATGATGGACTTCTCTTGACACTAAGTATTCTTTTCTGATCTTCAGAAAACCGCATACCTATCTTGTCTCTTATTTTCCTCTTTCTCTGCACTTCAGCATTGTAACTGCCTTTCTTGTACAAAGACTTTTACCCAAGACTGCTGCTTTATAAATTCAGGAGACAATCCCATCTAGCACAGAAGAAGAGCGAGGGTGGTTATGAACTACTTTTCTCAGACTGAGATTTTTATTTTCAGAGAAGAACCAACAGAGCATCTTAAAGAAAACAGCCGAATCCTTTTTCAGATAACCAGTTGGTCACAACCATGTGAAAAGTGCCTGTAATAGTTGCGTGTCATTTTGTTCTTAAATTTAACTGCATCAAGAATCTGTAGATAGATCTGATAAGGTTACAGCTGAGCCGAAGTGACTATATAGTTTTATAGGACTGTTACATTGTCACACTGTTGTGAAGGAAAACACTTTTTCTGTATTCAGAGATAACTGTAAAAACCCAAGAAAAACGTACTTTCTTTAGTATTTTACTTTCAGTATTGAGTTAGAACTGTTAATTACAAGCCATATCTTTGCATGAAGTGCACTGAGCACATAACTTTTCTTCTTTCCCCTGATTCTTAGCCTTCTCTCACAATAGAAATATGCGAAGTTATACCTCATCATTTTGGGGATGAGAAATGAAAACCAAGAGAAACTGGCAAGTTAAGACATGGCATAAGTGATCTTTTGATGTGTGTTGAGGAAATATTAAAAATACTGTTCTCTACCCTAGGGTCACAGACAATGTGCTGCCTACAAGACTTCCCAGCTTTGCTTATAGGCATAGGAAATTAAAAACATAAAAATAAAACTTAGATTTTCAGAGGAAGCAAAGGATGATGGTGCATTCTGTGTCAGTACTGTTGCCTGTGGTCAAATATGATTGGGACCACTGTTCTGAGATATAGCTCAAAGTGATATTGTTTCATCTAGTACATTCTAGGTTACAGCACTCTCTCTGACCTCTTTGAGGAAAGGGTAAATGTGGAATATAAGAATAGTTTTTCCTACTGTATCATCTTTTTTTTCAGTACTTATGCTACAGAATGACTATTTTGCATTGAATCAAGATAATATTTATGGCAATTCAGTGCTCCAGTAAGGGTAGCTCATATAATGTTATAAAAAATGCAGTATTTGTTATGATGGGTGCAACATTGTATGCCCATGAGGAGAAGCTCTGCAGATACTAATACTTTTCAGAGATCATTTAAAATTTCCAAGAGAAGTAAATGGAAAACCAAATTTCCCAATGAAAGAGCACCTTTACTTGAAATCTGACAGTTTTGACCCAGACGTGCTGCTGCAGCATCTCATGGGAGTAATGGTCCAGCCTCGTGTCTCTAATTCTCTTTTCTGATCTAGAGATCTGAGCTGACCACCTTTCCCATGTTGAACCATGTTCTCAATTCTTGCCGAACCACTGTGATGCTATGATCCGTAGTCAGCTGAAGGAAATAGGAGGAAGAAACAAACTACAGTTGCCATTAACATGAGATGATATTTCAGAATCCTTTTTTTTTTCCACTCCAAATTATTGGCACAAAGCTGATGGTTGGGGAAGAGAGGGGTGTCATTTTATTTCTGCATATTAAGCCTAAGATGTCACTAAATAAAAGGTATTTTTCACTCTCCAAGAGTGAACAGAGCACCCCTAGAAAAATAATTTTTGTGGAGCAGTTTGAACAACATGTTTGAACAATTCTGTAGTTTGATCCCAGTTTTAAGGTTTCTCACCCTCAATATCTTTTTTTAAATCCAAACTGCTAGATAAAGTTGAAGTAGTAAACAATGTATGTATTTCAGTTCTGTTGACAGCATCCCTATCCATATGGGACAGTTTATAGAGGTAGGGTAGGGTACAGAGAATCATTATTTGCTGGAACAGAGCCCAGCCATTAGGGAGTCATTTTTAACACTGGCTGAGAACTCATGAACTGCATTTTAAAACGTCCTTTTTTCAAATGCAGTAACTGGCACCATTCCCAATGCTGACATTAGAAAAAACATTGTTAAAAAAAATGTATGTGCAACATGTCATCCATATAGACACACATACTTTCACTACACTAACATAGCATTAATGTGTTAAAACTCTTTAAGTGGGGTGAGGGGTTTGATGCAAGAGTAAGATGTGGTCAAGATTTTAGGAGCATTTTCTGCTATGTAGTGCTGCTTTACATGAAGCAGAAGCCGTTCTTGTGCACTGGTCCCATCAGATGAGGTCTGAGGTGCATTAAGTAGGTGTGAGGTGTGCGTTGTACACTCTTATGCCAGCTGGATAAGCTTGGTTTAGCATCAAGAAGAGAGTATTTTGTGCTCTGGATGGACATAGATCAGACAGGTACTGTAGCAAATTCTAAGTCTTCATAGGCTTTTTTCCAACAAATGATTCATCTGCTGAAAAGCATCAAGCAGCAAGAGTGACCCCAACTCCCCCAAAGTTTCAGTAGTTTGTTTTTATTACTGTCTGCTTTTTTCAGTTGCCCATGGTCAGACCACATAGCTGTGATGGGGGAGAGAGGGGTTCATAGTCTAAACTGCTACTGCAGAGATGGCACTGCCTAAGTCACAAGGGCTATCTGCAGCACGGCAAAACATGAGAAGAGATATTTGAAAATTAATAGACTTTATTAGTCACAGCTGGTAGTGAAGGGACTCTGAGCAAAAATATCATAGGGTTCAACATGAGACAGAGGTGATTCTGGGCAAAGTAGTTGGGGAATTGACGGCACAGGGACTTTTCTTTCCTAATTTTACTACTGAGCAGACATTTCTGTACTGTCTTTTTATGGTTTAGGTCTGGTCTGGACAGGATCTTTTTGATTAAGTTCTAATATTTTTCTCTCCCAGAGTGGACCCACAGCTCTCATGAGGACTCTTTTTCCCTTGATGAAAACTAAAATATCTTCTGTGCAGGGGAATGATTTCAAAAGGAAAACTTCTCCTAGAAGATTATGTAGCTTGTTGTCAAAAGAATTTTCTTAAAAGGCAGATGATCATGATTTAAATCCCTCCTTTTGATCCAAGAAAAGGGTAACAACCTGGATTTTATGTAGCCTGGCTGACTGCCCTAGAGAAAATGGTTCCTCTAAATGGGAAAAGATTCTTATTTCTAGTCACCTTTGTTTCTAATGTTTTGGGTTTTGGTAAAGATCTGCGTGAACTAAAATATTCTGGGTTGAAGTGAAATATTTGTTTGATCCAGAACTGTTTCTTTTTTCACTTTGGGAAGACAGATAAGCAAACAATTTAATTTATCTTAAAGAAATTTAAGAAAACCCTTCAAAGTAAACCCAGACACTAATAATGCCCCCCCCCCCCTTTTTTCTTTTTTAAAGGTACTTAAAACCTTAGGATTTTCTAACAGTGAACAGCATTTTCAACTCTCTCATACCCTGTGAGGCACCACTGTTCAGGCATGTGGTCCTGCATATGATGGTTGCAACAGCACCCTGGTCTGTAACTTTAATCACTAACTTCCCCAGAAGGGTAACATTTTGTTATTCATTTGTATTAATGTAGCACTTCAGAATGTCTGCTATGGAGCCCAGACTCCCTCTCCCTCTTGTACAAGGCAGAATAAAAGTGGAGTTTCTTTCTCCAACGCGCTTACAATCTAATTTTTAACCTATTATATCAGTTTTCATTCCAAAAGTTGTTTTCTCCAACCATTCCCATTTTAAGTCTATTCGAATTCTAAGAGTAATTTTACTTTTCAAAATTAAAAAAAGATTTTTTTTTTTTCCAGGAGTTTTTAAAATTCATTTTCTCTAGGTGAAAATTGGCAATGTAGAGCTCCTTTAAATAGCTGACTCTTCATTTTTAGGAATTGTTAATAAAACATGTCAGAGTTTCCATGTTTTAGTTATTTGTATAGGTTTTTAATGTATGTTGCTATTAATCAGCTGTTACTAATGGAAAACAACTGGTATCTTTAAATCTACCCTAAAATTGCTTTGAAGAGTTTCTCAATACATTTGGACACAAGCATAGCCTTAAATTTGTATGTGATTTTTCTGGTAGGGGAGTGCTACCTACAGAACTGGGACACAAGAGCACTGTTTAGGATGGGAAGGTATTTGTACTTGCTTGTTTCTAAATTAATATTGTTTGCAGCAGTAATCAAACCAGTCTCTTGTTGTGGTCTGCACAACAGACACATGTAAATAGAAAGCAGGTTGTCTGGGAAAACAGTGAAATTGCTCTTTTTCCTATAAATCTGGCCTGAACCAGCCAGTGTTTGACATGGTGCCAAGAGGTGCAGTGCTGCTGAAATTGCTATAATTTAAAAATCTAGTTTTGCCTATTTGCATCACTGAAGATGCTCTGGCACTGTTAGCTGGTGTTGAAGTTGAGCACTCTGATTCTTGTATCTGCAGTCCCCATAATGTTTTGACATGATGAGGTATTTCTTATCGGTATTAAAAAGAAATGCTGTGTTCCCACTGAAGAGATTGCTGAAATAATCCTTCTATAGATGTTCTGGTTATTTGCTGGGCTATATTTTAGCATCAATTAATATCGATAAAGAAGCTGAAGCCACTATTTAAAAAGACAACATATAAATACAAAGCATTGTTTCTTTCTTACTTCTGAGAATTTATACCTTTCATAAGAAATATTTCATGCTTTTACACCATGTAAATGCTATATAAAAACCTTCAAAGGGAGCTGGCTGCCTCCTAGGGGCAGATATATATCCAAATTTCTGAAGAAAAGAGTTGCTGCTGCAGTGGGTTGCTTGCTTTAGTGTGCTTTGAAAAGTATATATTGGATGTCAAGCACCCTAAGACATTGAGCAGCCATTTAGTGGGCTGGCAACAGCGGATTATGCTGTGGCATACCTGTACTATATGTCAGAGGAAGACACTCTTGTGTATTACTCAGTCAGTAAGATCTGCCTCCGAGGGAGCCGAGGGTGAGGGCACTATCTTTCAACTCTCATGAATGGGAGAGAGAGGAGAAGATTGCAGGAGATCACATCTTTCATTTGTGTTATAGATTAAGTGCCACCAGTCAAATGCCTTGCAGGCTCCTTTCTCAAGCTTGGTTCAACAACCACTTCCTTCTTTGCTGTCTCTTATATATTGTTTCAGCACTAAATAAATAGATAAGGATGCTAATTGCATTTAGTACCTCATTTGTAAGAGGGGAGCAAGCCAAAAGGGAAGGCAGAAAGATTTTCCATGTTACTCCTGGATGGATACTATGGGTAATAAATTAAAAGCACAGAAAGTAGACACTGTATGAGAAGACAGAAAGAAAACTGTTGAAGCTGGTGAAACATGGTTTTGCCTTCTGAATGAACAGCTATGACTAGACCTCTTCTGCCTCCTTATGAAGGCAAAATAATCTTTCATACTTTGACAGCTCCTGGGAAAAGTCTCTTTCCCTTCCAGTTAATATGAATTGTATCAAATAGTCAGATCATTATGTTATGCTTTTAAAAGAGGGATGCTGCAATAACACTGTCCTAACTGTGTAGGTCATTTGTCTTATGTAGCTATGAGTCAGAACCTATATTTTTCCTTGGATTCTAGGTGGGAAGAACTGAAAAATGCCTATACTTGTAAGGTAAAATCTAGGAAACCTAGTGCTGGACGAAGATGTCAATAGCATTTAATTAGAGATCTAACCACCAACTTGGAGGAAATGTTTATTCTACCTCAGTTTGAAAGATAGTGAGGAGTATGCATGGTAGGGTGCTCACCACTTCTAAACAAGCATGTTGCAAGGGGAAGCTAATGCCAGGTGTTCATCTACCAGCAGCATGGAAAGAGGGAAGCCAGTTAGCGTTTCCTCGTTAATTGTGAACTAATAACCCCCTCTCAAACTCCCCTTGCTCTATGTTTGAGCTCAACACAATGGGTATGGCTGGTGTACGATCTATATCTACACAAGTGAGCGTATATGGAGTGTTTCTGACCCCATGGGAGTGGTTCACACGGCAGTGTGGCTGAGCACAACTTGGCCTTTCCCAGCTCCCCTGGTGCTGAGACCCTCCGTCTGAGTGCCAACCATTCGTGCTTGCTAAGGGCCTGCCCTCTTCCCTCACGAGGACTATGTCATGGTTTTTGCCTCAAAACTGGGATGCTAATGCATCTTTAATAGCATTGCGTACTGCCTGCCTTCTTGAATAGTAGACCCGACTTTGATCATGCCGTACCAAGTCTGAAGAGCATTCAAGAAATGAATGACAAAGAAGTATGGCTAAGGTGTAGGGAAGGGATGGATGGGGACAATACGCAGTTCAGAGGGAGAACAGCAGCAGCTGTAATTCTTATGGTCACTATTGATCTCATTTCATGGATTCTTGTGCTTGGAGCACAAAACTTGGTTATCATGAGACTGGATGGAAGGGTCAGATGTCCAAGTCTCCTGCCACACTTATTAGTGAAATAGATGTACCACATGGCTGTTTTCTTTCCTATAATATCTTTCAAACAACCTTCAAACTAGGGAATAAACCCTGTGCTGTAAATGAGTCAAAATTAATAATAAATACTATCAGAGGGAGAGCAAATTAAGGGAGAGAGAACAGATGAATTTTCAACTTAGTCTAGAAAACCTTTTAATCTCACAGTAAAACATTTTTCTAATATACCTTTTTTGGACTTTGCTACAAGCTGGGGTGAATGACCTGGGAAATTACCTGCAAGTTTGAGTCCACCCTGGAAAAGACTTTATAGTGGCAGAGGATTCATATTTTAGTGCCAGTAGCTAGTATTTTGTATCAGCATCCAGAACAAAAGAAGGAAGGTATTTTGGCAAAGGCACCTTTTCTTTCTAGCTGAATATCTGAACATTTTTGACAGTATTAAGAATGGCTTTAAAAAGTTGCCTCATTAAGCGCTATTACGCTAACACAGGTTTTAAATCTAGGCTTGTCTTATGGGTTTACCTACCTTGGAAAATCTGTGAAGCATAGTAAGATTTTAATTTATACTAGCTACTGTATCTTAACACCCGCTGTGGAAATCCCGGGTGCATAAAATATGTGAATTAATTCAGTTCAATTAATACATGCTGATATCCCCACCAAGAGTTAAATAAAAGTAGATAGTGTGCAGTAGGCTAGCTTGTTTTGGAGCAAATTTTCAGAAAAAGCATGTGTTCTAAGAAGTTCTTCAGCTTCTGCTAAATAGGTGCATTAGCTCTCTCAGGAAACACTTCTGTGTATTGAACAATTTCGGCTTGTGTTTGAGTTATTAAGTAGCATAAAGTCTCAGCTCAGTTTTCATGAACATCAGTTTCTAATCGAGCTACTTACTGCGAACCAGCACAGAAGTAAATGTGCTCTTAGGCATTAGTGGATTACTGATGAATTTTTGTTATTGTGATCAGGCATTTTCCCCTTAATCTCATAGCTGCAAAGATGTATTAATGACGATGAGTGCAGTCTGTATTCTACAACACTAAGCTTACTCAGCAGCTCTTCTTAAAGAAATCTGACTTCCTGCAGATGGAATTTAGCTTTATGTTATACAAATTGGAGCCATTATGAGCGTTAAAAATTTAGTTCTTAGAGAACAATTTCTGCAAATATCTTATTGGTTTCTGGAACCTTTTCTACTGCTAGTCACCAAATCAAACACTGTGGCAGCCTAAGACTCTGTAAAGACTTTTTGCCTTTTTTCTGGAGAAGCGAGGGTTGAAGAAGAGGAACTAGCATAGCTGAAAGTGCTCTGAATATTGTTCTTCCTATTCTCCCTGTTATCCCTCCATCTCTTTTAGATCTTAGCCATGGAAGGCATCTGTCAAACATAATATTCACTCCTGTGTTGGAGATTGATTTTCTGTCAAATGATCTATACTGGGTCCCACTTCGAAGTTGTTGAGGTAGAAGACTATGAGGATCTTTGTAAAGTTTTGACAGACTTTTTCAAGACCCAACAGTATAAAGCCCTGAGCAACTTGGTCTGATCTCATAGCTGACCCTGCTAGGAGCAGGAGGTTCGACTAGAGAACCCCTAAGGTCCCTTCTATCTGAACTATCCTATGATCCTATAACTAATTTGATATCATAGTTTGTCTTTCTTGCAGTCTGGTTAATAAATTTTGTAACTTGTACTTCTATGGATCTTCATGTTGTCCTTGCCTCTTCAATAATTTGGAGTAAGGGAACAGTATTAATTACCATGTTTAGGAGGATGCCTTCTGTAAATGCATTTGGTACCAGCTGGACTTCCTGGAGACTCTGTTGCACGAATTTTCCTTTATCAGGGAGGAATGGGCACATCTGTGATTTTTGAGCTTTCTCTTGCTAGGCTTCAAATGCTCCCAGGAAAAAGAAAGAGAAAAAAAGCTAGCTGAGGCCTGTAAGATTTCTCTTACAGCAATCTGAAATTATAGGAGAATCATCTCTCAGTGGTATAGACACATCTATGTGAAGCCTTTTCTCATTTCTTTTGATTAAAGCTTCAAATCAATTTCTTGGTTTGTGGGTTGGTTTGTCTCTCAGCAATTGAGTGAAATGTGTTCTTCAGTCTCTCATTAGGCCAGTTCTCACAAAATTGTAAGAGCGCAGCTGCTACAGTATCAGCTGTGACTGAACAGGCGGAAATGATACGGGATGATGTGCAATAGTATCTACTGCCTGGAGCCACCAGCTATTATCCAAAAGCTCTTCTTGGGCCCAACTACTGCAGTGGTTCTACTGAAAAAAAAGATTGGTATAAGTGTGGTAGCAGACCTTCTTCTCACAACTCAGCATGCCAATTTAGTAAGGCCACCTTCACAGCTGGATGCCAAGAGCTGCTTGTGAGTGAGACCATAGCAGGCTGCTTGTGTCTTCCCCTCAAAACAGCATGAAGCAGCTGGTCATAAGTCCCAATCCTAACAACTACAACTTGTCATTAAAAAACAAAAAAGCCTCAGTAAGGACATTCTCACACACACACACACACCCCCCCCCAACCACATCTTATTATTGGGTTTGTCTGTGGCCATCAAGGGACCTAGTGGTGACTGAGGCAGTGCTGCCCAGCTCCTCTGAGCTGCTAGTGCTGCTGTTCTGCTTCCTTCTGGTGTCACCACACAGTGACCTACCTGCACCTCCTTTGCCACTGGCCAGCACAGGAGAAGTTTGCATGCCTGTGCTTGTGCCATCAGTCAAAGAATTACCGCTTTGCTGTGGTTTTCACCTGGCTTTATAAACTTTGTGGTCCACACTGCAGCTCTGGGGGTGGGGGAACACTGCACCATACCTACCCTTCATTTTACTGCTTGCATGAGGTGTGACTGGTCTTTCACATCTCTGTCAGTCCATAACAGACAGGCTCTTGCTGGAAAACATCTAGCTCTCTGGCAACCCCATCTTCCCACCTCACAAAATGTGTATTTCTGCTGATGTTTTCAAAAGCAGGAAATATGCCAGATGCCCCAAACAGTGGTGGTTTTAATCTTTTGGAGCTGCTCTTGCTTCTGTAAAATGTGGACAGTAATACCTCTTCATATCCCAAGGAAGTTGTGGAAACAAATTTAGGGTGCCACCCCAAGCAATATCTAGTACAAGTAAGTAGATTTTTTGCAGTACATATTTAGGATTATGAACTAAATAACAGATAGTAAAGGAAAGAATGAATAATTAAGCAAATATTTATTATAAAGAACCTTTCCTTTTCTTAAGGGGGGGGGGGGGGGGGAAAAAGCATGTGTTCATAGAACTAAAGAGTGTATCAAACTGCAAATGCACAAAAGGGCCACATAAAGACTGCATAAGCAGTTTTAATTCTTGCACTTAATAACTTTTTATGCTTGATTTTGCAAAATTCACATGCTTTGGACTTCCATGGGGGAGTTTGCTAAAATGACTAACTGTAAATTAGGTTGCTCACTGGTGAAAATCAGAAAGTACTAGTGTCTTTATAAATAACACTAGTAAATAATACACTTTGATATTTTGGGGCTTACGGAGCATTAATGAGATTTGTAAGAGTGATTGTTATTTTTAAAAATCACAGCAATTTATTGATGCTAATTACTCTCTTGGCACTGCATGTATTTAAGATTAATTGGAATGTCTGTACTCAGTAATGAGGTCCCATGTAGTTTACACTGACTGACAACATCTTCCTTTATCTGGAAAATTACCACGCTGGAAAATTTGTAAACAGGGCAGTAGCTCTTGGCAATCAAATTTTGAAAGTTTTACTTGATACAGTAGCTACCGAGTTACAATAAAAAGATCAGACAGTTCCAGCAGTTAATAATAACAATAAAAAAAATCCACAGGAATTCTGTCATGAAGGTACAACTTACACACACAGAAATGGATGTTTGACTCCTATGTAATGAGACAGCATTCAGACAGAGACCTGATTTCTCAGTATGATACAACATCATGAGTTAAAACTGCAGCATTTCACAAAGATTTATTTTTATCACTATTTTGCTACTGTAAATTTAGTCACCTAAGGATGGATGCTGGAAGAGCAATCCTTTCATCTCCATCTTGAAAAACTGTGAATAAATAATAGTAGGTGTTGATGACAGAGGATTATGTTGTAGTGTGCTACAAGAATTTTTCTGAAATGCTTTGTTTGTGTATACATGTATGTGCATGTTCGTGAATTTAAATATTCTTTGGCAGCTGGTCTATTTCTGTAGTTTCCTTAAAAATGGGAGCTTTGTGTCATTCTTTCTTGGATGCATTTACCAGGTGGGGCTGACATAGAAACATATTACAGACGACTTTGTCAAAGAGTAGGGTGACTACTGGTAGTAGAGTTCATTATTATTTGAACTGGAGACCTGGTCTTCTCAGCCAAAGGCACATTTCTGGTGCTGGAGACAAAAAAAAAAAAACAAGCAACCAACCACCCACAAAAATACCTACCCAAAACCTGCATTGCAAATTTGAAGCCACACTTAGTAACCTTATAAAAAAAATAATTGTTTTCTGTAAGCTCATGATCTTCGTATAGAATTCCTCAGGTAATGAGGAGGTCTTTCTGCAGAAGGTATGGGGGTGCAAATTTTCGTGTAGGCAGGCACTCAGTCTGTAAAATTTCAAGTAGAATTACCAATCAATCAGAATTGTCTTGAGCATTTCTTAGATGAGCCATTGAATAAAACCAACAAAGTTGTAACATTAACAATCAACAAATAAAGTGGTTTGTTATATGCATCTTTTTACTTTTTCAGTGCTAATTTTATAGTTTCTTATAGGCTCACCTCTGCTCAGCTGGTGAATAAATGAATTGTTAGTATGGAAGTTACAGCAAAATTAGCAGATATACTATGAGTTGTAGTTGCTTGGACCACTGTGTATCCAGGTATTAATGCTGATGTTTGAATCAATTTGGAATTGCATTTTAAATGGGAAAAACATGGATATTTACTCTGGTGTTTAATGAGACTGAATTAGTCTCAGAGCACAATTCTGTTCTATTGGGTTTTTGTTTTGATTTGATTTGTTTTGTTTTGTTCTTTTAAGGGAATGGGGAAGAGATGAGGTCCTGACTGTTCTGGTGATTAGTTACACATCTTCATAGCATTTCAAAACTAAAATGTACATAAGGCCATGTGTGTTGGTACACATTAATTCTGAGTGGTTCTGCCCAAAAGAGATAAAAGCATACATGCTCCTTTTCAGCTGGCCAGCACCCCAGCAAGAGTCTTTCTCCAAAGCTTGCCTTTGCCCAGAGGGTGCAAAAAAAGAGCAAGACTCCTCATATGCTTATTTGTAGCCATGCGCATCTGGGCAAGGGCCAGGAAAAGTCTGTCTCTTGATTAACAGCGCTGTTTATTATACACCAAATGTTTCTTTTCTCCTTGGTAACAGCACTCTGACTTTGTTAAAGTGGCTCAGAAAGAATGAAACCGGAGGGGCTGCATGACTTTGTGCAAAGTGGATAAGCATGGTCAGGTGCTTTTTCTTGCTGGCCGCTCCTGTTGCGGGCAACCAAAGAAACCAGGGAGAAGGATCGTGTCCAGCTAGGTTAGTCTTGTCACACATTTTGTCACTGTGTAATCTTAAAGGCTGGATGCAGTCACCAGAGCTGCAGAAGATCAGGACCTATCTACATCCATGCTGCAATCTTGCATCTGGGTTTTTAAAGCGTTTTTTTTTTTAAATTACAGTGGCACAAAAGGAGATAATAACCAGATGAAAACGCTACACTCCCTCTGCATTCCCCTAATGAACTAAGTCAAAGCTGACACCACATCCCACCTTAGCTATATATATTTTCCACAGGTTTTTATGGGGGCTGTTGAATACTCCTCCTCAGGGTTGGTGCAAAACTTGACAAGTGTTGTTGAAAATGAGCTATTAAAACTTGGAGATCAGAACAGAAATGAGAAAATCCAAACCTTCTCAGCAAAAATACATTCTGAAAGAAAAATATATTTGAGAAGAGTGACCAGGTTTATGTTGTGTTATAGAATTATAGAATCATTTAGGTTGGAAAAGACCCTTAAGATCGTCAAGTCCAACCGTTAACCTAGCACTGCCAAGTCCACCACTAAACCACATCTACCCATCTTTTAAATACCTCCAGGGATGGAGACTCAACCACTTCCCTGGGCAGCCTCTTCCAGTGCCTGACTACCCTTTTAGTGAAGAAATTTTTCCTAATATCCAACCTAAACCTGTCCTGACTCAACTTCAGGTCATTTCCTGTCACGCTGTCACTTGTTACTTGGGAGAAGAGACCAACCCCCACCTCGCTACAACCTCCTTTCAGGTAGCTGTAGAGAGCAATAAGGTCTCCCCTCAGCCTCCTCTTCTCCAGACTGAACCACCCCAGCTCCCTCAGCTGCTCCTCATAAGACTTGTGCTCTAGATCCTTCACCAGCTTTGTTGCACTTCTTTGGACACGCTCCAGCACCTCAATGTCCTTCTTGTAGTGAGGGACCCAAAACTGAACCCAGTACTCGAGGTGCGGCCTCACCAGTGCTGAGTACAGGGAGACAATCACTTCCCTAGTCCTGCTGACCACAGTATTCCTGATACAAGCCAGGATGCTATTGGCTGCCTTGGCCACTTGGGCACACTGATGGCTCATATTCAGGTGGCTGTTGACCAGGTCCTTTTCTGCCAGGCAGCTCTCCAGCCACTCTTCCCTGAGCCTATAGTGTTGCCTGGGGTTGTTGTGACCCAAGTGCAGGACCCGGCACTTCGCCTTGTTGAACCTCATACAGTTGGCCTCGGCCCAGCGATCCAGCCTGTCCAGATCCCTCTGTAGGGCCTTCCTGCCCTCCAGCAGATCGACACTTCCACCCAACTTGGTGTTGCCTGCAAACTTACTGAGGGTACACTCAATGCCCTCGTCAAGATCATTGATAAGGATATGATACAGAACTGGTCCCAATACTGAGCCCTGGGGAACACCACTTGTGACTGGCCAACAACTGGATTTAATGCCATTCACCAAAATGAATGTTTTGTTTTGTTTTATTATTATGTTTTTTTTTAAAAAAATATCCTAATCCAGAACAACTTGGTAGGACAAGTCTTGCAGATTCCCCAGCTGTCCTGGCCCAAAGAGATGCTATTCCTAGGAAGCTGGGCACCTCCTGGGAGATATCAAGGAGTCATAACAATCCTCTGATAGCAGGCAATACAGAGGTCCTCATAATCTTGGCTCCTGGTGGGACCCTCAGGACTCCAAACCTTCCAGGCTCCTGGGAGTCTGGTTTACTTATCTCTAAGGCATTTTAAAGCCACTCCTTAGTCCAGGGGTCTTTCAGCATTGTGTAGTGGTGCTGCCTAGTAGGCAGAAATTTTAAGACCTTGCACAACCCAGTGACTTGTGATACAGAAGGTCAGAAAACCCAAAAAGTTATTAGCAGAAACCTGTGTGTTACCCAAACCAGTACATTTCTGTAGATAGTAACATTTGTCTGAATCATTTTGTCAGATAATTCCTGAGTAGTTCCACCCTGTGGCTGTGCAATGTGAAACCACTGTACATGCATCCTTGAAGTGCAGTCTGAATGCTGCTGTCATTTTGCATTGCAAAGGACCCAAGGATTTTTAAAGACCAATAATTTATTTAGAGTTGGGGTTTTTTTGCTTATCTTTCAAAAGAATTGAGTCTAGCACTATCTCAGAATTATTGGTAAGGTCGAGTGCTGTTAACCCAGACAATCAAAAGTAATGAATCAAGGCCAGAGAAATAATGAGATTTCAAAATAAAAAATGATAGTTATTAATTTGCCTTCAGATGTCTCAGATCTCTAGGGTATTTTCATAATGTTCTCTATAATAACAAAAGCTAAACCCTTGCATTTTGAGCAAGGTACAGTTCTTAGATAAACATTCTTCTGCTGCAATGGTAGTCTAGCATATTATATACTATAAATACTATATAATACTATAAATATAATATATTGATATATACATCATATGTATATATAAGTAATAAATGTTGCAACTACTGATAAAGCCATGGTACATGGTTACATAGGGGGTTAAAATAAGCAGACCTATGGAAGAGAAAACCAAGAGGAGATTCAAGTTCTCTAGAAGAGGGTACGTTATGACTGCTGGAAGCCACAATGCATGGGAAACAAGTCTCATATTGCTTTGGCAATAGCGTTCTGTCCACGTGAAGCACTGACAGAGACAGCTATCAAGGAAATAACATAGATCAGCCATCATACACTTTTACCCCGGAGACAGCTCAAAGGCTCCAATCACTTGTAACACAGCACTGAAATTAAAGGTATACAAACATTCTTCTTGTCCCTGATGTCTGGGTGAAGCCATCCAGGTCCAGAAGCCTTCGCTGTAAGTGCCAGAGTCTATTAGGAGAGCTGCCTGCTGAGCTGTTCCAGTAGAGAAGGTGTTCCTAGATGAGATGATGAGCAATGCCAACAGCTCTATTGAAGCTGCAATAAGGGAAGTTTCTGGTTTGTCGTAATGAAATAAAGGGATCATTAACTTAGGTGTGCATGCTTCTAGCGAGAGACATTAGGAGGCCATTGGCAAGCTGCACTTCTTAATCCTTAAATTTTAGAATTGCTTGTCAATGCCTTGGTTTGACTATTACCTCAAAGGAATAGCCAGTTTTTAACTCAGATAAAAATCAAAGCAAAAGTAGCAAAATCTCTAAGGGGAGCTAATAATGTAGCACACCTTTGTCTTTCATCCTCTGAGTTGTATAACGATTACCTCCTAGTGACTTTCTAGTAATAGGATTTGAAAAAAATGTGCTTTTTTTCACACTAGAAATGTCTGATTTTCAGGTCCAAACCAATGCCAATGATTCATGGTTTATTAATCCTTAATTCTTATTGCTTCTTTCCCAGTCTGCAGTCTCTTGCTTAGAATTTTGTCTGCTTCTTTATTTGTGGATAATTGATACATTCAAAATCATCAAAGTTAGAGAATCGAGTTTTTGCAAAGTAATGAAACCTATGACTGGTTTAGACTCTGAATGAGCATGATCTTAATCTCTTATTAGCTTCTTTAAGAGTTTTCATCTAAAATTTTCCCTCTGGAGGTTGACAGCTTCATTAGTACTCATCACCCAAACAAATCAAGCTGAGCCAGGTCACTCCAAAATAATGAGATTGTCTTTTTATTTTTCTGAAGTACTCCTTCTCTTTCCTGGTTATATTAGTCTTTCCTACAATTAGCACCTCTTTTTATGCATGGTGATTTTGAAAGCTGAAAAGTAATGTTATTTAATGTTATTTAAAGAAGATGCAGATTTGGGCATTTTATGTAAAATGATGATGTTTCACCCATTTTTGCCTCCTCAGGGATTCCCAGTGTATGGAAAATAATTTGAACCATGTGGAACTCAATAGCTGAAGGCATTAGAAAAGAAAGTAATGTCAGTCTTTCAGGAATTTCTTTCGAGAACTCCTTAAAAGCAAGGAAATGAGTGAAACGTGTTCATTAACATTATGATCTTGAAAAAAAATTACTGTTTTTATAGGCCATAAGGGTAGATAAAGCAATGTTAGTGTAATATGTAGTTGTTCAGATGCTTGTTTTTTCTATGTTACTTTACATATCTTTAGCCTTGCAGGCATATTCTCTGGTAAATCCAAATAGGAATGAGAATAACTGGCTATCTGCTGTAAATAGGGTACTTTTATAACTGTATCTCTTTTTGCCGAACACAGGACAGCAGATCCCATAGCTGCTTACTACCAAGCTGCAGTTGTGAGAAACAGTGGGTGCCTTAATAATGTGGGGGCTGTATTGTCCAAGAAATAGATGCTTTATTGCTGTTCCATGAACATCTTGTGGAAATCAACAGGATTCTTCTTGCTGTATTTTGACGTAAAACTAAAAAAGAAACAAAGCAAGCATCCCCAAATGACCATTTGCTTCTTAAAGCAATCACCCAAGAAAAGACACAGTCTGCTTTGCCTCTTCCAACATTTGAAATAAAATAGGTAGCCTAGTAGCAATTCTGCCTTATTATACTTCTAAAACAGATTTCACACCATCTGCACGTCTTATGCTTGTATTAATATCACCTTATTTCTTATGTACTGTCTGACTGCTTTGTTTTTTAGTGGTACTGATAGCTGTAAAATGCATCAATTCATCTGATGTAGGTTGGGTGCTCTCTTGGTGAGGCAGCTGGTTGCATAAATGAAAGCTGCAGCTTGTGCATATCTCCGTGGCTGTGTTCAGTCACCCCCTCCCTCATAATTCACTTGGGGATGTGGATTCCACCGTTATGCTTTTTCTTTTCTCAATTTGTTATGGTATTTCACCTTCATTCTCTGGAATCAAATAAGGGGCCTCAGAAGTGAGACATTGCGATCTCTTGTTTCAGGAAACATTTATCTTTTTTTTTTTCTTTTTTTTTTTTTGTTTAACACAAGTTGCAAATCAAGCTGGAAAGGCTTTTTTAAAAATGGTTTGCAGATCATCTATCTGTATATTTGCAAACAGCAGTCTTTGTGAACTGAAATAACAGTGCACAAGCATCTATATTTAAGTTCCACAACTAAGAGGGAATTTCATCCCTTGGGCCCTGTCAAACAATAAGGCAAGTGTATTTGTGTATCTTTTCTTTTCTAAAATACCAAATGTGGACCACTTTTGGAGATAGGATACTGGGACTGGCCAGTAGGTAACCAGACTGTGTAAATCAGATCTTTTGTACCTAACAGTGTCGAAGGTGGCAATGGCTCCAACAAGTGATCTATCTGCCAGAGTTTAATAAAGTACTCTCCATCCTCTAAACTGCAGTAACGAACTGTGTAGCTTTTCTTATCTCACAGATTAGGCACGTTGTATCAGATCAAGTCAACTTCATTCCTAGTTTCAGTGGAAAACTAAAACGGAAAAGCAGCTGGGCTGCTTATAATGACAAGACTCAAAATCCTTGTAGGAAGGTTGCCAAACTTGCTTGTGGTTGTCATTGGTTTTGGTTTCTATATTGGTGAATGTTACCAAAGAGTGTACCACGCACCTTCAGCAGATGCCCACAGCTGAATTACACTTGTACCGTAATTTATTCTTTCTAGCAGAAATAAAGTATCAGCATGTCCATTATTCTATTTTTATACATTAATGTGAATTTCTTCAAGAAAACCTAGTTTTAATTCTTCTGTTTGCTGAAGAGTTCATTCAGGGAATGTTGGTGTCCATTTAAAGAAACAAAAAAAGAGATTCAATGCAAAACATAAATTCCTATGCTGTTTTTACCCCCTCTTAAATCGGTTTTATAGTGCGTTTTATATGGATCACTAGCATGTCTATAAATTTCTACTGCGTACATCCATTTTGAGACTCTGATGAGAAATTAAGAAGAAGAGAGGAAAAAAAAATCCAGGTATTTAAGGTTTTGGATCATCTCAGCTGAAACTCATTGCCTAGTATCTAGTTGACTCTGACTGCTATGTTAATGGCAATATAAACATCAAGTTTGATATGCTGTAAGCTAGAAAATAAGTATAAGAGCAGACATTTTATTATTTCTCACAATATAGACCATCTTTCAGCCAAATACTTAAATGCATGCCTGACTTCTGAGTTGCTCACTGTTAAATCCAGCATATTCTTGAATGCCTTGATGAATGATGAGCTCAGCAATGAAATGTGCTGAATACAGGGCAAGCAAATAAGATGACGAAGTATTTTGCCTGAGGAGCATATGTGCTAAGGTAGCAGTCACTGACTTTTACTGGCCAATAACCAGTAAGACCAGTAATGTACTGCAACAAGCATCATCTGTTGCTCTCCCTGTGGGACTCGGTTTTCTCTGTTTCAATCTCCTTGCTCATGAAGTACACCAGAGGGTTTCCTGGGCAACATGCTTGTGCAGTCCTTAAAGCTGAGGACCTACCACCAAATGGCTTATGTGCACTACGAAGATTATACTTGCCACTGATGCCATGAGTAAATATGTCCACTCTAGACAGATCAGGACAAACGGCATTCGCTTACAGTCATTTCTTTGAGGATGACACTGCTTTTCCCTGTCTACCTTTGCAAGTCCCTTCTGAGCTTTGCCAGTCGAGCCATACCTATTGCTGAGGTGTGTTGTTGGCAGCAGTTATTTTCTTTTTCAAGATGAGCTCTTACTCCTCCTGGCATTTACAGTTTTATATGTGAGAGCACAGACAGTGTAGCCTCGAGGTCATTGAATTTTATCAAGTATATTGTTTCACTCCTTCTGCTCTGGCAGAAGTGGTAATTACCACATGCTGTTGTTCCACCATAGCAAGAGGTCTGAGTCATGAAGTACAGCTGAGCACAGCCAGTTTGCATTCAAACTAGGTTTGAGCAATTAAAAATTACCCAATCTTTCCTCCCTAGGTGAGAACACACTGTAGGAGTGCTGCTGAAGTGTATTAAACCAAGGTATTAAAGTAACTCGAAGTATCTCTATTCTAGAGCAGCTTTACTGTTCACAGACACCAAATAATTTTTATGTAAACTACCTATTAAAACACAAGTTATTCATCACCATAGAGATGGGAGCACTAATTCGCTAACAAGATCAAAATACTTTTTTTTTTTTTTATTTTAAAGCCCAAAAGCAAGGTATAAACCCTATGGTTGTTGTTTGCTGCTAATTGATGGTGTTGTCTAAGAAACATCTAGGATTCTAGGAATCTTTTTTTGTCTGGAATAAGTAAAAGTAGCATTAGAATGTAATGGTTAGAGTAAAAGTGGTGGTAAGCGATAGGAATTCAGGAGTAAGCTAGAGTATTCTATAGGAATGCCAGAAGTCCATAAATGATGTAACAAACAAGAAAACAAAGATAACTGATAAAACCTTTAAAGATGGAAAGAAGACAGTGAGTTTAATTCTCTGTTCACATTCTCAACCCTGGCTTCGTCTTTCACATATACACTATAGACCTCTATGCAAAATGTTTTGCCTGTAACAGCCACTAAAGTATTTTCTTTTTCAGCAAATACACCTGTTTTCTGCAATGATCCAGCATTTTTTTACGTCATTACCATAGCATCTGGGTTATATGCATAATAGCACTGTATTTTGGCTCCTGTATGGATATGTGTATGTATGTGTATATTGATAGATATCCACGTGCATCTATATATACAAAAACATATATACATTTAACTGTATAGAGGTGTATAAGAATACATTATAAAATCTGTCAACAGAAGAAGGAAAAAAAGGAAATTATCTACCCTAACTCATGTATCTCACGTTGTACAGAGAAGCTATTTTGCAGGTCCTGTTGACAGAAGCTCAGATACAGAAGCTGCAGTGATGACAGGTACAGAAGAACAGATCAGGCAGGAGAGCTGACCACTCAAAACCCAGCATTTAAGACATATGGCACTCATATTTCTGTTCAGGTTTTTCTAGGTTACATAAAGTATGGCTTTATACATATAACGTCTATGAATTGTTTCTGTTACACTTAGGGGTGATAATCAATGGACTGTGGAAGAAAGCGTGGCAATCTTGCTAGTGGTAACAGCAATGATATGAACA
Source organism: Nipponia nippon (assembly GCF_047370975.1). NCBI lineage: Eukaryota > Metazoa > Chordata > Aves > Pelecaniformes > Threskiornithidae > Nipponia > Nipponia nippon. The sequence continues at coordinate 39,762,049 of NW_028262290.1, read as the reverse complement.
AATGTTTAAAATTGTTTATCCAAGTAACATATTTTTTTCAATGTTCCTCCAGTAATTCTTAAATTAAATCTGCTGCAGAACTGAGGATCAAAGAATCTAAATCACTTGAAAAATATCATAGTCAGATATTATTCGGTAGAAAATAAAACTGCAGCGTAACAACTGTGCCTGAATGGAGAGCAATGACATTTCTCCTCAATTAATCTATCCTAGTGCCCAGGCAAACAGCACATCAAGCAAATCTCATAACTGCGTAAACAAACAGTGACACTAATGGAAAAACAACTTGCTACAGGAAAAACATCATAAAAACAAATGTTTTAAGAACAATAACAAACAAAACACATCAGAGTAATAATTGTTGATGAAAACAGAATTAAAATTATAAATACATCGTTCTCATAATACTTTTCTCAGAATAAATCAGTTTAAGCAGCTTCTAATGTAAGAGCTAATAATATAAATATAATTAAAAGAAATAAATTCAATATATTTAATACTGGAGATAAAGCATACAGTCTCTGAAGACCTGAGTTTTGATTACATTATCTCATGTTTTTTGTCAGCACAGGGGAGACTCAGGAAGTGAGTGGATATTTTAATAAAGTTGTGTTGCTGTGGTGAGACAGTGAAAGTGGCCTGCCAGCCTGACCTCGGTGCCGGGGAAGGTCATGGAGCAGATCATCTTGAGTGCCATTACGCGGCACGTGCAGGACAACCCGGGGATCAGTCTCAACCAGCATGGGTTTATGAAAGGGAGGTCCTGCTTCACTAACCTGATCTCCTTCTATGACAAGGTGACCTGCTTAGTGGATGAGGGGAAGGCTGTGGATGTTGCCTACCTGGACTTTAGTAAGGCCTTTGACACTGTCTTCCACAGCATTCTCCTGGAGAAGCTGGCTGCTCATGGCTTGGATAAGTGCACTCTGCGCTGGGTTGAAAACTGGAATATGGCGATGGCAGTACTTTGAGCAAATTCACTACCTAGTAAAGGCATTAACCCAAACTCTGATAGGACACTGAGGGCACCGGTGTAGGTGCTGTACTCGGTGACTCACCAGAATAAATACTGGAAGACTTAGGATGCTTTGGGAGAGAGGACTTCCAGATGTGGGCACCACATGGGCCAGGTACACCCAATTTGTCTGAGGGTTGCTCTTCCAGCTGAGGCTCTGCCAGTGCTCCAGCAAAGTGCTGCTGCGTTCAGATGTTGTGGAAAAACTAAAGAATTTGCACACACACCTCACAGTCCCAATGCAGACTCCAGCAAGATGGGGGAGACGCAGGCAGTGACCATAGCAAAAGTGTATGAAAGGAAAAAATGTGCATTTTCTGTATCGTTTCATGTGGTCTCACTTGCTTCAGGTTTTTTTAAAATGGAGTGATTGGTATCCTGCCTCCTCCTCTCTCCTGCTCTCCAAGTACCAGATATTCTCAATGAAGAAAGCAAATAATCCTTTTGGATAGTCACCAATGTTTGTGATTACTTGGTGCCAGAATTTTAATGAGTGGCAGGTTTGCAGAATATATAGATTTAAATATTGGATGTTGAATGTGTGTCCGCAGCGTGTTGGTGATTATTTCTGTGCGCGTGTGTGTTTGTTTATTCATCACTTATGGAGGAGTGTCTGAAAATAGAGATTTCTGTGGCTCAGCTACACAGATGGAATTGGCTGTACAAGACCTTTCTTTTAAATTATCAATCTTTGCTCTCTGTGGAAAGAAAAGGCCTCTACTAGAAGAGCCTCATCTTAGCCTCTTCTCATTGTCTCAATTGAGTCTTTGAACTGCAGTCAGTAAAAGCTCACAGCAAATACAGTATCCAATCAGATGTATGTTTTTAAATTAATCTACATTTGAATACCTTCCCTGATTTCCCCCAGCACCTGCAAAAGAAAAAAAAGGGGGGGGGGGGGGGAAGGAAAAATGTTTGAAAAGAAAGGGAATACATTTGCAAGTTTAATTTCCCTAGGGAGAAGGGGGCTTTTCAGAGCAACTTTGATATGTTTTTTTCTTCTTTGTGTAACCTGTAGTTTAATTTTTGTTCACATTTTTTGCATTCACATTTGCATGATAAAAGAGGTTCCGCTTTTCTTTTAAAGATTGTTCCAGAAAGTAAAAATTATTCATAGGAGAAAACCAGTAATAAAATGAAAATTTACAAATTGTCTTCCTTTTCAGTAATTTGTATATACAATCCACTACGATTTCTAATGCTTTTACTGGTATGAGCAGACAGCTATGTTTTTCAGAAAGCTGCATGAAATATTGTTGCATTGCTATTTCCATGATGATTCTGTAAGTTGAGTCTGCATTTTTAATGGAATGAATCATCCCAGACATGGAATTTTTGATCTTCAATGTTGAAGATATTTTCAACAAATTTTCTCCAACCCAAGCAGATGGCTGGGCTGCTCAGCATCCCTTCTAAAAGCTTCTTTCATGCCACCCGTCCTGCAGCTGAGATGCTGTGAAGCTGTGAGTGAAAGGACATACAGAAAATCTTTGGAGCAGAGCAGAAAAATTCCCTGATCTGTATTTGTTAGAACTGGAGGCCTATGGTTTATTTCCTGCTCAGGCATGTTTTACACAGGGATTTCCTAATTTGCTCTCTTGACCACTGGGAAAGCAGAAGCAGCGCTACTTAGTAACATACATACATACACGAGGCGAGATGTTTGCTTATCGTATAGGATCTGCGTTTTGCTTTCCTGTGATATGCTTGCCATGCAGAGATATGTGGAGCTCAGTCTGGGGACCTCAGTTGTTGTCTTTTCATGTGTTGTCTTTTCATGTGATGGCTGCCCCTCCTGCTGGCTTCCTCAGCTTCGTCAGGTGCAGCAGGAGGATTGTCAGGCAATACAGCAAGCTGCAGAGCAAAAACCTAATCTATATTATACCTCACAAGCAGGAGCACAAAGAAATTTCTAGCTGTCCAGAGCTAGAAATCCAACATTTACTAATCAAAGCTTCTCTCTACATTGTATATTCCAGGGCATTACGTCCTAATTTCACAACATAGCTACAGACTTCAGGTGCACAGATATATACATACATGTACATGTGTTGCCACTGAATATCAGATGCATGCCCTTGCCGTGTTTGGAGTAGCTCCAGCTTGCAAGTGACCTTTTGAAGGAGATGGCATATATATGGCTATTCACAAGCCCAGCTTCATCTGAGCCGCAGGCCCCGTGTGTCCTTTGCCTGCCAGCATTAAGTATTATCCAGCATTATTCAGCCCCATACTGGGTCCTAGCTGCCAGCTTCTATCCTAATTATCAACTAAAATGTTATAATTATCTAAACCCATATCATATTCTGATTAGCATCCTCATCTACAGTAATATGAATTATACAGAGCATAATTCTCTGTGTGTTACATATTATGGCAATGCAAGTAGTTTGAATCCTATCACCTGTTTCAATTCTTATGTGGTATAAAAAACATATAGCACCTAAGCAGCTCACGGTATTTCATGAATAAAAAATGGAGAGACCCTCTGCTCTTTCTTTTCCCAGTCTGCCTGAAAGAGGACTAACTTGGATAATATAGACACTTTGCTTGCTTATAACTTTCAGTGAGCAGAGGCAGAAATATAGGTGAGTGTGAGAGAGAAAGAGTGGGAGAGGAAAATATATTTAGGGAAAACTGTGAAAGCTAAACTACTGCAAATGTTCTTTTTTGTGGACTCATCTTATTTCCTGCTTGGTCGAGCTCATATTCAAGTTTTGGTCTTTCACTTTAAAGAGTTTTCTTTTTTTTCCTAAGTTTAAACTTTTCAGCTGTTCTTCAGTGTAACAATTTTGAAGTGTACATCACATCTAGCTATGGAAGGCTTCAAATATCGTCAGAGATCTTGATCAGGGGCAAAGAGTAAGGGGGAGGTACATTCAAAGTAACCTGAGATATCCAGCAGAGAAACTAATGTGTTTACTCTCTGATGGCAATTCTGTAATGTTTTTTTTCCCAGTACCAATTAAACTCGACTGTCACATGTGCAAGGATTTTTGTTCTGTTTTCCATCTAATTGTATCACACATGTGATGGGTTGACCCTGGCTGGATGTGAGGTGCCCACCAAAGCTGCTCTATCACTCCCTTCCTCGACTGGACAAGGGAAAGAAAATATAACAAAAGGCTCGTGGGTCGAGATAAGGACAGGGAGAGATCATTCACCAATTACCGTCACAGGCAAAACAGACTTGACTTGGAGAAATTAGTTTAGTTTATTACCAATCAAATCAGAGGATGATAATGAGAAATAAAACCAAATCTTAAAAACGTCTTCCCCCCACCCCTCCCTTCTTCCTGGGCTTAACTTTACTCTTGATTTCTCTACCTCCTCCCCTCCAGTGGCAAAGGGGGACAGGGAACGGGGGTTGTGGTCAGTTCATCACACGTTGTCTCTGCCGCTCCTTCCTCCTCAGGGGAGGACTCCTCACACTCTTCCCCTGCTCCAGCATGGGGTCCCTCCCACAGGAGACAGTCCTCCATGAACTTCTGCAACGTGAGTCCTTCCCACGGGCTGCAGTTCTTCACGAACTGCTCCAGCGTTGGTCCCTTCCATGGGTGCAGTCCTTCAGGAACAGACCGCTCCAGCATGGGTCCCCTACGGGATCACAAGTCCTACCAGAAAATCTGCTCCAGTGTGGGCTCCTCTCTCCACAGGTCCTGCCAGGAGCCTGCTCCAGTGTGGGCTTTCCACAGTGTCACAGCCTCCTTTGGGCATCTATCTACTCTGGTGTGGGGTCCTCCATGGGCTGCAGGTGGATATCTGCTCCACCAGTAACCTCCATGGGCTGCAGAGGGACAGCCTGCCTCACCGTGGGCTGCAGGGGAATCTCTGCTCCGGTGCCTGGCGCACCTCCTCCCCCTCCTTCTTCGCTGACCTTGGTGTCTGCAGAGTTGTTTCTCTCACATATTCTCACTCCTTTCTCCATCTGCAGTTGCGCAGCAGATTTTTCCCCTTCTTCAATCTGTTATCCCAAAGGCACTACCACAGTCGCTAATGGGTTCAGCCTTGGCCAGTGGCAGGTCTGTCTTGGAGCTGGCTGGCATTGGCTCTATCGGACACAGGGGATGCTTCTGGCACCTTCTCACAGAAGCCACCCCTGTAGCCCCCCGGCTACCAAACCCTTGCCACACAAACCCAATACAACATGAAATCTCCTCAGGTTCTGGTTTTGGATGTTCAAGAGCACAGTCTACTTGAGATTCTAAAGCAGCTACAAAGGATCCTGAGGTTTCAGCCGCATAGGTGGAGATCCCATCCCCAGTGAGGGATGCTGTAAAGGAATCACATTCTTCAAAGAATCATAGAATCGTTTAGGTTGGAAAAGACCCTTAAGGTCATCGAGTCCAACCATTAACCTAGCACTGCCAAGTCCACCACTAAACCACGTCCTCAAGCACCACGTCTACCCATCTTTTAAATACCTCCAGGGATGGAGACTCAACCACTTCCCTGGGCAGCCTGTTCCAATGCCTGACTACCCTTTCAGTGAAGAAGTTTTTCCTAATATCCAACCTAAACCTCCCCTGGCGCAGCTTGAGGCCGTTTCCTCTCATCCTATCACTTGTTACTTGGGAGAAGAGACCAACCCCCACCTCGCTACAACCTCCTTTCAGGTAGCTGTAGAGAGCAATAAGGTCTCTCCTCAGCCTCCTCTTCTCCAGGCTAAATAATCCCAGCTCCCTCAGCCACTCCTCGTAAGACTTGTTCTCCAGACCCTTCACCGGTTTCATTGCCCTTCTTTGGATACGCTTTAGTACCTCGATGTCCTTCTTGTAGTGAGGGGCCCAAAACCGAACACAATACTCGTGGCGCGGCCTCACACATCTTTGTGTGAGACATTTTTGCAAAGAATATTTTTGTCGCAGGAAATCCCTCACTTCAACATTTTGCTAAAACGCAGTAACACCTCAGGAGCTTTCTTTGGTCATTAAGAAAACTAAGAGAAAGGTGGTTTGTTTTTATAGAGAGGAATCCTTAAGTGTTTTTAATTTTAGAAATCAGCCTGTGTTATCTCACAGCACTTAGATAACTGCATGCAATAGCAGATGAGCCTTTTGACTCATCTGAAGAAAAAGGGTTGGTGTAGACAAAATATTGCCTGTAGGGATTCAGTTTGAGTGATATGAGCCATTTAAAGGTTGCTCGCCAATACCCCTGCAACGTCATCAAGAGAGGACAAATGTACTTGGTGTTTGTCAGTAGCTAACATCAAAGAGAGCTCTTGGAGAATAGCATGAATATACACTGTACTGGTCTGTAACACCAGGTCACGCCTTTGGATCAAGCCCTAAATGTGACTCAGAGAGTGAAAGGCTTACTTACATTCCTGATTCCAAGGTTGGCATGAGGGTAAAAGAGAGAATGTATACCATACAAGAATTACAACATTGCTCAAAGCAAGAGGTTTTCACAGCCCCTGGTAACACTGGCCCCACGTGGTCCTTCTCCTCAAGAAGGTCAGGGTCAGAGCTATGAGTGATGGCCCTGATTGCATCAAATGCTACTGTTGTGCTATTTTGAAAGCAGATGCTTTTTATTTTCTGGCCCTTTTTTTTTGGGGGGGTGGTGGTGGTGGTGGTATTGTTCAAGTGTTGTTTTTTTTTTTTTTCTGATGACTGTCAGGCCATTAAGGATGATGATTTTGTATTATTCTTCAGTCCCTCCTTTTGTGCTACTGTAGTGTGCAACAGCAGTTCACCTTGGGTGAAGAACCTTGCTTCTTAGTCAATAGGGTTTGTACTTCCACAGCATTGATCACAAAAGCCTTTTCTACTGTAAATTTCACACACATGCTATGAATACACTAGGTATGTGCAAAATTTTATATGTTGAAAATGTATAAAATTTTTGAAGATCCTGGTGTATCCCTGAAAGAAGTACATTGCTGTATTAATTATTTTTCACACTTAAGTCTCTTTTCCTATTTTATCAATGGTTTTATCCTACCTGAAAGCTAGACTGAAGGTTTCTTGTTTGTTCAGGAAAATGAGCAATAAAATGTTTATTGCTCACACATTTCTTCACTTTCTGTTTGCTGGATGTTTTTTCCATTATGTCTTTATTAGTTATAAATTGTAGAATGTCAGGATTTTCTGCTTGTTAGTGTTATCCCACATTTTAAATTCAAAATTTACTGCATGAATAACAGTTACAAAATAGACTGACCAGGATGTAGAAAAAGGTAATCTTAAGTAGAAACCTTAGCACATAATTTTAAATTACTTTTTTTTTTATTTTGTTGGGTTTTTTTTAATCTTCTTGTTAATGTATGTACAGAACTAAAACCAAGGCTTAATAATAGGATCACAAGAAACATTTCATCTTATCAGAAACAATTTGATATTTTGGTATGCTCTTCAATGCTTCTAAATTATTATTCAACCTAAAGCCTTTCTTTTCATTCTTTACTGTAATAAACACAACAAATACATATCTTCCACAGCTTTTCAAATTTTCTGTCCACAATTCTTTATCTGCCAGATGCAACAGAAGTCAGATCAGCTGCAGTCATTCCTGATTTCTTTTTACTTTTCCAGTTTGTATTTTGAAAGGATTGTCTACTTTACCTTAATAAATAAAAAGGTTCATTTATTTGTGTAAATCCAAATATCATTTGATTTCATTTAGTATAATTAATAATAGGAAAATGGCTTGTAACTTTTCCTATATCAGCCAATATATCATGATTCTTCTCCGGCCTACCGCCCTCTTAAGCAAAATCTCACTTTTTTAAAAATAAAGTACTTTTCCACCAGATAGGAAAACTGTATACTATTGATACAATAAATCACCAAAGCAAGAAAGGTACCATGTTTATATGAATAATAAAACTATACAGTGTCAGAGCACATTAACAAAAGTGCTGTTGCAGGGCTTAGAAGCATGATGCTTCAATTTGTAAAACTGAAGTAGGAGTAGGATTTAATTTTCATAGGCGGTACTTTATTTTCTAATAAGGGGCCTGTTGTGATTTCACACACCTTCCCTTGAAGTTCAGTTGCTAACCAGTCTTACAGGGAAAAAAATGCCCTAGGATAGTTCTTTTGGTTTCATGATGCTGTGTTGGTAAGGAAGAAAAGCAAATTAGTCCCCACTCTGAACCAGCAAAGGTTGGGAGTTCCCAGTGCATCCTGTCACTGGTTGTGAAGAGGAAGTAAATATGTGGTTTTTAGGTAGAAGTCCAAGCCCAAATGGGGTGGGGGCATAACACAAGCAAACTAAAAGTAGCAAGTACCACAGTGACATCTTCAATATTAAATATTTCTGCTTGGCGATATTAATTAATTAATTAAAGTATTTAGTTATTTTACAAAGAAACACATTCCACTTCCTATGAAAACAGACAAAAGCATTCAAAGGAAACACAATTTTTCTGTTACAGTTAATTTTGAGAAAGAACTTGTATTTGGCTGTAATAAATGTCCTGAAACATTAGAAGCAAAGTACATTACTTGGCTATAAAAGAACTGAAAGTTAACTAATGAGATTAAGGAACTGTTGGCATGATGCAGCCATTCCCTGCCGATTGTGTGCAAGGGAGCTTGCTGAGAATGAGGTTTTCCTTCATTTTGTTCGCTTAACAGGTGGATGATTGGGTTAATTTGACTTAATGATGCATTACAGCACAGATTTCTTTCCGTGCAGTCGTGAACAGCTTCACTATATGAGGGGATATTGTGGTATGGTCTGCTGGACAAAATGAGGAGTGCCCTGCCAAAGCCATCACACACAATTTACTCGATGCTTAGTACTTTCTGATCAAGATTTAATAGTATGTTTGATCACATAGCGGTAGAATCTTTCTGGCTGAGTAAGTGAAGTTTTTATGCTTAGATGCATTTGAGCAAAAGCCTATGTGCTTTTACTGAGTGATTACACTATGTGCAAAAACTCCCGTCTGTCCGTAAGGTGTGATTGGAAAATGTCAGGTCAAGGCAGCAAGGGCCTAATGCATAAGTTAACTTTTGGCTAAGGCTTTTTAAATAACTGAAAATACCAGTTATTTGACAGCGTGGAAATGTGTTAATGATAATTGGTTCCAACGTGTTGATTATTCTCATCTGGCCTGGGAAAGCAACTGATTTGTCCCACTAAAACTGAATTTATTACATTTGAGCCCTTTTTCTGCTCTTCACAGGTATTGTAAAGAAAAGTGGGGTTTTTTTATTTTTTTAAAGCAATTTATGATGATCATTTCAGACCTGATGTTTGAATTCATTCGAATTATTTCTGTAAAGTTCCAGTTAAATGGTTCAGACACAAATACAGATAAGTAAATAAGTTGTAAAATAATTTATTCCAATAAAACATTGTGCTCTCTTGGGTAAAAAGCCATTAGGGAAAATCATGGCTGTTCTGCTAATCTTCCAGGGTTTTTTTTCTTTTGGAAAAAAGATCATGGCATTTTAAGCAGTATGGAGAATACCCAAGTACTTGGCAGGAAGAAAATTGTGTTCAGGATGTGTTAATTATTTTGTACAGAAATTATTTTTCTCAAGTCCATTTCCAATATCAAGGGCTGACTGAACTATACTGGTGATGTTGGGACATGGGGTGGGGAATGAGAGGGGGAAGAGAGAGAGGAAGACACAACTGCACGATCTCTCCTGCACGAGGTGCAACCAATGGACCTCTAACGTCTCTGGTCCTTCTTATTCTTATATCAGTTCTGTCTTTGCTATGATTACTGCCTCTCAGCTTTGAAACCAAGGTTTCCTCATAAAGCCTGCTTTGCATATCTCTGAAAGAGTATCTGAGCTGACCTTGTGAAACCAAGACCATTTTGTCATGTTACTTCTCTCCATGATTATTCCAGACCAGTGTGGCAAAGTGTGTCTGCATATGTTTAACTTTTCAGAGTAAATAGTCCTGGAATGGACTCGTGGTCTTTAGGCACTGTACATGAACAAGCCTAAGGATTGTCCACTATAAAAGGAGCAATTCAGCATTGCCTTTCCAAAACTCTCAAGCTGATCTAACCGAGCTTTAAATTGTAAAAAATATTCACTGAACAGAGCAAATAGGTAAGCAAAGAGCATGCTGGGGGCAGGCAGTTCTCATTCTACATGTGTCTGTGTCAAGATCCAAAGTTATAAGCCCTCTGAACAGGCTGTCTGGAAGAAAAAGAGGTGAAAACTCTGAATAATTGATGTGATTAAGCTGAGCAATCTGCAACCTTAAGAAAGGCTTCAAGCCTGTCCCACCTGTTTGGAGAAAATAGTACCCATGAATCAGGATGTTCAAGAAACAAAAGGAAAAAAAAAGTGCAAATTATTTATTTTTACTTATATTTTAGTGAAATGATACTTTAGTATCATTTATTATTTGTTTGTGTATACATACGCTTGCACACCAAATCCATCCATCATTGAATTAATTGGTAGAATCTTTTGTTAAAAAAATAGCCAGTGATTTCTGATAGCAGTGAAATACAAGGAGATTGTGCTGGGGAGCTTTATATCCTTAAACTGAACCAAGATATAGTGTTGACTCTCTGGGCATTTTCATAGATCTTGAACTCTTTGTTGTTCCCAGCAGCAGTTAGCTAGTCAGCTTTAAACTAGTGAGCTTGAGAACAGAAAATATTGCCATCATGGCAGAAGAGTGCTGAAACTGAGTGAATCCTGCTGCTGTTTTCCTTCCCTGAGTACCATCCGCCATGGGTCAAAGTGCTGTAGTTGCTACCTTTAATCTTAGCGCAAAATAAATCCTGCAGAAGTTAGCCCTCCACTGTGTTCACTTGTTTTACTTGTTTGTCAGCTGTGTTAATCTAATAACTAAAACACAAGATACATTGACATAGTCTGAGCCCCACCTTCAATTATGTTGCTTCATTTTAATGAACAGTTATATTACAGTAAATGTGCTTATTATATACATGTTAACATGTATATTTGCTTGCTTAGGCTTTTAAATAAAATCCCTTAAAAGCATGCAGAGCTGGTTTTATTTATTTATTTAATTTATTCAATTACCTTTTAGTATAGTGTATGAACTTAAAGGCCATAGGTGACCTCAGATCATAACTTTACAAGTTGCTTTCCTATGCTTCTAAATAAATCTCCAGGTCCTTCACAGGGGCTGTATAACCCATTTTTATAAAACTTCTGACTGTTTTCCGTAAAATGGGTCTTTAACAGAACAAAGTAAAAATGTTCCACCCTGCTGTTTCTGAGACTTAACAGACTTAATACAAGAGTATGCTCTCTAGTTCTCTCTGGCATTAGTTTAAGTAACATTTTTAACTTTCCTTTAAGTGAGGAAACTGTAGAAAAATGATTTGGGGTTGGCTTGATTTGTTTTTTGTTTTTTTTTCTTGTTCATCTGAACAACAACAACAACAAATATTATGCATTGTGCATGCAACACTCTGCATCCAGCTGTTGGACCAGAGACCAAGATCTGCCTGCTTGTATTCATTTAATTTACTGTCAGTCATGCTTAACCCTCTTTTCTTTATTGTAATCTCAGTTCAGATGAGAAAGTCTTAGTATGCCCTGCAATGCAATGTTCACCCTAATGTTTCTACTATAGAAGTAAATATTGCCAGAAGAGCAAAGAAATTCACTTGAAGCAGAGTGAGAAAGATTTCCAAGAAGTGTTGGAGTGTCCAGAGATTTTATATTATGCTTTCACTGTCTTCTTTCATTTGACTGCTTAGAGCATTTTGCATCCATTTGGCTGGTGCAGTTGTATGGAAGGAGCTGTGCTATGATGGATGGAGCCATCTTAAATCCTGCTGAGCTGGATAGTTAACTATTGGGCCCGTGCATTACGTTTACTAACAGCTGTACTGTGGGAAGTCAGAGCTGCCTTCCCCTCCCCTTTTCAAGCTAATAAAGCAAAGTATAGGCGAAAAACCTATATAGATTTGGAAGTAATTTAAAAGGGACTTTTTGTTCCTGTACAGGCTAAGCATGTCAGACAGATGATTTCAGAAAGGTTCTGTCCTCAGAGATTTTTCACTTAGAAACGAATAGTGCCCTTCTAACCTAAACACAGATCGAAGATGAATCCATGACAGTATCACGTATTTATTGGATGCAACTTAGAGACCAAGTCTTAAGATTCTGAGTACTTTAATGGAATGAGAAAAGTAGTGTCATGAAAGGACAAAACAATAATGCTTTCTGTTTTATGGATCCTCTCCTAGTTCTTGCTTCTAAATCATATCACTTTGACATTTCAAATTAAAATACTAGGTGCTTTACCTTTAGATAACTTGTCTCAGTCTCTCCTTGTTTCTGCATTCAGGGGAAGCTGCAGTTGCATATTCCATAAGTCTTCTGAGTGATATATTTTAACTTTATTTGAAATGTCACGAGTCTTTCTTCCATAATGAAGAGCATGGAGATTTCTGTATATTTGCTTCTGGAGCTCATTGCCTTCAATAGATTCATATATCCAGAATGACTTTAAATTTTTTGTATTAAAAATATGTAAATCATTAAAATAATTATGTTTTAATGTAAAATTAAATAATTAGAAATAAAAAATAATTACCTGCTTCCTTTCACTGATTTGATAATCTTTGCGACCTGGGATGTGTATAATTTACAGATCTTCAAAGCTGTGTTAGGTAGGAATAGCCTCATTTTATTCATGGTGAGAGTTAAGGTTAATTTCGTATAGTTGAGCTCTTTGAGGAAGGCACCAAGGTAGTGATGTGATTTTCAGAGGCACTGAGCACCCGCAGCTTGAACATATTCCAGGGAGTTTCCTGCGTGTGTATTCTAGATCCTAGATTTTGGCTTCTGATCCTAATTCTAATCCTAACTAATGCTAATAAAAGCATCATACAAAACTGGCTGGTGTCAGCATTTCTTAAGTGAAAGATTTTTGGACTATTGGATTTCATCTGATACTAAAAATTCAGTTGGTTTACACCATCTACCATTGTGATTCTCTTTTTTTACCGATACCTTCTACTTCTGGTGTGTCCCAGAGAGTAAATTTTTACTAGGCCATACCTATTTTTTGTGCCAGAACCTATTTAAACATCTGCCGTTTGCTGAGTTGTCCATATGATTATACAAATGTGTTCTGCATGTGAAAAATTGCCTAGAGATGAATGCATGTGCATCTGTAGTTGACAACAGCCTAAAAGCAGAGCTTTAAACCACCTCCGAATTAAATAACATGCAGCCAACACAACCAAGACTGGAACAAACAGTATAAGCACTAGTCCTCAAAATATACAATAAAGATATTATTTTGTCTGAAATTGTAGTTTATTACTTCTGAAACTCTTAGTTTAAGAGAGAATCTTATTTCCCCTGGATCCAATTCATCTCTGTTCTCTGAATAAGAAACAAGAATTGGGTCTCTGAAACAATTGCTGTTGTGGCAGCCACAAATTACACTGTGGTGTTGCTAATCCTTGTGGAGCACAATGCATTTGCAGCCTCCTTTTTTTTATTGATTCTTTCTGTTAGTCTGCACTGAGCCCTACAGTAGAGCTACAGAATTTCCAATATAATTTCTAGCAGAATTTTATTTATTATTATCATCATCATCATCATCATCATCATCATCATCATCATCATCATCATCATCATATTCGTTTATTTTCTCCTGTGACCTCTGAAGATGCAATATTGCCAGAAGAAACTGAAATAATTGTGGTTTTTCTCTGTTGGTAATGATCTGTTTTCTTCAATTATTTTTCTGTGAGGTTTAAAGCAGCAAATCCCAGTGTTCTCTCTGCCTTTATTCTGAGTGCCTTTGGTTTCCATATGCTTTAAACTATTCTCTGATGTGCCTTTCTGTCATCTTTGGTTCTCTGGAAGCAATGTGGTTCTCGGCCATAGAGTTATGGAAAAAACAAAATGAAATTTCAAAGATTACAATGAAAAAGTCCAAGTCATTTAATTTGTAAATCATCATCAACTTGGCCTCCACATTTAAGCCCTCAGGTCTTCATGAACTAGTACATAGACCACAAAAGCCCCCATCTACATGTAGGTAAGTGCATGCAGATGAAATAGGTTCCTTCCTACCCAATTTTAACATGTAAATGGTATTTCTACATGCAAATGCTTTTCTTTTATTCTTTTTCTTAACATATACTGTGTATCCAAAATTGCAGGAGTATGGAATCATGAAAATTACACAGGGAGTGAAAAAGTCCATTACCAGAAGCTAGTTACGTCCTTGGTCCATCTTAGTCCTTGACAATGTATCTCTACACAGTGTTTTGTCCTCTTTTTTTTTTTTTAATTAGTTATCTTAAGAAGCAGAGGTTTCTCAGTTTTCCTTAAGAATCTGCAAGGCTTTCTACCAAAAGTGTTTCACTGCTTTCCTTCTATTTCACTCCTCTTTCTCACCCAGTTAGTGTGTAAGCCCTTTCAAGGTCTGTAAACTACTACAATCTCCCCGCCTGCACAAACTGGGTAAATGCATGGAGGGAGGGAAACACACTTTTTGTAGAACTGAGTTTTTATTTAGAATTTACCTCAAACAATAAATTTTATTATACATATCTAGCCTTTGTTTTCTACTCTTTTATATCAACTCCTCGCTTTCTATTCCCGATATCACAGTTCCCTTTAAATAATTATTTTCCACATTTTTCTATTTATAGTATATTATTCTCTATTTTTTAAAGAACAGACTGGTATTTTACTCTAGTATCCTTCGTCTTTAAGAAGGACTTTCTTATTCTCATTTTTTTTACTCAGCATCCTTTTCCTCCCCCTGTTTTTGATCCTCCCCTAGGAGATTTTCTGTTTCTTTTTGACTGAGATACTTAGCCCTCTACCATTAAGTCTTTGTACTTTTTTTCTTCCTGTCTGTTTTTTACTACTACTCTAGCAGACAGAGGACATAAAGGAAACTGTTAGAAATTGTCACCAAGCTCCACAAGGTGAGAGTGGAACAATGTCTCCTTGCTTTCCTTGGTTTTGATGTGGCTTCTCATGTTTTGGAGAGTGTCTGCTCTGTACGTAGGTGGGGAGGTGAGGGAGAAGGGCTGCCCTCCACCTCCGGCAGGCGAGAGATGTGCTCTGTCAGCCTGAACCAGGCATGCCACTAATTGGACACCATCTCTCAGGCACAAACCCAGTGGGAGGGAAGGAGACCAAATTAGTTGGGTTTTGGTTTTATTTTTTTACAACTGTCATAGTGTGGAGTGGGACACATGGAGATTATTTAATACTGAATGTATTTGGGTTTATTTTATTACATGGGGGGTCATACTGTGAAAGGTCTCCAGTGAGAACACCTGCAGCTACAAGAGAGACTGGGGGAGCTGAGTGGTCATTTCATTGCCACAACATCAGGACTGGGAGGAGACCACAGCCTCTTTGTTACTCCCAAACAGTAAATCCTCCTCTGACTTTTTCAGCATGAAACTGCACTCTCTGTACTAGTCATGTACAGCAAAAAAAATCCATCAGCCTGCTCTGGAACCGCAAGGGGCTTCATTGTGGGAACTGCTACTATTGCCCCAGTTCCTCCTTGATCTGGGTCTGGACACACAAGGAGCAGCTTGGCATTGCATCTCAGCTCTGCAGCTGACTAGCAACTGGACAGGAATTTCTGAAAAAAACAGTTCTCTAGCAGAAAATGTTCCACCCACAGAATGAAATTTCAAGAGTGTATGGATTTCAATTGACATCTTAGTAAGATTCTTCTCAAAACTTTCCATTTTGGTTAGGTCAGGAAGTCTTATTTTACTGCTTCAGGTTTTGTGTTACTCTTATATGACACTGTTTTACAGAAACTAAGAAAAATAAAGAAATTATTAAAGCTAATCCAGATTGTTTTGAGGTTTCTAAATGCATAATATTTAGAATGCCATTCTATTTTTAGAAATTTAGTTATTGTTTTTTCTGCTTGGACAAGAAAAAATTTTGGGGTATCAATTTTTCACCAAAACAAAACAGAAATTTTATTTTTGATTGAAGGGCTTTGTTATACTTCTTTAGCACAGCTATGTGTGTTTGATAATATTAACACATGGATTGTTTGATTTGAGCTTTCTGATCCCTGGCATAGACCTCTGCCACTGTAACTAGTAGAAAAACAGCTAGAAAAAGTGGTTTGACATCTTGGTGGACCAGAACTGAAGTGGGAGAAGAGATTTTGCCCATGGGTTTTACAGGGCAATAAGAGTTTTTGGACTGCACTCGCAGGAAGAGAGGTGACTGTGCTTCAGGAAGCACAAAGCTCTGGGGAGGTAAAGTGTTTGCCACTTTCTGCCCCGTCCTCCCCAACCTCTTTTCCCTCCTTTTTGTCCTCTCTTCCTCACTTGTCAGTCCCACTCCACCATACAGGAGCCTTATCCTCTACCTGATTTGTATTCCCCTGACGTCTCTCTCTTTTCCTGCTTCCTTCAGTGGTGTATTTCTATCAAGACTAACAGTCCCAGTCTCCTTCTTAGGATCTTTTGTTCCCTTCTCACCCTCTGTCCCTTATATAGTATCCTTCTCAGCTGCTCCCAGCTCTCCAGCTGCACATAAATCCATTTCCTATGCTGCTATTTGATACATCTTCTAGTTTGACATCTCACCTGAACTTTATTGCTGATAACAAACTCTCTCTTCCAGATCATCAGTGAACACATGAAAAATTATAGAGACAGATTACATTACATATGCTTGGCAAGGAAGGTACTTTGTGAGGGTTTTACATTTTATTACATGCTTCTCAGCTTTTGAAGATCTCAAAAAAAGAAAATTAAATACAATTTTACAATGTCACAGCAGTAAGTCAAAAAAGGTAACATTAGAAGCTTAAATTTGGATCAATCTGACTAACAATTCCATTTCCATCTTGTTTCCAAAACTAGTAAGAAGTGTCCAGTATTTAAAAATTTTCTGAGCCTGGGCAAATAAACGTTTGCACAAAAGACCACAGAAGATTCTGCAGCACAGTGAGGTAATGAAGAGACAGAACAGAGGCGTAAGAAATGAAAGTGCTCACAAATGAATTTTAAGTACCTTTTTTGCTAATGACTCATTGCAGTAATGTAATTTTGTGAAGAGGTGAACATGTATCGGAGAACACAGAAAAGTGATTCTGTGTTTAGCAGAACACATGGTTGTGAAGGTCCCCGTCCTTCAAGGGGGACGTTTCTCATCAGTGTGAGCATGGGAAGGAAGGGAGCTTTTTTTATAATTGCTTTCCTAGGTCTACTTTTATCTGTAGTGTTCTCTCTGTCTTGCTCACCTCTCTCTGTCTTTGTATCCCTTTTATCTTTTTTTTTCCCTTCAGCTTTTTTCTGTTCTTCTTTGCTACTGCTACTTTCTCATATTTGCTAGTGCCCTTTCCTTCAGCTCTAGCCCTCTTTCTGTCCTATCCCACAAGCCTTCCACTAGCTCCGTCTTCCTAGGCCCCAGTATTATTCCTCATTTACTTCTCTCCAGTTCTAATTTGATTCTGTTACTATGCAGAGTCAGAACACAAGTGAGGAGAATAGAGGTAGGGATTCCAGTTCTTCCCTTTCACTGTTAACTTTTCCCCTTCCTCCTTACTTTGCCATTTAGCTGTACTTTTAAAACAGCTTTAGCTTTCTCAATTGGTGCTATTAAAAATATGCTTTGCATACCCAGTATCAAACGTTAGTGATGTCTGTCTGTTATTCCATCTTTTATGGTACCCACAGAGAAGACCCTAGGATTTGCAGGAAGGCCAGGGAGATAAGTCTCTGTAATACTGCCAAATTAGTTGACTCAATTCCTGTGAAAGGGAGCTAGAAAGGCTTTATGCTGTTCCCAAAGGAAAACAGTGCCGAGATCCACAGTTGTCTGAATGAGGTAGAGAAACAATTTCAGATTTGGGCTACTTCATCAGCAAATGTGAGTGGCTACAAGAGGGAAGTGAAAATAATCTCCTCCTCTGTTACAGCAAGCAAAGGGTGGTATTTCAGGAGGGGTAAGAGCCATCAGGACAAGTATGTGGCCATGACATTCGTCAGGTATAAACATATGTAAATGAGATAAGGCTCAGATGCCCCAAATCTTTCCCAGCTGAGGTTTACTCTGTCAGCCTGCCAGGAGCCCAGCTGGAAGATCATAATATATACAATAAAATAAAATAGATTGCTCTTGGCCTTATAATTCTTTGTCCTCAAATGGAGTCCTACACACTGGGACTGAGACCTCAGCTCTGTTTCAGAGATGAGAGGCATGGCAGGGACATAGCTTTGATCCTTTCTTCACTGGTACAAACCCAGAGTCAGACAGTTTTCCCCAAAGTGTAGGAAAACAAAAATGAACAAACTATTGGAAAAAATGTTGGCTGCATCAGCTATTACACCATGAAAGATGCTCTGATAACACAGCTTAAAAAAAAAAAAAAATGCTCTAGAGGAACAGATCATTGCATGATATTGATGGCCTTGTAGAACTCCTAATTTTGATTTGAGAAATCCTCCATGAAAGCACAAGATGAAGGGATCTAGATACAAGGCAATTTCTTGAAGTAGATCTATACATTCAATCACGTCAGTGCCATGATGAATTCAGAGTAACTAAGTTATATTTTTGCAGTTTTTAGTCTTTTGTACTGCAGGTCTTACATTTTCTACAAAGCTCTGGGAAGGGTTTTATGGATAGATATGGGAATAGGTGGAAAGATAATCATGTGGACCTTTCTGAACTAAAAATTTATTGCGTAGTTGCCCATGGCTGTAGAAAGCCAGCCTTGATAGCTCTTGTGACACCTTCAAGAGCCCTTTCTGGGTTCTGCTTAAAGCGCGGTACAGGATAAAACAGCTCAGGAAGTTCTCCTTTCTGTTCTTTCTCATCTGGAAGGTACTCATTATCATCATGGCTGTGGTAGGAGTTTCTGTAACTAAAATTGCTAAAGTAAATTCACTCACTAAGAGGGATTTTAACTGAATATTTTGCGGGGGGAACTTGTAGCATCTCTTTGTAATTCAGAAAGTTAATCTGAAAGATTATTTTATTTTAGTGCATTGGTTATGGCTCCTTTTTCAGTTTAGAAAGAACATCAGAGATGCAAGGAGGGGATTTGAATGACTTAAAACCATGCCTTCTTCAGCTGTCAGACAAACTTTTCAGAGCTTCAGAATGTTTTCAGTGATTTAGAATAACTCCTAATAACAAAGAGTTATTTAGTCATGAAAATAATCCTGATTAACATTTGGGTTGCTAGAAACTAAGAACTAGCTTGAGATGCTCAAAAAGAACTTTGTGTTCCCTTCCCATGTATGGTTCTGTCTGTGAAGCACTTGGCGTATTTCTCCCTGACAATGTTCTTAAGTGCTCACAATGGTATTAAAAGTCGTAGCCCTGACAGTAACACCTGAATGTGGTGTCCCTCATTGCACATAAATCCTATTTCATATCAGGAACAGCACTGTGGGAGTGCACACCCTACTTGCTCTTTCTGCGAGAGGAAATTATTTGCTATTTGGCCTTACACCTGACATCACCACTGAGGTGGGATCCTAGTTATGCAGCCTCACTGCCTGTCAGCTCTTATTTTTCTACACAATAATGTAACATCTTCCTAATTATACTGTAAAAACTGATGACCCAATATCCTTAGTAGTACGTAATTATCCTTTTTTTTTCTGTATTCTGAAAGTCACCATTTCCAAGAGATCTAAAAACTGCAGGTTGCATGATAATTAGTCACTAAACAACTGGATTATTTCAAACATGGCTGACAAACGTTCTGCAGAAAGAGTTAATTGATCAGGATGTATAAAGCATTTCTCACAGAATTATTAAAGATTTTTTTCATGTTTATGCATGCATTAAAAAAAAATTGATAAGGAAAATTCCCCCAAGTGCTTTAAATTAAAGCAATAATTTCTCTGAAATTTAGTTCAGCAGTTACTTATTGCAATAGCCATTTAGAAAATTAATTTACATAAATGTCATCTTTGCCAGTGTTGATTATATAAAGATGCTGCTGGTAACTTCAAGGTATACCTGATTACTTGCAGATGACATTCTCCATCACTTTGTATTTATGGATCTGAGAACATAAGTCTGCTGGTAGAGCTTTATAGGTAGTGTGTTCTTGCAGTCCTTTGTCATCCAAAAAGAGAGATACCGTTATTTATATGGAGATAGTAGTTGGTGTTTGATGTCAGAGCTGCTCTTCCATTATTTGAAAATTCCTGCTGGTACAATAAAAGTTATTCCTTAAAAACAGTTATTTACTTTTCAGTTAGCCAACAATCATCCATCTGTTTGCATCCACAAGGCAAGAGACAGTGTTGTTTATGGATTTTGTACAAAGTTAAATGTGATGCCAGGCAACAGAGGGCAAGTTTTCCAGAGTTTTTTTTAAAAATCTAGCTACGAGGTCAAATTCTCACCCTGAGAATAATCACTGAAAAGGTCTAGTCTGCCTTCCTCAGGGAGGAATTCCTGTTTTGGTTTTACTTCACTACAGTCAGTCAAGAAAGAGGCAATATATAAGAGCACAATGTATTGTTTTCCTGTTTTGTCCATGAACTTATTGAAGGATTTATGTTTCATAGGGGTCCTAGGTTGACTTGTGCCTCTTTGTCAAGCACAACATGGTGAACACAGACACTGCTGCCAGGAAAAGCCAGGAAATTAGAGACTGTGGTACACATCAGGCTGGAGTGTATGATACGTCCACTATTATGAACTGGGAATTCTTTTTTTTTTTTTTTTTTTTTTTTAAGAATTAATTTGGAAAAATTGTTATAATTTGGATGTTTTTAAATAAATCCTAGGAGGAAGCCACCACATTTAGTTCTGCTTTTGTCCTGAGCCTGGACTCCAATGTGGTAGAGAAATCAAATACGCTATTGCTCTGTCCACATGTCACTTAATCTCAGCAATTTCATAGCTATTGCATTTCAATTTCATACCTGTGAGCTGGATTCAATAGACTAAACATAACCCTAAATCATATCTTTTTCTTCAGGTATGCATGAGAACTTTTTTTCTGAACTGTTCTTGCAATCTGTGTCTTTGAAAGAATAATTCAGTTATCAGTGTAATTAATTTCTCTTAACATTTACTCTCCCTTGGCAACCTTTTCCATGAGGACAAATATTGGTGGTAGCCTTTTTGTCTTAGGAAAACGTGACTTCATACCACAAGAGAGCAGCCGTTCCGCCAGATTCGTGTCTATATCTTTCCCTATGCAAATGAGGCTGGATGCCTTTCAGAGAAACAGTGAATTTTGTTTCATTTGGTTTCACAGATATTTCTGACTATTTCTAAATACACTAGAGCTAATGTTTAACTGTTGGATAACTTAACTTTGCTAACCCAATTTGCTTTCAAATTACATCTGATGAAAGGATTACATCTCATTAGAAAAATTAATATTATTTTCCTTACTCATTCTGCAAATTTGACTTTGGAAATTTTAAGGTATAAGTGATGAAAAGTTAGTGAAGAAATGTAGGGAATTACTGAATAATTTATTTTCATGCTATTTTTAAAGGAATGTTTGAGATTTTTTCTATCATGTATTCATCTTCTGTGGCAAACACTTTGAAGTCAAATTTCTCTTTGGACTTGAAGTGAACTGTCATTGATATTCCTTAGTATTATCCACTGCCCTCTGTTCCCTGAGAAAATTGCTGACTCTTAGACATAGAGTATTATTTGGGTTTGGACTTTCATATTTAACACAATGTAACTGCCACTAAGTGCAGAATTCAGCCAGTCTACTTGCAAGAGTAACTGCAGCTATTAAAATAGTCACACTCACAAAATATTGACTGGTGGAGATTTCCCTTTTTTTCACTCTTATGGAGATTAATGGTGTGATTTCTGTGCCTGGAAGCAGAACAAGAAGGAAACGTACGAAGTTACTTCTTTAAAGCATTAAGACTGCTTTTCTGGAGAAAAATGGGAAAGCAATATCTTTGCAGATTTGGTTTAAAACCTACATGCAGTAGGTCTGCAAAATGTTATACAGAAGAGAAGGTTAGGGATAAATCTAGTTCATTGTAATGCAAGAAGCAGAAAGGATTATGCACCCCCAAGGAAAGGATCTTTTTGGTTTGATAAATACAGAGTAAATTATACGCTACAAAATGCCAAGTCATTCTAAAAGTACACTGATTTTTGTGCTCCTGTCTACTTTAGGAGCATGGATTACTTTCGCTTTTTGTAGTTGGGAAGGAATCAAATAATTATGAAATGGTTATTTTGTAGATACTGGTAAATTGTGAGTACACAAAAATTTATTTTTTTTTTCTAAATGTGGTGCAAATGTAAATGTATATAAGTTATGAAGAAAGTAGTCAGCCCTTCCAGAAAGTCTTTCTGGGGACACCAGAGATTGTGGGGTATATCAGAGGTGTCTGATATACCACAAGAAGTGAAGTATATACGGAAGGCAACAGAGATCAGGTTAGACAAAAGAGGAATGGCAGTCTGATGGAGCAGTCTGAAGGCAACAGGAGTTTTAGTGTTGTACCAGCTCTAAACTGCAAACTGGAGATTTTTGGACCATCCACGCAGAAGGATGACAATGCCACAATACCACATATTTTATGACCTGTTAGCCTTATTTGCTCCTTCTGTGTGAAGGTAGATTATAAAGCTTCTCTTAAAGAGGAAGCTTGAAAAAAATGACATTTCCCTGTTTTTTCAGCATTTTACTCTCCTGGGAACAAATTAACCCCATCTTTAGTGGTTACTGTTCAGAGCAATGTGGCTGGAGTGCTTGCAGCCTTGTGGTGCTGCCCAGCGAGCTACCCTTTGCCATGCTCCCAAACATCCATTGGCTTTCTTCTTAAGACCCCCATTACACTCTTGTTAAGTGTCCAAATCCGGTTTATGCGCTTGAACATATTGTCCTGCTTTGGAGTACCTAGTACCCAAAACGCTTAAGGCTGTCCAGCTACTTAGGACAGCCTTTTCAGTTCCTTAATCATTTTATTTCTCTTCTACTTTATCCTCTATTTGTCAACACCTTTCAAAATCTGAAGAGCTCAGAACAGTGTTATTTATAGCTGGAAATTGGATTAGGTTTTCACCACTAAAATAAAAAGATAGAAATGTCAATCTGGAACAAACTGTTTTATTAAAGGAAAATCTTATTATTAATAATTACTAATATAATTTATTAGTATGATTACTATATTTAAAGAAAACCAAGCTGTTACCTGCTTCTTAAATTACTATATTTCAACTTTTCAGTGTGCTATTTAGAAATATGAAGTAGTCACCTTATTATACACCATCTTCCAGGATTTGAAAGCAACTTATACATATAAATGGATTTAGCCTCATCAGTACCTCTAAATGATGAAAAAAAATGCCATTTATTAAGTAAATGCATCTAGTGCAGATCCTGTCTGCTGTATTTAAAGTCTTGATTTACATTTCAAAACACTTTGGAGGATTAATCATCTCAAACTAGTCTAGGTTGATTATGTGGGCTCCTTCCATCCTCAGCGGAAAGAGGGAGAGACATCCTCCAGAGGCCTCTCACACTAACTTTTAAGTACCCATTTGTAGGAACAACCACCCTTTAGAGGTACATCTCACTTTCCAGGAGGGACAGACAATTGGGTGAAATGAGGTACTTAACTTTTAGACACTTTAGACCTACTGAAGATAGGTGAGATTGATCTCTTCTCCTGAGAGTCTAATCATTAGTTTCCTTTTGATACCCTGTAAAAGAACTCCTAGTGTGTGCCATTGAAATACTTTAGATAAATGAGGAATGGACTGCATGGCTTGACAAATTAGATCCATCTAATGAGTAGTAAGAATTGGTAAAATTAAACCTAAGCTTTAACTAATTAACTGATAAAGAGAGAGAAAATTCTCTTTTTATCTCTCTTGCCTCTTAAGATGCTTAAGATTCTTTCTTTATCACTCTTCTTGCTATTAATTGACTCAGAAATTTTTATCCTCCATAAAAATATTTCTCTATTTTCTTTATTTAAAGGAAAAGATTATTATCAAGGGAAAATAATGGAAGCCTGTCTCAGTTCATCCTTCCATTTAAATATTAATTCAGATCTTTAAAAATGGCTATTTGTTTGATATACTGTAATTGGAAAGTCAAAGTTTCAGTCGGAGTGGGACTGTTAAAGAGTAACGCTAGATATTACTTGCCTGATGTCACTTAATTCGGTACCCTGGGGAGACCTTCTAATTGGAGAAGGCTAAGTTATTATACCAGCTGATTATTTTTGTGACAAGTCATATTAGGAAAGGTGCACACCTCACTCCCAGGTCACTGACTTGAATATCTCTTTCTGTTTTACTCAGTTTCATTATCTGTGCAGTCCTCTGAACTAAGCGAAACAGCTTTAACAGCTACTCTTTTCCTCAGGTCCACTATCATAATGTAATCTTCAGCAGTTAACAAATAAATAATCTTTTAGTCCCCCAGTCTATATCATCAGCAGTTAGTTTTTCTTTAGCTGTGTTAAGAGATATTGATTTTTTTCCTTTCTTAGCCTTTGAACTGATGGTAGCGTTTCTTTTCCTGGTTTTTCATCTTTGTTTTTGCTTTTTCTCTTTTGCCTGTCAAGAATGGGGTTTATTTACATTTATGGGCACATAGATATTCAAGTGTCTTCTGTAAGATTTTAAGGAAATTATAGTGAAACCTATGAAAAATATGGTTTAACAGCTGACTTATGGGCCATGGAGAGCACGGAACCAGCATATGAGAAAGATCTCAAACTTGTAAGAAAATATGTCCAATACTGTATGTCCATGCTGGAGCCTTACCAGGGACAAAAGGTACATGAATGAAGAGACTGTGATTGCCCTTGGGTTCTCTTGAATAACCTTTTCAGCACACCTGAGCCCATGATTGTCTCGAGATGTACCCTGGTCCTTGGGGAAAATGCACACAGGTGCCTTAACGGGACTGCAGAACAAATGACATTTCATTGCTGATTGATAGAAAACTTATTTCTCCATAAGATAAATAGCCATGAAAGGACAATGGGGCCTTACAGGGCCCGTTACAGGTTGTTTTTTTTTTTTAGAAACTCTTTTAAGATTTTGAACTGGGGCCTCCATGCAAAGGATTATTTTGGGGAGGGTCAAGGGAGGAGAAAGGACTGGAAGGGCTGTCCTGTGGGGATAGTGCCCCCTTTAGCCATACAAAGAAAAGAGAGGACACTCTCACATTGTGTGTTATGGTTGCTCAATTACCGTTCCTGACACCAAAATAAACGGTCTTCTGCAAAAGGCCAGGTTGGATGGGTCTTTGGGCAACTTGGTCTAGTGGAACGTGTCTCTGCCCATGGCAGGGGGTTGGAACCAGATGATCTTTAAGGTGCCTTCCAACCCAAACCATTCTGCTTCTATGATGATTCTATGAAAACACAAAAATTCCTTATGAAATCAATGGGCACTTTCTTTCTTAAATCTCTTTCAGGTTGTAAAAGAAAATGCAAGTTTCTCAAGCTGGCTGTTTTCCACTGTTTTCAGAGTTATGTAGTTTAATTTAAGAATATGGCAAAATAATAGCCAGTCAGTCTGTATAGTACGCATCATTTTACTGTAGGGCATCTTGGAAAAAAACACCAGAATATTTGCCATTTTTTTGTATTGTCAGAAATAAGGGGTGTCCTTCATATACTCTGTGATGTCCTCTTCACTTACTGGCAACACTGAATAAACACAATGACTTTCATGAAGTCATGCGATGATTTATTTCAGCATTTCTTTTTTAACATTAAGTGGCTATAAATCCTGTGCAATAGGAATGGAGATATTCCAAAAATTAAATTCTATAGGAGATAAAAGGTTATATACAGGAAATTGAATCTGATATTGTACTATAGAAAAGTTGTCCAAAGCTTTAATGCCTGGGACTGTACCTTTTGTGTCGTGACCATCGTTAGCACTTCCATATTACAACTAAGGACAGAAATAGAGGAAACAAGCTAAAAATATCTCAATGAGACAACAAAAGAAAGCATCTTAACTGTGTTGAAGATCTATCTGTCATATGGATCTGTTTCTCCACCTTTTCTGCTCTTGGTGTCACAACTGGCATATTGGGAACTGGAAGGTGACATACCTGTGGCTTTTATGAAGTATGTTGTTCTTGTTCTTACTAACTAGCTGGATTTTTTGAAAGGATAAGTAGCAGGCACAGTATTTCAAATGAAGAGAGGGAAAGCAGCCTAACTACTGTGAGTAAATGTAGCTGTTCTCACTGCACCTCCAGTGAGACTTGCTTTGTGAAGCGCAGGCTGTTGTGCCAGGGCAGATGTGGTATCTGGGAAATTTTCCAGAAAAAATCATTAAAAAATTAGGTTCTCAATATTATCTGCTGTGTTTACCTATTTTTCTTTCTCAGACTGTCACTAGCAACACTGAAAACTATACTGGGTGACGGACTGAGAGCAGAAACCACTCGCACAGGAGCACTGAGGCAAACACGGTGTTTTCCAGTGCACTTAAACCCTTCCTTAGCAATCTGTAGCCATTTTCAGAGAATAAAAGAACTCTTTCACTGCTATTCCACCATTTGACTATGGGCAAACTAACCACATTCTGGAAAACTGAAAGTTTAGGCTTTTCCCCTGACATCTGAGAAGTGATGCCGTGGGAGTAATTATGTGATTGCTGCTGGTACTGATGATATCTCCCTGCCTGGCTGGTACTGCTAATCTATTTTACATTATCTTCTGCTTCAGGAAAAAAAAACATGGCTAAACTGAGGAGGAAGATGTTAATGATGACATTGCTTCCAGCATTTTGTGATAACGTTCTACTGATGATCCTGTCAATACAGATGGTGTCTGCCAGGTGCCACTTTTAGATATTTCTGAAGAACCGGAGGGACAAACAGACAGAGGCTGGGACAGATGCCACTTTTCATTGTACTTCTTTGGAAAGATCTTTAAAGAAAGTCCAAATAATCCTGCTTTAAATAAGTGGTTGAGGATTTCCTTCAAGGTTAGAGACTCTTGTGTTGTAAACCTACCTCACCTCTTTGCCACACTAAGAGTTTTTACAAAAATACTTGAGAAGAGCATTATGTACAGGAGATTCCACTAAGAGGGATTATTGTAGCTTGTGGAATAGGGAGTTACAAAAAGATTGCTCTGAATTAGCCTGACACCAAGATTTGGCAGAAGCGTAACGTTGATTTGGAGCTACTTTTCCCCTTTCTTAGACAGCCAGCATGCACGTAAAAACTGAACCTAAGCAATTCATAATAAGCAGGGCTGCAATGACCTTGGACTAACTAATCAACATTCTGAATTAAGCATGACTGCAGCTTTGGTATTTTATACAGTTTACAAAATCAAATACTGAAATAGGAGAAATATTTGTGGTATTTGCAATTTTATAATTTCATCTAATTTTACCTGTAAAAATTAGTGAAAATACTTTTTTAAATCCATCCTAATATCCTAAAAAAAAAAAAAATAGGAAAACAGACTTCTCTGAACATGGCAGGCATTAAATATTAACAAGATAATATTAACATCACTCTGTATCTTTCCAGTCAGACAACTGGAATTATTCACGGCAATAGACAATGCTGTAAAATATGATGGCAGTAGTTATTTGACTGTAAGTCTGATTCTGTCAGTATTCGTAACTGTTGGTGTTTCTTATTCTCTTACTATTGGCTTTTCCAAGCTAAAATCCAATGCCTAATTTCTGTTCTTCCTTGACTACCACATTCCCAAGGCCAAATTCTTTAGCAAGCTAAACATTCTTATCTGCATTCGCTTCAGTGCAGGTGCATCAGTGCATTTCATTGCCCATTTTCTCTAGCAGAGAATCTAAGCTAGGAGGGGAGGAAAGGAAATATTCTAGAGAGACAAACTTCTTTTTCCCCCTGTAGCATAGCATTAGTTTTGAATTATGTTTTATCTTCCTTTGTTGTTTATGTAATATGGAGGGGCTTGTAAGTATTCATAACTTTTAAAAAGAACCAAGTGTTGCAGATGAGTATGCATATATTATCAAAGACGGTAAGGTTCCATACTGCCACAGCCTCATACCATGTTCTGGAGCAGTAATTCCCATGACTGTATACTTTGTTTGCATATTGTACCATGGTAGAAAATAAATTCTCTGATTTATTTACAGAAGAACATTTTTAAAATACTGAGAGTTGTAGTAGATAATAGTTGTTTTCATTTGTACTTGTTTACTTCTTTAGACATTAAAAATGCACAGAAAAAGCACCTAGTCTTTCGCTAAATTTAAAGGACCAAAGATTGTGATAGGAATAGCAATCCAGCATGGTGGCTGAGTTGGATATGAGTAGGGTCTCGAAGGCAAGGACAAGTTTCAACATAGGATGTGGAAATTTAAGCAGAGACAGAAGCAAAAGTAATGCAGCTGGAGTGAAACTTTAGCTCCAGTGGAATCAACAGAGAAACATATGTTGGTTTCAGTAGACCAGCATTTCACCAGATGTGATTCATATAATTTTTGCAGCTGTTTTCTGTACAGATCAAAGTACGCAAAAAAGACTATATTATGAAAACAGAGCAATAAAGAAGAAATGATTCATATGTGCTGAAGTAACAGCTAGAACAAGGCATAAATATAAAAAAATATAATGACACACAAGACCCAGATGGTTTCTTTAGGATAATACATGTGGCTTTAAGTAGAAGTGATGGTGAGGACTTGAAAGAAATGATACCGAAAGTGAGTATCACAAAATGCTTCTAAGAGTTAAACTGGGAACTGTCTTCTGTTGACTTCCCTGCTTCACACTGGGGAGGGGAGGGTGTTTGCTGTTATGTAGAGCTCAACAAGATCAGTCCTAAGCACATTAATTTTCTTGTATGCTTTCTCTTTTCTCACTCATCAGTTCCTCCTGGTCATGACAGACCAGAAATCTGGCAGAGTATTTTTCAGACTTTTTTAAGACTTCCGCAGCCTGCAACTTTTTTTTTTCCTTCTAATTTTTTTACTTTCTCGTCTTAAATTTAAGTCATACACTCTAGGATAGCAACCATCATATACAGGTTTTAGAGTGAGTTTCCCATTCTCTCTTCATTAGATCACCCGTTTGTATCTGGTTGTTTATTTACAGCCTTTCCTCTTTTTTTAACCATGTTTCCTCCCAAACCCTGGGTTGGACTTTTTCTGTTTTTCCTACATGTCTTTAGGTATCAAAAAGGGAAATAAGAACTACCAATCCGTCTTGGTTGGGAATATGTACAATAGAGCTGAGACCTGTTTTCTTGAGAAGCTCCCTTGTCTCTTCAAGACACCTCTCACTCCTTTTGGGAGCCTTCCTCTGCCCAGTCTTCAAACATCCTTCTCTGCCCATAAAACTCAATGACAACGTGCTCTTTCACTGCTTGTCCTTATTGTAACAACCCAGGCTGGCTAGCTGGGCGGACTTCCTCTCATGGTCTTTGATCAACCAGTAGCACTTTGTAGGATTTTACACCTCTTGCTTCATGCAAGATGTCTGTTTTGTTTCAACTTACCTTCCTCTTACAGAATCTTCTTGTAAGTCCAGCACCCCTGGATATCCTGCCTGAATGCAGCGGGCAGGCAAACATCAGCCTGTGCCTCTCAGTTCCAGTGAGGCAAGTTGGGGTTTTTTTGGTTTTTTTTTTTCTTTTTTCTTTTAATGAGTACATAATATATCTTGATACTTTGAAAACAGTTCATAATTTCTGATTGCCATTCTCCCCAAAATGTAGTAATTCCATTGCTTGACAATATTCAATCATAGCATTGTTGAAACCCTGGTAAATATGCAATATAAGTAGTTGTATGAGCAGTAGAAGTATGATGCCTCATTTTATATTTGTGCTTTGACATCAATTTCCCTTATGGTTTCTCTGATATCAGAAAAAGACAAACTTTCCCTAGGGTCCTTCTGCTCTTCCTGGTTTCTTATTTTAATGAAATCTTTAGGAAAGTTAATATACTTGAGACCTTTCGTCATTTGCAAATGCGTTAAAATGCCCCCATGTGTACCAACTGAGATGCTATGAGCTTGCTTTCTTTAGGAAAACTAAAACCAGATAGGATCAGCCTAAAAAGCATACCTGATTTATTATACGCATGTGAGTATTAGCCATACAAGACTGATAGGTCCAACATTTCTCACTAGGAATGTACTGCAAATGCTCAGTTGACCTGAGACACACAGCAAGACAGACAGTCTGCACAACGTATGTTTGATGTCGAGTTGCTCTGCACATAAGCTGCAGTCATTTGTTTAGGGTTTCCAGAGACTTGGAACATCACTATCAGAATTTAGTAGTTTACCACCCAAAGCAGTACTTCATCCATGCATATCAGTGAAGCTGTTAGGTATAGATTAAACAGGCTTTCTCATTTCCTTAAAAGTGTCTGTAAGGACCATCTGCAAAAAAATTTTTAGTGGACTTTGAGTCACACCAGCAGTGTGGACCAATTGTAATTTTGTTAGGGACCTTTATATAACATTTGCAGGATAATTTACTCCTTGATAGACCATTTTACAGAAAGTAAAGGCTTGGGCTAAACAACAATGCTACTACAAGAGTTAGGGGTGAAATTTTAGTTTTAATTACATTATTGAAATGGTATAGTCACCACCATGGTCATTATTATGCTTTATATTACAAAGCTTCCTTATACCATTACGGTTTATTCTCCATACTGTAGCACAATAAGAAAGACTGTTAAAATGCCTCTATAATGTTATAATTGTTTCTACAGCGGTGGAAGTCATGGCAATTTAATTATATCAACTTAGCTGAAGTAATACCACTCTGTGACCAGGCTTTGGCTGTGGCAATCTGTGTGATTTACTTCTGTATGATTTACTCCTGTATGATTTACTCATGCTGTGTTAATAGGGACTTTTTGTTTTTTTCTGGATTTGGGTTATTTTTTTGCTTTTCATTCATGAGTTAGCACAATCTACATGAGTAAAGATCTTAGAGATTAAAGGTTGTCCAAAGAATCATCTGTGCCAGCATTTAAAATGAGCAGGAGCTCCTTTCTTTAGTGCTGTTTTCTCTTTTTTTCTTTGGTAAGAGGACTCCAAAAAATTTATTCTACAGACATGATCCATGTATAAAGTTTGTCAGGTTTTTATGATTTTTATTTCAGGGAAAAGAGATTGTTTGCTTTCTTAGAAATTAGGTGTTTTGTAGAAGGCTGTCTTTTTTTTTCTTTTCTCAGACTTTCTTGGCCTTTCTGAGATACCTTGAAATTGAAAAAGTTGTGGGAGGGATTGTACTGGAATTGAGTCTAAATCATATAATGAAGGTGGTCTCCCCACTTCTAAGAAAGTGCACCTTCCACAGAAGTAATCAGTTCAGCTAATCATAGCTATTGAAACATCCTTTTGCTGACAAGACCATTTGTATAACCTTGTTAAGGTAATCACAATAACTTTTTTATTCTATCACAGCATTATTGACTTTGCCTGACAAATAAGACTAACACAATTTTTGAAGAACAAAGATATTTTCCCCAAATCATAGTAAGGTGAATTTTAAAGCAGCAATGTACTAATATAGGAAGAAAAAGAGTGTTATGCCTTCATGAATCATAATGCTAGCGTTAGAAGTTGCCCTCATTTGTACTGATATTTCATTCCTCTCATTATATACTATCACC
Source organism: Nipponia nippon (assembly GCF_047370975.1). Lineage (NCBI taxonomy): Eukaryota > Metazoa > Chordata > Aves > Pelecaniformes > Threskiornithidae > Nipponia > Nipponia nippon. The sequence goes on along the minus strand of NW_028262290.1, from coordinate 39,730,525 downwards.
TGAACGTGCTCCATTTTGGAAGTACATTCCAATAAAGCTCATTTTGGGATATAAGGGGATATCATTCCATGACAAAGCCTTGCAGTTCAGTTGTTTCCTTTCTGTCAGCCACTACTTTCCTTTCTGTCAGCCACTACCACCCTCAGTAAGTTTGCAGACGACACCAAGTTGGGTGGAAGTGTCGATCTGCTGGAGGGCAGGAAGGCTCTACAGAGGGACCTGGACAGGCTGGATAATTGGGCCGGGGCCAACTGTATGAGGTTCAACAAGGCTAAGTGCTGCGTCCTGCATTTGGGTCACAACAACCTCATGCAACACTACATGCTTGGGGAGGAGTGGCTGGAGAGCTGCCCAGAGGAAAAGGACCTGGGGGTGTTGGTTGACAGCCACCTGAACGTGAGCCAGCAGTGTGCTCAGGTGGCCAAGAGGGACAATGGCATCCTGGCTTGCATCACGAATAGTGTGGCCAGCAGGACTAGGGAGGTGATAGTGCCCCTGTATTCTGCACTGGTGAGGCCGCACCGTGAGTACTGGGCTCAGTTTTGGGCCCCCCACTATAAGAAGGACATTGAGATGCTGGAGCGTGTCCAAAGAAGTGCAACAAAGCTGGAGAAGCATCTAGAGAATAAGGCTTATGAGGAGCAGCTGAGGGAGCTGGGGTGGTTTAGTCTGGAGAAGAGGAAGCTGAGGGAAGACCTTATTGCTCTCTACAACTACCTGAAAGGAGGTTGTAGTGAGGTGGGGGTCGGTCTCTTCTCCCTAGTAATAAGCGATAGGACGAGAAGAAACGGCCTCAAGCTGTGCCAGGGGAAGTTTAGGTTGGATATTAGGAAAAACTTCTTCACTGAAACGGTGGTCAGGCATTGGAACAGGCTGCCCAGGGAAGTGGTTGAGTCTCCATCCCTGGAGGTATTTAAAAGATGGGTAGACGTGGTGCTCGAGGACATGGTTTAGTGGTGGACTTGGCAGTGCTAGGTTAATGGTTGGACTTGATCTTAAAGGTCTTTTCCAACCTAAACGATTCTATGATTCTATGATTCTAAAATTACTTAACATGTAAACATGTTAACATCATAATCTGTTTTTGACATTTAGACATTGTTTTCTACTTTTGTCAATCTCTCATCACATATTTTTTCAAGTTGAATTAAGAATAGTCATCTACATTTTTAAAGTGGTTAATTTGAATGATGATGAAGTCACACTTTTGACTTAGGAATTTAATGGCGGCCTTAGAAGATATTACTAACTCACAGTGACTTCAGCAGTTGCTCATTCTGCTGTCAAACAGGAGAGGTAGATCTGCCATATGCACTCATATAAACTGTGTTTATTGGAACCTCTATCAGTGGAAATATTTCATAGCAGCATAGAATCACTGGATAATTTGGGTTGGAAGAGACCTTTAAAGATCATCTAGTCCAACCTCCCCGGCCACGGGCAGGGACATCTATCACTAGATTAGGTTGCTCAAAGCCCCGTCCAACCTGACCTTCAACACTTCTAATGCTGGGGCATCCACAGCTTCTGCGCAACCTGTTCCAGTGACAAATTTCAAGCTACGCCAACAGAACATCCAATCCTCTGTGCTGTTTCTGAAAAGAAAGCAGAGCAGTGTGGTTGATTATAGGATTAGTATTTCTTTTCCATAAATATCATGTTTCGTGGCTTCCAGTGCTCAGCAGCCCACAATACCTCCAACAGAGAGAATTTGCTGGAAAGTGAACAGCAACTGTGGACTTACAGATCTGACCTGCAGCCCACAGATTTTACCTCTCTAAAATACAGTGCAGTAAAGTTAGCACGATTTTACAAGACTTGTGCTTTCTGAACTATACCAGTAAAAATAATTAAAATTGCTAATATTTTTTTCTTCCAAGTAGAAGCTGAATTTAATAAAGTGTAACAAGTTAATTGTAAAGTTTTTGGAATCTTTTGAAAACCAGGTAGCTTTTATCAGTAAGATTTTAAAAAGAAACTGTAACTAGACCACTAACTTCAGGTTAGAGAGTTCAGTAAAATCATGTGAAGGGACATTTTAAAGGTGACATCTCAAACATTTAACTTTTTGTTTCAAATTTTGGACCCATTTCAGATAATGACTTTATAAAGTCATGTGGAATAATTGTCATATTTCTGTATTTCCGTAAGAAACAGCCCAGTAGCAGAATTATACAGTACCATATTCTCGGTGATATTTAAAGCTGTGAAATTAGATCAGATGTCTCCTTAGAAATCCTCCTTTTCATGAGTTTCTAACTAGGCCATATTCTTTGTTCAGAGATGATAAACCTTGAGACATATGGTCTTTTTATTACTGGCTTTTAGTCCTCTTACTATGGAAGTGCATTCTCAGCTGAAAAATTGCTTCCTTCCCAATGCGTTTAAAATGAAACAGAATGTGAACATTCAGGTGTTTTTGCTTGGATTGTTTTTTTTCCCATTAGGATATTTAATTGTTCGATGTTCGGGTCATAAGTCTTTACTGTGTAATATTCACTTTTCCTGTTGGCAAGAGAAAAATTCAGAAATAACAACTTCATTTTTTAAAAGGATTGTCAAGTTCAGGTGTCTGCAGATGTGCTCCCTCCCCACAATGTTCTGCATGTTGTGCAAAGACATACCTAATTACAGCGTATGAATGACTTAATGGCCTCCTTGTATTTGCATGAGTAATTGTATTTTTTAAAAAATAAAATATCAAGTTGGCAAAATCTATTTTGAATCCAAAAAGGAAAGCAAAGTTTAGTGGAGGGCAATGAAGGTATATCTATTTTCTAGGTGTGCATGTCGATGTGCCTTTATAGCTACCCAGCTGTAGCTATCCTGTCATCTCAGATCCTTCTCTTTTAGACCGAAGTGATGTGGGCTTTCCTGTCCCAGAGTTAAGTTGAAAGGGATCTAATTCAAAGCCGTCTGAAGTTCCTGAGGGTCTGTACTATCAATGGCTGGTTGGCCGTATCGCTACTATGCAACTTAGATTTAAAACGACATCCATGAAAATGTAGATGTTAAGACTTGCAATGTTATAGATGTGAAGACATGAGAGTTATCTAGAAGTACTGAGGGGGGTAGGATTTGGTGAGATTTTCCCCATTGTATTCCTGATCCCTAGCCCTGTTAGACAACATCCAAATACACCACACTGAGGTGGCTTTCCCGGGCAGGGCTGATTTCTGTTCTTCTTCCCCACAGCTGCTGTCACCTGAGCTGGCACTGCTTTGATGCCCACAGACATGCAGTCTGCACCCAGCCGGCAAGCAATTAAAGCTGACCCGTCCCCTCTCATCCAGCCTGCCCTCAGCAGTGCTTTAAGACGCAAAAATTGTTCTTCAGTTTCTGGCTCTGAGAAGAGGCAATTACTGAAAGAGCAGCAGTGGGGAAGTCTGCGAGGGCCAGGGAGCAATAAGGGGCAGGAAAATTTCTGCCGTCCTACTTAATATCTCCACATCTCAAAATTCCCCTGCTTTATCCTATCTACTGTCTTCCCCCGGACATGCTTAGCGCTGATTTTGTGTATATCTTTGCTATTTCACACACAGACATTAGCTGGCTACAAGCGAGGAATAAGCTAATAAGCTGTAAACAACATCTACTGTCTTCATGCTCCTCTTCCTCTCCCAGAGGCTGAAAGGGAAATTCACCTTTAAAAACATATTCTTAAGACAGCAGCAGTTGCACCTGAAACATTAACATCCACTACAGTTACCTGTGGACTGTTTTCACAGACTTAACTACAGTTTTACAGCAAAATATGCCACATGTTTGTTCAAGGAAACCTTCCTCTGTGCATCAGTACGCTACAGAATTCTGCACAGGACATACTATGGTGTGTTTCACTTCATGTTGCACTGTAGCCTCTAAATTTTCAGAAAGCAAGCTCGTCATGGTCAGAAGCAGAAAGGCTGTGTTGATTTCTTACTTGGACGGAAGGCCTCGGGGAAAAAGGCAAATGCTGCCAGAAATTATAGTGATGCAGTAAGTGACACTGTAGTCTCTGAGTCCCTTTGCAACCAATTCTCAAGGAACTGCAAGGCAACCCCATGTTGTTAAATCTGTAGCCCTAGCTACTCTTCAGTATCAGAGAGAGTAGGTGGAGATGCATGGTGCTTTTAAGCCATCCCAAGGTTACCATGGATAATTTCATGCATCCAATATAAATTCTCTCTGTGTTTTAAACGAACAATTTCTTCACCTCTCCCCACAGAAAACACATTGGGGTAGAATGAATGTCATGATTGCTGCCAAAGGTTGCTGAATTTCTATGAACCGTATTTGTTTACACCTGCTATACAGAAGGTAACAGATGTAAAATACAATTATTAATTATAGTAATCTACTGTGATGATAATCATAGAATCATAAAATGGTTTGGGTTGGAACAGACCTTAAAGATCATCTGGTTCCAACCCCCCTGCCATGGGCAGAGACACCTTTCACTACACCAGGTTGCTCAAAGCCCCAGTCTGGCCTTGAACACTTGCAGGGATGAGGCATCCACAACTTCTCTGAGCAACCTGTTCTAGTGCCTCACCATCGCCATAGTAAAGAACTTCTTCCTTATATCTAACCTAAATCTACCCTCTTTCACTTTAAAACCATTACCCCTTGTCCTATCACTATGCTCCCTTGTAAAAAGTCCATCTCCAGCTTTCTTGTACGCCCCCTTCAGGTACTGGAAGGCTGCTATAAGGCCTCCCTGGAGCCTTCTCTTCTCCAGGCTGAAAAACCCCAACTCTCTCAGCCTGTCCTCATAGGAGTGGTGCTCCAGCCCTCTGATCATCTTTGTGGCCTTCCTCTGGACCCGCTCCAACTGGTCCATGTCCTTCTTATGTTGGGGGCCCCAGAGCTGGACGCAGTACTCCAGGTGGGGCCTCAGAAGAGCAGAGTACAGGGGAAGACTCACCTTCCTGACGTGCTGGTCACGCTTCTTCTGATGCAGCCCTGGATACGATTGGCTTTCTAGGCTGTAAGCGCACGTTGCCAAGTCATACTGAGATTCTCATCAACCAACACTCCCAAGTCCTTCTCCTCAGAACTGCTCTCAATCCATTCTCCTCCCAGCCTGTATTTGTCCTTGGGATTGCCCTGACCCATGTGCAAGACTTTGCACTTGGCCTTGTTGAACTTCATGAGGTTTGCACGGGCCCACCTCTCCAGCCTGTCAAGGTTTCTCTGGATGGCATCCCTACCCTCCAGCGTATTGACTGCACCACACAGCTTGGTGTCATTGGCAGGCTTGCTGAGGCTGCACTCACTCACTCAATCCCACTGTCCATGTCACCGACAAAGATACTGAAAAGGAATTCTATGTGATCGCCAAGGTGTATACAATTAGGCTAGTAAGAATTTACTCATATGTTCTTACCTTTCTCATTCTTTTCCTCTCATATCTTTCGTATTGACTTTCTGCTGGCCCTAATCCAGCAAATGTATGTAGATCCCTGATGTCAATGGAATGCTTGTTGAAATTAAGTAATGTGCATACATGCTTGTCGAATCAACTCTGTAGCTTTGTAGAATTCTCAGACTTTCAGCTGCCTTCTGGAGTCACACTGACATCCTCATATCACTGCTTTTAAAACCAGTTTTAAAAATAGAAACACATACATATTGAAAATGCTACTTATAGTAGTAATTACTATTATTTATTGTAAAGGTTAATTATCTCCGAAGTATATTGGATTTTATAGATGCTCAGCAGCTTGCTGAAAAAGGCCTCGTATTGGCAATGTTTTGATTTTTTTTTCCTCAGCAAACTGAAAATTCTTTTTCTATTATATTTGAGGAAGCTCTTTACATAGTAGTTTTGATTTTGTACATTCAGTAAGTATGTAAACTGATGTTAATATTACTTGTCCTTTTACAGTTGTGTCCTGCTGTCATTCACAACTCTATCAGCCTGCTAAAAGTTGATTATTGTTCTTCCCTTTGTCTATTAATATTATTTCAAATTTGACAGTGAAATGAAACTATCATTTCAAATATCAATATGTATCTTTGCAGTGGTCTCATTTTGTTCTTATTTATTAGAGCAGGGTATATTAAAAATTGCATGATGAAGGACTACAGACAAGTCTGTGATGTTAAAGAGTGAACGGATCATTAAGCTTCTCTGTGGCTTTATTCATCTCTTAAAGTGACCAGATTTATATAACATCTGTTAACAGGACCATTAAGTAATCCACCTAGACTTGAAGTTCTTAACAGAGCCTTTTATACTTCCCTCTTGAATTAAAAATACATTTCTGGGGAACATAGAATCATAGAATTGTTTAGGTTTGAAAAGACCTTTAAGATCATCAAGTCCAACTGTTAGCCTAGCACTGCCAAGTCCACCACTAAACCATGTCCCTAAGCACCACATCTACACACCTTTTAAATACCTCCAGGGATGGAGACTCAACCACTTCCCTGGGCAGCCTGTTCCAGTGCTTGGCAACCTTTTCAGTGACGAAATTTTTCCTAGTATCCAATCTAAATCTCCCCTGTTGCAACTTGAGGCTCTTTCCTTTCATCCTATCACTTGTTACTAGGGCGAAGAGACCAACACCCACCTTGCTACAACCTCTTTTCAGGTAGTTGTAGAGAGTGATAAGGTCTCCCCAGAGCTTACTCTTCTCCAGGCTAAACAACCCCCGCTCAGCTGCTCCTCATGCAACTTGTTCTCTAGACCCCTCACCAGCCTTATTGCCCTTCTTTGGACACGCTCCAGCACCTCAATGTCCTTCTTATAGCAAGGGGCCCAAACTGAACAGAGTATTGGAGGTGTGGCCTCACCAGTGCTGAGTACAGGGGGACAATCACTTCCCTAGTCCTGCTGGCCACTCTATTTCTGATACAAGCCAGGATGCTATTGGCCTTCTTGGCCACCTGGGCCCACTGCTGGCTCATATTCAGCCAGCTGTCGACCAACATCCCAAGGTCCTTTTCCTCTGGGCAGCTCTCCAGCCACTCTTCCCCAAGCCTGTAGCGTTGCATGGGGTAACCATGCAACCTCATTAACCACATTGATTAAAGGAATTTTTGTGAGAAATTTCTTCAGAATGAAAAAAAATATAACTAGACTTAGCACCTCGCTGATTTCCTCTGGCATGGCAAACATGAAATTATCCAAAAGTTAGTGGACACCATCTGATCCTTCTGATTAATCTCATCAAAAGAACTTCAGAAGTGTGATTATGATGAATGTAGACCTGCTATAGAGAACATATGTCAGAGAAAAAGGGGTCCTTGTTCCTGAAATAGTCTTCTGAAAATCTGAAAGTTACTAGAGATGGCAAAACTCTCTTTTATGTGAATGTCTGTAAGAGTTATTTATATTTACAGGTAAATATAAATATATGTATACTTATTTTATATATTTATGTAAATATATACATTTATGCATACTGTGTGTACATAAATAAAATACAATGTATGCATGTATTTACATAAATACATAAAATGTTTCAAGGAACCTAAAATATGGACTAATGCATATACTCAATCTGAAATGAATAATTAAAAAAATCATATTAACTGAGCTCTGCTACAGCAGATTCTCTTTCCCGTAGTCGTTGGTGTTTCACTTCCTCTGCTAGGAAAGGGAGGATTTCAAATTTCATCACATGAACTTAAAGTTTCTTTAGGGACTGTCTTTGTTTTTTTTTAAAATGTGTATCAAATTCATTTTGGAGACTGTCATTGTTCCAGCAGAATGCAAGCGAGGCCTGTGATTAAAGGCTTGCTCTGCTAAAGCCAAGGTCATTGGCAAACAGCACCACAAATCTTGAGGAACTGGCAAAAATATGATGACCTGATATCCCAGGCAAGAAATATAGAAACAAAAGTGTCATGAGGAAGTTTATGTTTCTAGGAGCATCTTATGCTTCACTGAAATGAAAATAATAAAAAAATAGACTCCTAGTAGTTCAATACACTTCTGCTGCTTATTGTTTCGTATCTCATTTTGTATTCTGAGTCTTCTGGAGGGCTTCAGCAGTACTGATACTCACTTAGTGGCAGACAGTTTTATTCAATGAGCTGTGTAGGAGTTCACTCAAAAGATGCAGTGACTTAGCACAGCTTTCTGGTTGCCGCTTGCACACACTCTAAAATAAAAAATAGGATCTCCTGGCAGAAGTTCCAAGAAATCATGCGGTTTGATTTAAAATTTACATAAAATTAAGTATTGCTTAAGACCTCTGACTTTTAAGGTTTTAGGGTGCACTTAAGTAATTCCCTTTGATCACTGTTAAAAAACAGTTGGTCCTTTCCTATACCCTGAAGGATCCATGATCGTCTGAGATGAGAGACTATGGCACATGGTGCCCTGGATAGCTGTGATCTGAACTGGTGATGCTGATGCTTCCCATCTAGATTCCAGGAGCTCAGCTTTAAGAAAAGTAGCAAATAATGCCAGTTATGGCACAGACTGGAAGTGCCTAGCAGTAGGGCTCATGATTTTTGAAGCTTATACTCTTCAGCTCACTTTCTTGGAACAAGCCAAACTTCTTATTGTAATCTCACATCCCTGGGAATGGAGGCTTTAACAAAAATGCTGAACGTAACCAGACGTGCCATAAAACAACAAGAGTTGGCAATATCATGAGCAATTGCATTGCTTCGAGCAAGCAAAGCAGAGAACACAACAGCAGTTGCTTAAACTGGCCTATTAATCTTTAAAAGTGTTCCTGTATGCAGGTAGGAACATTTTGGTTAGTCTCAAAAGAGGAAATTATTTTTCTTGTCAGAAATTTTAACATTCAAGTGAGTTTTCAGAAGTCTTTTTATGGTGCTTTTTAATGTCATTGGAGTCTGGTACAGACCCTTAAATTTAAGACCCACTTTCTTGTGCATTTATCTCATATAGCATGGGATGTTATGGTATTCTTATAGTTGGGACAGAGAGACAGAGCAAAGAACCCACAAGAAATGAAGGAAATTATTAAAATTAACTGTACTATTATTGTGACATTGTATTTTTAATCATGCCTTTATCCCCATGCTTTGTCTTTGTTCACAACCACTGTGCACAAAATACAGCTATTTGGATAATAACGAAGTTGAATCCTGTTTTGGCTAGAGGCTGCGTTGCATCTGTTCCTCATACTGGCTTATGTGGGCTTTTGGCACAATCTGTGTCTCATATTTGCATACATTTCCTAGTAATGTTAGAACCACGACCCCAAGAAGGGGTCAGTTTTGCAGGGTTTGTCACATTAGGGTGTCCATGGTACAAAAGATAGAGAACTACAGAAGAATGAACAGTTTTAGCATGATCAGGCCAGGCCAGACCTGTCCATTTTATGTGTAGAAATCCAGTCCCCATCAACATTGTAAGAGTCTTCTCAATAGGTAAATACTTTCTTAACCAATGTATTTGTCGAATGCTTAGAGACTGTATACAGTGGTGAGGTACTCACACACATGAGTGTGATCACTTCTGCTTTGGGTATCAATAAATAAAATATTGCAAAATAGTGTGGGAAGAGCTTTCTATAGCTGTTTGAGGCAGTTTATCTTTGAGGGAAGGTGTGTTGGTGACAAATTTTAATTTTGTGATATTTCAGATCTATGCATAACTCCATAGGGATCTCAGCAATTTTGTTTAAAAACAACAGCAAAAAAATAAAATAAAAATTATAGGTTAAAATGTTCTTGCTGAGACTCAAAATTGCTTTACATTATAAACTCATTTTTCAAATGTTCATAGTTTTATGAACCTTTTGGACAGAATTTTTTTATGGCCCATAATTGGAACTTTTTAATTTTTTTTTTTATACCAAGACTTTTTCATGCCTTCTTTTACCTTTCCTGGCTCTCTGCCCTGAGAAGTTTTCCTACAGCATTTGTGCTGGTGCCTATGTACGGCCTGCCTATGATGTTTCCAGTTCTTTACTATTACAGTTACATTTCAGTATTGTCTTTATTCTCTTGATTCTTCATATCAGTCAAAATTAGATATCGCTTGAGTGAGGGACACACCAACCTGCACAAACCCTTGACTTCACACAAACCCTTATCCTATTCCCAGTCTTCAAAACTGGAAGCAGTGCTCACAGTTTGCCGTCACTCCAAACCTATGTTGTCTCATACCTCTGGATCATCAGAGAGAATAGGTGAGAGCAATTTTCAGACTAAGTGCTCAGCTTAATCACATGTCAAGGACTCCATCGGAGCACAACAGCTTTTCTGGGTAGTCATGACTTCTTTGTGCTCATGTTGAACTGCCTGTGACAAGTGACAAATAAGGCTCATGTTGATTCAATCACCTGTCTCATGCCATTTTTTCCCTTTGGGCTTGGACCTTCTTTCTGCCATCTCTCTGGGCTGTTTCTTCTTACAAAACAGAGGTACCTCTTACAAAAGGGAGGTAGACCAAGGAAAAAGCATAAGCCATGGAGCTGGGATTTGAGTGTGGATCTGAATATTGCCAAAGATCAGAGTTCATCTTTAGGGACAACAAGTTTCAGAAAACAGCCCCTTGCTGGTTCTTATGACTTGTTCTTGTAACTAATACTAACACTGCATGAAGAAGACAGCAGTATGCTTCTCTTGTTGACTTCTTGCCTTCTCGATTTCTAAAGACATTCTACTTTGCTAGTAAGGTCAGTAAATCTAATTTTAAAATTGCCTGTTTTGCAAGGCAGGAAACAGATCCCTGAGCATGTGGCAAATTAAACAACACAGAGGAACTATTTTTATCATTTAGGTAGATCATCTGCCTGTTTTTCAAATAAATTTCCAAAAGTGTTTTTGTTCACTTTTAAAAAATAAAATAAAATAAGATCTGACAACACTCTCTGTCGCACAAGGAGTAAAAGAAGTGAAAGAAGGAGAAGACAGTACTAACGTATATCTATTTTTGGGGGTGGGTGGGTAAGGGGTGGCCTGTAGTCAAATGGTTAACAAGTGTTGTAGTGTGGATTGGTTGGAAAAAAATAGATTAAATCAGTGTAACTTTCTAACAGTAGTTGTGCTTGACACGAAATCCTTTCCTGTAGTCATGGTCTGATGTCATAGTTACAGAATTTGCTCAATCTGTGAACCTCTAATCTCAGTGAATGAGAACCATGAGCCTCTAACTTTACCTCCCAAAACGACTTTGCCTTTTTACCTCTCTTAACCACTCTCAGCCCATAATGCTGGGGTTACCTCATGGTCTATGTCCAAAGATCTTGATATTATGAATTTTCTCTTTTAGTAGTAATTAATTTATGTGTATCCCATGGTCGCTCTGGTCTCGTGTGCATTGGGTTTGTTACCACAAAGAGATGAATTTCCTAGGTCCAGTCTATCAGCCAGTTCAGACAGCTGAATAATCCCGATAGAGTCAACCCATAAGCTTCAATTTAAGAATGCTTTTCATGTAATCTCTTCACCAGAGTGCTCAGGATGAGGAAGAGATATTGACTATTATGTTTTCAGCAGCCACCTCAACCTAGAGAGCTTGCCTGGAAGCAGCATGGTTCATAGTTCCATCACATTAGCAGGAATGTTATGATTATTGCTACCTTCAATCTCTAGCTCATGGGGCACGTAAAAGCCATTTGTGTAACACTTAAGCAAGAGTTCAAATTAAAAACAAACAGAAAAAATTTGAGTCAATAGTTAATATTCAAAAATTATCATCTCCATCAAGACAGTATGGGAGCTAGTGACACAAGTTTCCCTGTTTGCCAATGGACTGCTTCAGTATTATCTGCCCAGGCCTTCAAAACCAATTTGTTCAGCAGTACTCAGAGGAGATGGAGTGTAACTGGTCACACACAGAGCAAGCCGGGATCAGAACCCATGGTTTCAGAAAATAACAGGGTGGAAAACTAAGGTTATGATGCCAGTGGGATTTTTTCTTTGGCTAATAGCTGATGCTCGTGGTTCAAAGTACATTTGCAATTAGAGCAGGTTTCGTTAATGCTGGAACACATCATTTGTATCTAATGAGGATTAATGTCTCCTTGAAATTAGATACTAAGGAATGTGCTTGTCACTTGTCCATGCCAACACCACTGAATCTTAACTAAAATCTTAATTGGGTGCAGGGAATTACAAGGAAATGTACTATTTTTTCCTAGCATTATGCGTATTATCTTTTATTATCTATTGACCAGGTATTTATTTGAAAATCTTTTCTCCTTACTGTTAAAAGCAGAAACTGGGTTGCAAGTCAGAACTGGAGCATTCTTCTTACTCTTAGGAAATGGGATGGGAATTCTTATTGCCTCAGCCTAATTAATGTTCATTTATAATAAGCGTTATAGTATGTATCAGTATCATAAAAAGTGTTAGGAAGAGCTAGGTACCACACAAGCAAAAATAAAGTCAAGATCTCTAACATTATGTTTTGCCAGGCCTTTGTGCTCTTGCACCTTTCTGTGAAATTTCAAATGTTGACGGCTGTCTTGTGGCAGAAAAAGTGCTTCTCCTCCATCCCACTTAACACGCTGTCTTTCGTACAGTTTTCCTAAGAGTGTATTTTTCAGATACTAAAAAGGAATAAAAGAAATATAAAATAGCATGTCATAAAGCAGAGAAATACAGTTGAAAAAGATATTTCTGCAATGCATAATCATCCTGTCACAGCATTGTATTTGTTTGTTATACGAGGCCATCTTGGTCTGTTGTTTTTTTTTCCTGGAGTTTTAGTGTCTTTTTTTCTTTACATCTGTTGATTTTAGTTAGCCTTAATTTCTGATTAATTTTCGTGTTGCTGTTATAGCCACTGTACATAAAGTATAGACAAATAAATGAAAGCAGCATCATCCTTATTATTGCTCTTTAGTTTTAAAATAAACTGTGTTATGCTTTTATCTGTTAAAATTTATCTAGATTCACCATCTAAAAATAGAATCATAAAATCACAGAATGGTTTGGGTCAGAAGGGACCTTCAAAGATCATCCAGACCAACCTCTCTGCCATTGTCAGGGACATCTTTCACTAGATCAAGTTGCTCAAAACCCTGCCCAATAGAAAATATCCACTTGAAACCAAATGTAGAATTTAAGCAGATCTAATGAAATTAAACATTATCTCCAAGCACTTAGAAAACAGTATTATTGGGACTTAAAGGGATTACATCTCACCTAAAAGAAAGTACCTGCCATAGCAATGATTTCCAATAACGATCAAAATTAATCCTTGGGCTGACAGCCAACACAAATCCTATACATAGTTTAAAAGCTTAAAAAGCTGTAGACAGTTAAGTGGGACTCTACATCAGAAGAGTGATTATTGGGCTGATCCTACGCTCAGGAGCAAACTTCTTACCACAGACTGGACTATTCTCTCAGTGCTGACTGAAAAAGGGAGGAGTAGGACATAGGATAACCCTTCCCTGTGTCACTTCAATAAGTCTCACATGATTTTTCTGGAAGTCCTATTATCTGTGTTCTGCCCACTCTTCATTTATGGCATCTGTCTGAGAGGTTACCAGCCAAGGAAGTACTGTGGACCTGCTGATGTATGTAATTAAGATCAAGATATATGTTATGAGTTGGAAGCTCAGAAGACAGCAATTTTCCATCCATGATTGAAATTTTAATTGTTAAATTAATTCCTAAGAGACCACTTGATGTCTCTTGTACAGAGCCTGAAACTGAGTCTCTTGCTATGAAACAGCAGCATTCTTCTACAAGAAATAAGCAGTTTACTTTACATCAGCTGCTGAAGATTAAGTATTTTATATGCATTTGCTTAATGATTGCTTGTGACATTGGAAAACAGTACATGATCTACTGAAAAACTTAAAGTATCTGCTTGTACTTTCTGAAAGAATTCTTAACTTTCATTAAATGTACAACTGAGAATAAGCCACCTGGGCAGCAGCTTTTCCACCATGCACAGGGTTTCCAAGCACTGAGTTCACACATACTGAAACACTCTCAAAAGTTCACTGATATTTAAAACCTGTACACCCAGGCAAAGAGTTTTTTTAATTTTCTAAACTCCTGCAAATGATGATAAAGGCACAGGTTAATTTTTTAACGCCTGGCACATTCAACTCACTTTATGGATTAAGAATCTCCAAGAAGTTAGAGAGGAGCGTGCTTCAGCCACTAAAAAAAAGAATTGATTTTTGTCAGGCTTTCTTTTATTGATTGGCAGCTTAACATTTATCAGCTCAAACAGCTTACGGCTGCCATTTTGTGAAGTGATATTTTAGAGGTCAAGCTAATGCACGAGGTGGTTTTGTTTGCATTTCTAAAACAGATCTTTGCTGGGCCATCATTATCTGCTTTTACCTGCTTTTATCCATAATTTCTGGATAATATTTTTTTTTAAAAAAAGCAGCAAGTGCTGTGATGACCTCTCTTTTGTTTTTAATCAAAGAATTTTAACTACAATATTGCTCTCACTGCATCACCAGCAGCCTTGAAATATGGACATGACCATCTAATTAAGCATCTCTAAACATGACCATCAAGTCAAGAAATTTTTTTTAGTCACCCCAAGAACCAAACGTTTCAGAATTCCAGAAATGAAAGATTTTATTTGTAAGAGCTATTTGTACTGACCACATGCCGAGTTCTTACATTTTAAATGTGTCACCAACATTTATCAAGCTGTTTCCGCATGCAAATTTACCCTTTTTCTTTGCCATTGGCTGTGAACTAGCCAAGCACAAAGACTGAAAGAGGGCATAATAATCAAAACTTAAAGACAAAAAAAATAAAGGAGAAAAAAAACCTCAAGAGTGAAGAAAGCTGTGACACCAGCTCCATGGACATCACAATTTATTCCCACAGTTGTGATAACAAAATGTTACCTCTCAATATTTGATACACACTAACCCACATGGCAAATCCATATTCCTACTAAACAAAGTTACTGAAATAGATAAGAGTGAATATGTGTGTGCTGCTTGACAAATGCCATTTCTTACAGCTGACGATTGTTAAAAGCACTTGATAACACTGTGCAATCTCTGGCATTGTTGTATGAAGAAAGCCTCGGCTGTTTCCTATGACTATATATTTATAATTATATTTTCATTAAACTGAATTGTCTGTCAGCTTCTGATTTCACAAGTCATTTTCATATGGCAGCTGAAAATTTTCTAAACCAGTATCAAGGAATGACACGCAAAGTCAAAAGACAAATGACTCATCAACTGTAAATGGTGCTCCAGCAAGTCTGCATTTTGAGGGTAAAGAAGTTACGGAGAGCAAAGCAGCAAATCACAAAGGCAGATTTCTTACTGCTGACTAGCAGTAACAGAGACTGGCAGGATGTAATTCACCCGTTAATTTTCAGGTGTGGCCAGAATAAAGCCAGTTAACAGAGGAAAACAACAAGTGGACTCCTCCTGCAACTGTAATCTGCACCGAATGTCCCTTTGGTCAGGGTGAAAGTAAACGGCCACAGACAGACTGACAGAACAGATATTCAGAGTGGGATGCAAAGGGCGAATCAGTGTCACGGCAGCGCTGACCAACTGGCATGTATGGAAACAGGGGTATTTTATGGGCATACGGCTGACAATTTTGCACACATTTTTTACAGCTACCTTGGAGTTGAGATGGGGAAACATGGAAACCTAAATCTGAATTAATTTTTTAAAGTATCAGTGTAACTAATCTCACATTTATCTCCAGTGAGGAGGTTGTGTTTTGGCATTTAAATGGTGTCCATTCAACTTCAGTGTATTTTATGTGAGCGTGACCTAAAGACCTAAATCTGTTGTTAATTCAGATGAATTTTCCTGATTGTACTTCATAGATAAGCTGTTATAAAATCTTCAGTGCCTTAATATGTTTGCGGCTTTCACTGCTCCAAGTGGGATAATGTGAACTAAAATGCACAGACAGTATACGTACTGTGTGGGCTATGGTGCAGTCAGTACGTGTTACGGTAGGTTTAAGGCCTGATCAGACAAGCTGTGGTTGAGGCTGAAGATAATTTGAGTGAAAAGAATTTATTGCGTGTATTTTAAACCCAGATTAGTTCACAGAAGCAGGTTTGTTAGCTAAACTGAGATGATGGTAATCTGGATGGGGGACAGAGGGGAGAAAAGAGAGCAGGGTGCTTGACTGGAGACATACTTTCATTTGAGTCTTTGGCAGCTGAAACAGTCTGCCTGGCTGTGGTCCTCCTTAAAATAATAGTTATAATTTATAGTTATTACTTTAAATACATATGGTGGAAGTTTGTTTTAGATTATCTCCAGTACCGTGGGGTAAAACTGTCTCTGTTGCCTGTTAAAAAAATTAATTCTTAAGTGACATTCTAATCAAGTAACAATGAAATTGCTTTTCAGGCTGTAAATCCATGGAGATGTAGGATATGCACTGTGTTTTGTACAGTACCTGGTACGACAGTTCTGCCAGACAGAAGCTCCTATGCACAATTACAAAATAAACGATAAATGTTTGCAATTTCCTCTCTCCCCTTTAATGGCCTACTTTCATGTTAACATTTCTGGGGTGAGAGGGAAGGCAAGTTATTTATCTCACTTTCCTTGTAATAATTGGAAGCATCTTTTATTTCACTTGCTTTACCTTAAATAACACAAAGTTAGAGGTTTTCACACTCCTTCCCTCCCTGTCTTCTAGGAAACCGATCTCATGACCTTTAACATCTCAATGCACCGCTCTTGGTGGCGGGAACATGGGCCCGGCTGCATACGAAGGGTGGTGCGTCCTTCTGCCCCTGGCATCCTAGACGATTACTCCTACGTCTCCGTGACAGGCTGCATAATTGATTTCCAGTACCTAGAGGTCATTCACAGCGCTATCCAAATACTCCTCTCCGTAAGTTCCAGTTTCCTTTTGTACTTGGATCCCGGCAGTCCTTTCGCATGCAGCCTGCTGCTGTTGGGTCTCTCTGTCCTGAAAGGGGGATGTAGTAGTTGATGTATAGCAGCACAGATTTTTAATTGTATTTTGAATTAGAGAATGATATTCACATTATTAAAATGTGCACTGCTCTTCTCTTTCCTTATATCTCGTAAAGCTCTGTACAGGTGTAGTCCTCATTCTGGCCTTTGCTGGCACAGGTGAAAATTAACTTTTCTTGGCTCTCATTCACTGAGACATGTACAGCGAAGGAGAGCAGACTTGTCCAAATTAATTTGCCTACACCTTTCCAAAGTTCACAATCAATGACGGTATTTATTCAGCCCTGAAGGTGAATATATTTTACATGATACATGGCTAAGTTTCTTCCCAAAGTGAGATATGGGTGTAACACTTGAAAAAGGTCAGAGAAGTATTAGGAATTAAAGTACTCATTTATATTTAACTATATTATTTGTTCTTTCCTGGGACTCTGCATTATCAGAATACTCTACCTCCGTGATCCACATTTTGTAGTTGCAATACCGGTCAAAAACTGCAAGTACAAGAAGTCGTTATAAAAGTCTGCAGTTCAGGGAAGCGCTGAGGCTGGATGAGCTGCGCTGGGAGCAGCAGCCCAGTCTTGACTCCAGTCTTTCCTCAATCTGATGGCTGCTTCTGCTTGTGATTAAAAGGCTGTTTGGCATGAGCTGCATGTGATCTTCTAGAAGTGGTAGCTCTTTCTCTACATAGCTGCGTGTAGTGCGTAGCAACCGGCCCAGCCCATGTGGGTGCACATAGGTCTGATGTCTGGACCTATTCTGAGAACATAAATGCTCATGGCTCGTGGTCCTAACCACGGCCACCAGTGCTTGTCAGACAGTGGGAGAGGAGACACAGTCTGCAGTCCACATCTACTAGTCAGGTGAGCTGCCTGGTCTGAGCAACCAGAAAGGCTGGATATTCCTGGTCTATTCAGTACTTCAAGCTGTTTTACTAGCTGACCAGTAAATACTGCCACTAGCAAAGTAAAAGGGATATATAGGATAAATCTCACTCATTAGTTTAAAATTATTTTCAAATTTTAATTTATACATTTTTTAAAGGTAAGGACATTTGCCTTTTGAAAGAAAAAAATCAATGTATGTGGTTACATCTATCATCCTGCCCAACTGTCTAATAAACTTGTATCTTACAGCAGTGATTAATGAACTTCGAGTTGACAATCCAGGTCTGAATTAGTGCACTTGGTTAATACACCAGTGACACCACATCCACCTACAGAAGCCATGTGTCTGCTCCTGGCCTATCGGCTTCTCAGGCACCAGTGACATCACAAGCACATACACAAGCCTTCTCGAGGCTGCCGTTCAGTCAGGCAGCAAAGACTTTGAGTCAGGACCTTTTCCAGTGAAGGCAAAATCACTTCTCTTGAGGCCCAGCCCTGCATATGTCAACATACATTAGAACGTTACTGTGAAAGCAGGCCTTGCAGAAGAATTTTGCACACTACATCTGCAAAACTTAACTGAATGCACCTTCCTTACTCTTGTGGGGGCCTGATACTGAAAGCAGGTTGCTTCTCTTATAAGCTCTTCATTTGCAGCAAATTCCCCTCGCAATGCAGTGTTATTCGCTCTGCTACAGTGAGCCTGTACAAGGGAAACTGAAGTGTGGTTGATTTAAAAGGAGAAAACCATAAATATTTCCAATACTTCCTCACTTCTATAAGAAAAAATGTATTGTGTTAGAAATTTTTCTAAAATTTTTGTGATTAGAAACAAATTTAGAGTTCAGTGGAAATACAGCTGATTGTTGAAATCAGGAACTATTTTCTTCTGCACTTATCAGTGCAGTACACTTCTGGTCAAAATTTACCAAATGACTGGAACAGAAATATTAATATTAGAATAATAGCATAAAAACATTTAATCTATACAATCAAAAAGAAACATGAAAATGGAAAAGTATAAAAACTATGTAATAATTACAAAGCATAAGATGTAACAGACCTTCCCTTTCTTGTGGAGTGACTCATTGCCTGGAACAATCATAAATAAATTCTGGATACTATTCATTGCAAGTTCAAAATGTGCTAGGAACTTATAAATCTTGACTGTGAATTAGATAATTGCCAGTTTCAGATATTGCTTTTGACTAATATACACAATGTTAAAATTAAAATCCCATACACAAAGTAAGGTTTTCCTCCAGTCTTATTATCTTGCTATCCCATCTGTGACGCGTTATGATTAGCATACCATGTGTCTGCACTTCAGTTTCCATCTGAATTATAATTTAGGCTTGTTTAATTTACTGTCACACAGGACAGAAGTCACCAACTAGATTATCAGATCTGTTGCAGTTTCCTCCCATTTTCTGAGTGCTGTTGACCTGAGGAAGTTCCCGTTCATTTTGGATGCATAACTGCTTTTTAATTGGGGTACCAATTTCAGTTGTTAGTTAAAAGGTCATTTAGGTTGTCTTTTTACAGTATTGAAGAGTTGTAGATCAGAAGATCCTTCTTTTTTCTTTTCCTGGTGGCTGGTCCTAAAACCAGCCTATTCCTTTTTGGACCTTACAACCTACTTAATTTTCATAACATTTTTATGTAGCAGTAGTAGCGTAACAAACCATTTTACAGTGTAACAAAAACTTTATTGGCATAACAAATCATTTTATCATGCTAACCCTTGTTGAAATGACTGGGAAGGTGAGTACTTCCATTTGATAGGGAGTTAGAGCCTCTGTAAGAAGAAATCCCTCCAGGGGTAAATATTGGATACCTGTCGACACATATAACTCACTAGCAGCAGTTCTCCATTTTTGAAAGGTGACTTTTTATTGAAATCTTTTTTTTTAACTGGTATAAGAAATTTTCTATGCACAGAATGCTGCAGCTATGACTACATTAGACCCTGCTTCAGGGAATAGGCTCAACAGTCATTTATTTAATTCTGACACAGTAAGGCTCTTTTTGTATTTGCTTTATAGTTGTTTCTAAAAAAAAGTATCTTTTCTTGGTGAAACAGTAACTTTGTATCTCATCCTGATTCTGGGTGTCTATTGAAGTGATTGGGGGTTGAAGGTGTTAAGCATTTCTTTAAATTGGGGGAAAATCAAGAGAAATATGAGAGTGGGATGCGATTAATAGTAAAGATGACATATATTTAAATTGTGTGTTTAAAATCTGCATTTATTTGATGTGTAAGGCACAATACGTATTATATTGATGAATAAATCCTTCCGCACAACATCTTTAATTTTAAAATCCAAAGTAGATCATCTTTACTGAAACCTGAATTTTTAGAGAATGGATATTACACTCAAAATGGTGACAGCTTAGCAACTTTGCAAAAGGCCCTTCATACAGTCTTTTTTGTTATTTGAAAATAGATAATGCACACTGAGAATGTTAAATGCCAGGTAGACCCTGGTTTTGATAACCTGAGATTTAAAAAGTTCTCCAAGTGATTGCAGATAGTTTTGTATTAGACCCTGAGCCTAATATCATAGTAACCTTGGCCACAGCTACACTGTGAAGCAGACACTCCCCCAAGCTAGGGTTCACCAAGACAGCTCTGGAATTAGTAGCCGTATAACTTCATCAGTGCTGAAAAAGCAAAATGAATTAATTTTGGCAGAGTGACAAGCTGACACAACTAGACTGCTTCTTGGGACAGGAGCTACTACCTACTCACAACACTGTGTTGCACGAGGTGAGGTTAACTTTTCATCTGGGTCTCATCACGTTACTCTTCACTGTATAGAAGAGCCATTCCTAAAATCTAGAACTCTGAAGGAGGGGGGAAAAAAAAAAAAAGAAAGAAAAAACCCTAAACCTAAAACCACACAAAACATTCAAGCTGTCTGGCATGTTGATGCTGACTGAATGCAGGATATTTTGAAGAAAAGGACTGGCTCACATAGCAGAGGTCCATCCGTTGTCTCTCAGAAGTGTCAATTAGTATAACCTCTGGGTGACTGCTGGACCTACAAATGAGGAACACTCACTGAAAAAAACCACTCCTGGAGACTCACCTGGTTTTCACTACAGTGTAAAGCCAGGCAAAGATGTGATACAGAGAGATTAAGAGTATTGAATCTTTTCCATAGTGGAGTTAAAAGCAGTGAACATACCTGCCTAAGGTAAAGTCAGGCACTAATCAATGGGGAATAATTTATCCGTAATGTTACCAAACACAAAACACAGCCAGAAAAATATATTACTTTCTACAGAATATAATGAAGTTGTAATATCACAAGTATAAGAAAAAGCACTCCTGGCAGCCAAACTGGGAGTTAGATACTGTGGTAACTGGGAGTCTGAACAATTCTCCTGCAAGATGGACAGACTACATCTATACACATAAATTAAGCGTGCCAAGGGAACTGGGTACTGAGGCCAGCTGGCTCAGAACAGCTCACATCTCCGCTGATGGTCTCAGCCTTCAAAACAGGCTGGTGTGTTCAAGCCACCCAGCAGGAAAAATCCCTGGACTGTTCTGACCAAAGCTATGCCTGGGAACTGTTTGGGGAGAGTGGTGGCTGGAGCAGGCCAACCTCATGGCTGGCTGTGTAGCGGCATGGGTGATGGTGTGCCAGTGCCAGGAATGCTCCCAGGCATGCAGGAATTCCCTCCTACCGATGCAGCCGTAGTGGGCAAATGTCCTGCCGCAATTTGTTCCTCAGAGTGGACTGAGGCAGGAGCTGGCAGGAAGTAGTTAGATGGTCTATTTACCTAGAGGGATGTAGAAGAACATTTTATTTTTTAAATCTCTGCCAGAGAAAATTATCCCTTACCTTTTTGACATGGTAGAGAAAGGTATGTTTTCACATGACATCTAGTGGTTACACTTATGACATTTATAGAGATGGTGCAGGGTTTCCATTCAGGGGCATTCTGTCCTATTAAGCTCTTCTACCATCCTAATGAGGGAATAGATGAGCACCTCCAGCCCTGCATTAAGCAACATGCATCTGTCTTATGTCCATTGTTCTGCCACCTTCTCCCCAGATGAAGAATGGGGCGTGGAGCTGAGACTTTGTCTGAATAAGGATTGAGTTTCTGTGCTGTTTCTGGATGTTCTTTCACTCTTGGACGTGTGTCTCTTGAAGTGCAGACAGAAAAAAAAGCTGAAAACACCTTGAACTTGGGGTACAAATCTGAAAGGATTGAGATGTTCTTTATGTATTGTAGGAATTAATTTCATTTGTATTTGACCTTATTCTGGCCCTCAGAAAAGGTCTGTCATTTGCATAAATGATGACGTGAAGATGCTATCAATCAAAAGCAGTGGAGCTGCTGACCATGGTTTTAGTCTGAAACTCTTTCTCTGGTGCTGTAGAGGCTGTTGGGGCCAAAACCATTAAAGAGTTTGAAGGTAAAGAAGTTGGTCTTCATTCAGTATCGGTTGCCTTGGTCTGGAGCATGCATTCACTCTGGCACAGGAACACATCTGGTATGGATATAGCAGTGTGACAGTGCAGAGGCAGCTTGCGTTGCTGTATAGTAGTTGAAGGAGGACAACTTAATATCTGGGTATATTTAACTATGGTTCTGCATGCAAGAGATGACAAAACCACATGTAACTTGTCACTGTCTTCCAGGATTTGTGTTAGACAACAAGAGCACATAAAAAATATCTGCTAAAGTATATGCCCTGAGAAGATGTCTTCCCAGTGCACCTTTTTCAGTTACTGAATTTATAAATGTTGTACACATTCCCCAAAGAGGCAACAGACTTCTAAAGCAGCTTTCAGTATAGTGTCTGAATATTCAGTGACCTGTCTACCACTGGTAGAAAAATTGCAACCTCTGTATCACAGAATCACACGGAATGGTTGAGGTTGGAAGGGACCTCTGGAGGTCATCTGGTCCAACCCCCCACTCAAGCAGGGCCACCTAGAGCTGGTTGCCCAGGACCGTGTCCAAACAGCTTTTGAATATCTCCAAGGAGGGAGACTTCACAACTTCTCTGGGCAAACTGCCAGGGCTTGATAACCCTCACAGTGGAAAATGTGTTTTCTTATGTTCAGAGGGAACCTCCTGTGTTTCAATTTGCACCCATTGCCTCTGGTCATGGCACTGGGTACTACAGAAAAGAGCCTGGCTCCATCCTGTTTGCAACCTCCCTTCAGGTGTTTATGTATGTTAATTAATAAGATTCCCCCGATCCTTCTCTTTTCTAGGCTGGACAGTCCCAGCTCTCTCAGCCTTTCCTCATAGGGCAGAGATGCTCCAGTTCTTTCATCATATTTGTGGCCCTTCTTTAGACTCTCCCCAGTATGTCCATGTACTTCTTGTACTGGGGAACCCAGAACTGGACTCAGTACTCCAGGTGTGGCCTCACCAGTGCTGAGTAGAGGGGAAGGATCACCTCCCTCGATCTGCTGGCAATACTTTGCTTAATGCAGCCCAGGATACCATTCACCTTCTTTGCAGCAAGGGCACATTGCTGACTCATGTTCAACCTGATGTCCATCACGACCCCCAAGTCTTTTTCTGCTGAGCTGCTTTCCAACTGGGTGGCCCCTAGCATATTTCAGTGCCTGGGGCTGTTCTTCCCCAGGTGCAGGACTTTGCACTTCCTCTTGTTGAACTTCATGAGGTATGTTATGCTAAAATAAAATTAATGATATTTCTAGCTCTTACCTCATTTTCTGTAAAAATAGTACTTACCTGTCCAAAAGGTTCATAATTATTGACGTAAATTGATCCTGAACACTTTTAAAAATCTAATTGTTAAAGTTCTTAGACTTGTCATCCTTACATTTGCAGGTTCCTCTGTTTTAATTAACCAGGTAGGATTATTTCAAATATTTTGAATTTTCATTATTATTATGATGACTCATAATAATACAGTCATCCCTGTCATAAAGATCATTGCTTCCTCTTGTTTTTGAGGAATTAATTCCTTTTACTTTTTCCTCACAATTCTCTGATGTCCTAACTGTGTGTTTTTTCTCCCCAGAACATACAGCATTACTTCCATAAGGAAATGCTAAACAAAGTGATTACATTTCTGAATATCTGTCACCAATCAGTGCCTCATACTGACCCCATGCAATTGCCTCACTTTGTGAATTATTTCTGCCCTGCTGTCTTCAAGGAATCTGCCAAATGTTGTTTATTTATTATGAAAATGAATTATGATATTTGGTAGATTTAAATGCTTTTTTCCGTCAGAGAAAAATAGAATTTAATTAAAAACCATATTTAGCACAACAGACATTAAAATGGAGGCTATGAGTCCCACATAAATAGTTAATCAGGAGAAACATTGTGACTGTTGAGCTATAGAGAGACTAAGATCGGGGACAGTGCTGGAGTGGCTTAATGAAGTTCAGATTGTTGACCAAGCTTTTACTACTGAGCCATAAGTTTGAATCCTTTTTGGGTTAATTTGCAAGGCTCTTTCTCTGTCCCCGATGTTAAGATTGCCTTCTCTATGCCATTTGGAAAGCTCCAGGAGTCGCTCCAAAAGAGGTTGCAAAGCAGCTTTTGCCCCTCCCTTCAAGCAGCCAGAGCTGCCGTTTGGTTCGTATTCATTTAAATGTAACAAAAGAGCTAATGATATCACTACATAATGTGGTTCCTCCAGGGCATTGCAGCAGCCCCTTTTTTCCCATTAGTTATGGCCCTGTCATTTTTATAATTGGACAGAAAAGGATGCTAGGAAGCAAGTCATGTATGTTGTTCTCCAAAGGAAATCCCTGTAGGGGGTGACACCAGTGCTCAGCCAGGTTCCTTGCTCTCTTTCCATTTCCTCGAGTGACATGTGATTGATGAAGAAAGCCAGTCAACATCAGCATGTGATAGAAAACATGAGGTAATTTAGTGTTAAAGGCTACAAGAATGGTACATGAGTAAAATACAGTTGTCCTGAAGGTATTACATAATTTCTTGAAATTTTGCTTGCAATTTTTTCACCTTTTTTGTTTAGGAAACAGTTAACATGTCTTCTTTTCCATAATAAACAATTACACAGGTGGAATGGAAAATTAATCTTGCATTGTCTGCAGAGCTGAACTTCAACATTACTTCAAAAGAGAGTATGAAAGATATGCCTGTTCTTCATCCTCGTCCTCATCATCACAACAACAACAATAATAGCCAGGAACACTTATCTCAGCCATGTGAACAGTCAGTTAAGGTAGCCTGTTGGCTTCTCACAGATTCATTAGTTAAGTTTAGAGTGATCAACAGGTTATTGAAAACCAGAACTTTCTCAGCCTGAGCAGTGTTACAGAGGAGTTGTCAGTCTCTGGAACAGACTGCAGAGAGGCTACAGAGGATTGTGCAAACCTATGGCTTTTGATGTTACTCCCAATGCTTTGTAGTAGTTGTGTCATTGTATTTTTATCATAACCTATGCCTTGTTCAATTCCTCCAATGTTTATAGTAGATCAGGGATGCATACAGCCCATTTCACCTTTGCCAGTATCAAGCCTTCAGTGTTAAAAAAGTATAACCAAGAGAAACAAAATTAGTGAGAGAATGTATCTGCGCCTACATTCTAGAAATGGCCTTGTCCTTTCTTGTTAGATTTAGTTAGACCTCATTATTCATGGTAGTGTGTAGGTAGTAAAATACACACATATATTTGTCTAATTACCAGTCTGAGTCAATAAAGCAGTTACATGAGACAAAATCAAGAAAAATCTGTGGTTTTTCCATCTCAGTTGTCCTTTCTGGGGACATCTGCCTTTTCAAGCAGCTCATTTAAAAGGAACTGAAACCACTGATATTATAGTTATTTGCATGCTCATTTATTCATTAACTGTTATGGTATGGATTTGTGAAAAAGTTAGGAAACTTCTGCAGCAGAGCTGGCTAAAGGTGAGGGGATAGGGGACAGCAATTTAATCACTAGCAATATAGTAGTGCCTTCACCCTGTCAACTAATCAATATGAGAACTAAATTGTTCTAGACATTTTGCAGTAATTGATATAGATTTATTTTCCATTTTACATTAAAATTACTATGGCATTTTTTCAATATTGTACAAAAATTTCAATGAAATTGTGTGCAGGTATTATGAAATATTTTTATTTAGACAAAAAATATTTGGAGTAAAAATAAAAATTGATTGCTTTTTTAATTTTTTTTTTGAGTTCATTAATATTTCCTTAAAAATGATGGAGAAACACTAGAGATAAATGGAAGATTTGGAAAATATCAATTTTTTTTCCCTTCAACTTTTGCCCAGAATTACCTCCCCCATGGCAGAAGCAGTGTAATAGAATATATGTCTGCAACTTAGTTGCTGTGATTCTCAGTTAGATACTTTCATTCAGATCCATTTCCACTGTTGTCAGGTTAACCTGAACTGACACTGAACAGGGAACTGCAGCGGCCCGGTGTACAGTAAGCTTGGTGGTCACTGATTCCAATCCAATCCAAGGCAGCATCTCTGCAAATAAGCAGGAGAGGTGGTGGAAGAGGTAAAGACATATTAAAGTGCCTCAGCAAACTTGTATTCCTACATGCTATCTTTAGAGCTGAGTAAAATGCTGAATTTATGTTACACTAGAAATTTGGAAGTTGTAAGAGAAAGTACTGTTCTGCACTGGAACAAAGATCAGCAATTTAAACGTTTTTTTAGAGAATGAGGAAATCCAACATTTTTTCATTTAGAAAAAATGAAGCGGTATTTCCTTTGTACTTTAGGGATATTTCATTGACTATATTGTCTGAAACCATGAACTTCTTCGGTGGGCTACTGGGACACCAAAGATTCTGGAAATTCCTATTTAAGCCTGAGCATGGTGCTCCCAAGGATATTTGTCTTCATGCCTCTCAGGACCCTCCCGAGCTTTCAGCAACTTCTGTGGCAAACAGTGCATGTTAGTTTCCTCGGAAGGTGGAATCAAATTCATAGCTTTCTGGAAGCTGCAATTCAATGCAAACAGCTCTGCTCCATTTCCAGCAGTGTGCTGCATCAGGTCTGCTCCAGTTACAACGCTGATAAACCAGCCAAGGAAATGAACTCCTTCTCTAGGCTAAGTGTTCACATGGTGATTGACAACTCTGGCTGAATAGGCTTGACTTTGTTGGGTTTTTTTTATTTCCAGAAAATGCAATTCTAATTGATTTTTACATGCAGATGTGCTTTTAAATAATGAAAAAGTATTTTACCAAGAAAGTCCGATTCCTTAGCCTGTGTCTGCACATTTAGTGTAAAGGATGCCAGCAAACCAGAGGCAAACCTCACGCTACCGTCTCACTGATCCTAACAGCAATAGGTCTGTGCTCACTCATACTCATCAGGCTGATTCCTGCTGCATATCGTAGTTGATAGCCATGTGACCAGACGTTCTTATACGGGGGGAAAGTATTCACTGATTAAAACCCATTGCTGTGTGAGCTTCCACCGACAGGACATTTTTCTTTTAATCATGTACTGAATTCACAGCCTAGCTCTTCCATTAAATGAATGTGACCTGGCTGCAGAAAGAATTCTTTTCTCTTGACTGCAGTCCCCGATGATTTGCAATGCTCTCTGTTTTGTCCTAGGGAAATATGAGAAGACAGAGCAGGGATTTCACTAAACAAGCAGTGAAACAGCTCATACTCCTCAAGCTTTGAGGGAATGATTTGGTTTTCACCGAGGAAGAAAGTCAATGTACATATGTGCTCCTCTCAGAACAACTCACAGAAAGACAGACAAGGTTTTCTGGGAAAATATATTTTAATTTAGGAAGATTGCAATCCAGAGTAAGTTTTAAAAGGCACATGTTCTGTAAATGCTGCCTTCATAAGCTTTTGTAGTTAACGCTTCTGGCCCAAATGTTTTAACGTATCTGCATATCTTTTGACTGCTCTTTGTTCACTATCTAGTATTGTGGAAACTGTTGAAAAACTTCTTTTAGCTGTTTCCTTTATATTTCTGCAAAGCAGAGCAGGGACTCCCAACAGCAGGTGTGAGGCCCAGCACAGCGTGTGCTTCCCTGGCACCCATGTAGGTGACAGGTTTGGAAATGGGGCAGGGTGGACTCATTACGGGGCCGTTCCATGCCCCGCTACAAATATCTGCTTAGCTCCTATTGACTCTCCCGTGGAAGTTGCTGGGCATGGAATCAGCCCGGTTCATGCAAAATCCTCTGACACAGCGTGTGGGGAAGGGCACTGAGCTGCAGCAGTAATGCCAGTGTGGTTCTTCTGCTACTTCAGTACCTGCCAGATGGCTGCCGCGACACTCTTCGTTCACAGATTAGGTGTGTGTAGCTGCGTGGAGGAGGAAGGAAATGGAGGATTATAGCCCACGAGACTCATTCACACAGGTAGCAGAAGGCAGAGTTTGGGTGATACTGCAATATAACAAGAGAGACTAATGAAAAGTTTATACATGAGTACAGTCAAGATGCATGTTGATAAGTACGTAAGAAGTGATGCTTCACAGTATCACAGTAGTAATTTACGTAGTTGCTTGATGAATTTGCCTTTTTTAGTTTGAATTTCTTTTTTCAGTGGTTGTCAGGCTTGCCTAAGGGAGCAAGCACTTTTAATACACTTTTATAGAACAAAAGAAATGAGTCTCATGTCATGGAAAGAAAAACACCAAACACAAGTGAGAAGGACAGTGGTTGAGGTTGTGGCTGGAGTAGGTATATATAAGGATTTTTGTGTTCTCTGACGGTTCAGAATAGACAGAGATTGAGTGAAATGAATGCTTGAGGCATTTCTTTGCTGTGGTTTGATTATGATTTGAACAGGTAAGATTGCTAGTGGTCTTGAAAAGGAAACTGATGTGAATTACTTTCAGCTTGTAAGTTTTTGTCTGATGTCAGTAACTATTCTGAGTGAACAGAATATCACCTTAAAGTAGAAGCCTGAAAAGCAAGTTTCATTTCTTCTCATCCTTGTATATTATGTAGAAGACTTCAGTTGAAACAATTGCCCACATGGAAGGATAAAAATGATGAATAATGGTGTTGCTCCATAATTCTGATGTTAGTCTGAATCAAAATGATAATTCAATAAATCAGATGTTGTGAAAGACATTTGCTAGATCTCTGTCTGGATCTATGATATAGGTAAAGATTTTCCAAGAAATCATTCCTAGTGATGTGGAACTTTTCTAGCTTAACTTTCCATTACCTCCTATGTAAATTCCTGCTATGTAGATTAATTGATAATCACTGTGAATGACAGTAAAAAATGGTGGATAATTAAACAGCCTCTTAAAAGAACATGATCATTTCCATTTTTATTTGTGATTAGTTTAATTTATTTTTATCTTGTTTATTAACTTATAGTGCACCTGATATATTCACACAGGTACATGTATAGAGACTCAAATATATAGTTAAAACATAAAGATCAACACAGAAAACTAAAGTTACATTCTGGTCACTTATACCTTGAGTGTTTATTCAAGTAAAACACTGATTTCCAGAAAAAGTGTTCAAGAGTGAAATCCTTCATGGTGAGTATTTGAAATACCGTCTCCATCACCTGTAGGCTTTTCTTACAAATTTGATCTTCCTGGTAGTTCTCATCACTAAGGGCCAAGGATTGCCAAGTTCACCTTCCCTGGATGCTAATTTTTTACTCAGGCAAGCAGGAGTGAACTGGAAAGACCCAAATGTTTCATTATTGCTTCTTCTCCCTTTTGTCGTCCTGGCACCATGATTTCACCAGTAACAAGTTTCCTTTCCAGAGGAGCTGAGTCTAGAACACAAATGGACTGCAAGCTTTGTGTTTCTTTTATTTCTTTGTTTTATTTCCTTGTTTTCTCTACTACTTGTGAAGTGAGATCTGGCTTAATTATAAAGAGGGGCATCTGTTCCTTCACTGCCATGACTCTGTCATTGCTTTAGGCAGATGAAATCAATTTTCTAAATATTTTGTTATGGGTACGAATGACCAGGAGTGGGAGTGAGTTATGGGAAGCCATGCCGTACTGGGGTTTTCCACCACTGACCTCACACATAAGAGGCTGTGCTAGAAAGAGGAGCTACATTTTCTGGCTCTGCTGTTCATTTCTACCTTCTTTTGCATGTGTTTATCTTGTTTTGTCTGAAAAGAGTCTAGCTTAGAGTCTTACTTCAACCTCGTCCTAAACATCCTCTAAAGAGCCCTTTCCCATCCAAAATGCAGAACAACATCTGGGACTATGGATGTGTCATGTCCCATAGTCATTTGCCCACCTCTCCATAGGGCCTCTCTAGCCTAGACAGACGGTGGGGCAGGGAGGTGGCACTGTCATGGGACTTGCCACGGGCACATGGCATGCCACGCATTCGTGCATTCAATGAGGACAGCTTGGTCCACTGCATTAAGGCTCACCTCTTCACTCTCTCCCAGTCAAACCTGAGGGAAAGAAATGCAGGATTTTTCTTTTTTTAATTCAAGTTCTTCCTTAATATCTTACATATGATTTTTTTTGACAGTTTGTATTGCTAACTCAGTACTAAAAAGATACACAAAGAGATACAGTGAAAAATAAGCCAATTTTAATATGATTCAAAACCCTAGTTCACGCTTAAATATTACAATAATGAGCAAAGATATTAGTAACATCTTACCCCTTCTTAGGTTCAAAATACCTTTTCTATCCACATGGCAGCATTTACAGGCACTGTTTAATGCTCAGTTCCTTACATCCACAAGACCTAAGAATGATTTTGAAACCAGCCCCCTAATCTTGTTTCTATGAGCCCAAGACACAGCAACAGTTCTTGAGGAGAACAGCAACCCAGGATCAATATTAATTGTCCAGGGGAAACTATATGAATGTTTGTTGGCAGTATTTGCACCTTTTTTTTGTGGGGAGGGGAGATTTTAAATAATATTTGAAGGTTTGAAGTTTTTGGCTTTCTCCACATTTTTGTAGTTTTAATCAATTTTTTTTTTTCTAAAACTGGAAGCCATGTTTTATTCATTTGCAGACCCATAGCCTTATTTAAACACATTTCAGTCTCGTTATCTGTGCCATCGTGTTGTTCACAGGTAACGTGGATCATATCTGCCTCATGCTACCAAGCTTTAACAAGTGATACAATACAATCTTTTATCAATATACAATCTGGGACGGGTCCTTCCAACCGGAAAGCTTAATAGATGTTATCAAATTTAGTGGCTGTCTTGACAAATTTTCCTATTACAAGATTCTTTTTGGCCTTAACTTTTTGATTTTCTTGTGCAAATCCTACATAAATGATGTAAAGATGGGACCTTAATCAGGGCTTGTTGTACCAGAGAGTTTGTCTGCTTTTTCTAACCATGGAAATTTTTATAATGTGAGCTAGAATACTAATATAAAATTATATCGATACAGTATAATGTGTGATTATCTTAGTATTATCATGTAATATATAATTAATAATAGTAATAATATAACTCTCCTTACCTAACTACAATATGATCCAAGTAGTTAGACTCCAAGAAAAACGCACAAAAGACTTCAGGATATTTTAATCTGCTCATTTTTCCGCAATCAGCTAAAGTGGGGTATGAAAGTCATAAAAAGAGCAGTTCACCATCCCCCTCCAATGCTCTGCTTTCTGTGTCACTCATACTAATAGGCAGGACATCATCATGTTTCCAACACACTCAGTGTGCATTGCCCTATCTAGATTAATAAAACCAACAGAGCCAGAAAATGAGTTTGAGCATCACCCTCTGTTACCCATCGTACGTGAATGTTAGCATCACGGTTGTGGTGGCCATGTTGGACACCAATGCTGGGCACGGCGCGGGTCCACTCTGTTTGGATCGTGCAGGGGGATAGATGGGGAGGACATAGGTGCCGAGGTGTGAGCCATGCCAGCCGCACCACTTACCCTGGGGTGGCTGGTATTGTGCCTTGGCCCATCTTACGTACTCCTGCTATGTAGTCCATGGAAGCAAGAGTGCTGTGGAATTTGTTGCTCAGGTTTTCTATGATTCACCACTGTGAACGGGACATTTCCATAGGGTTTGTGCCTGATGCAGGTACAAAAATTGTACAGGGTTTGGGACTATTTTGGTCTTTTTCTTTCCTGTTCCCCTGTTTTCCACACTGCCTGTCCAGTTTTCATAGGTACGGGAGGCTGCATTGGCCAGTTATGAGATACACACAGCCTCACATTAACAAGAATTCATACTTCATCTCCAGGAATTCTTGAGAAAATAATACTCAATTTCACAGGAAAGTGACTGCTTGGTACCACGTCAGTTTATCATTTCATACAAACGCATTCTTTAGCTCTTATACCAAACATGGCGGGGGTGTCCAGTTTACTCCTGTAATAGAGTGGCTGAAAGAGTCGGGTGTTGCTTTCAGTCTTAAGCCTTTCAGAAATTCTTCTTACTTTACTGATTTGTGGATTTTTTCCCCAGACGATGGAGATGGGACTCCGTGGGAGGTCTGTAGACAAAAAGCATAAATAACATAGAAATCTCCCAGGCGCTTGTTTTTTCATTATGTTATATTGGCAGATTCTCATACCCTCAGGCTAAGAATATTTTATAGCCACGGGTGTTTTCTTCTTTGGTCTGTTAGTTTCAGTCTAGAGGTGCCGCTTGAAAATAGCTGATTAGGGATTTTTCTTTTTCATAGGGGAGTCATTCATTTTTATTAAAATATTGTAAACTAACACCACTAAAACACACCACCATTTCCACCAGAAATAATTCTGGTGAAATAAATGGAAATACACAGTTGTAAAGCTGATGCAAGTGAAAAATAAGCCCCTAGGTGCTCATTGATAAGGAATTTATATAGGAAACAATGAATAAGGAGAAGATTGCTTAGACCTTGCAGTTTCCAGGACTTTCACATATTTCCTAGCAGCATTATTGAACCTTGGGCACTCGTTACAATAAATAGCATGTTCCTAGACACTCATTTCTTTGTAGGATTTTACACAGGGGATGGAAGGTGTATTCCCCTCTGGTGACAAGGAATACATCCGTGCATTTGCTATATAGGGTGCCTGATTTCATGAAAGACCAAAGGAGTATCACCATGATATATTTATTTTTAACTACCAGCCACTGCATATCAAGCCATCTGAGGGAATAACGTCATCTAGAAAAAGGCTTTGTTTACTTAAAGCTCTCCTAACTTGCATTTATTTTCGTGTTCGAAATGCTTTGAACAGAAATTACATTGAAAAGCACTTGAGCTATAAACCCTTCCAAACCAACTGTTTCGCTTTCATATTAATATTCTCGACCTCTTTTGGGGGGGAAAGTCTTTCAGTGGTAGATGTCAATGTGAGGACTGTATCTTTTGGGGTCTCCTTTAGAGCCTGAACAGAGATTCAAAGAGTTCAAAGAGGGAGTGGAGAGAGCTGGCAGATGAAAAGGCACCAGACTTCTTTGCTCCCTGTCACCTGGGAACGTTTTACGAAGGAATAAAGGAATTTTACAATTGCAGCCATTCCTCTCCTCCTTTGGGCTAGCCACCCCAGGCACCATACTGGCCCACAGAGCCTGCAGTTGGGTGATAAGGAAACGTGACAGACTGCCTGCTCTCAGGCCCATTTTTCAGGCTCAGGGACAAGAACAGGCAAAAATGTCCTGCAACTGGGAGTCTGACCTTGCTTTTGTCGACACCTGCGTTGCAGACTGAGTGACAATGACTGCCACATGCATCAGAAACAATTACATTCCTCTTGCTGCCCCTGCTTCAACACCAACACCTGCTCCACAGATTAGGGGCCCCCTGGTCTACAGAGGAAGAATTTTTGAGCATGGTAGAGATTGATGACTTCCATCCAGTGAGAAATTGAAGCACTTTATCATGTAAAATAAGGCAAACACACACAGTAAATACAAATATCCTCAAATGAGTTAGTTAGGAACTTTGTAACTTACCCTGGTGCAGATGAGCTGAACTTCTGAGGAAAGCTGTACAGAAGTTTTTCAGAGAATAAAGTATGAGCTTTGTTTCTGCTTTTATTCGAGCAAAATTAAAAATGCAAACAAAGCAAGTGGGATGTGGGATTATCTGTGCAGCTTTGAAGTGGCAGTTAGAGTGCATCCATTCTTGTGATCCAACATATTCAAAACAATAAAGATACAAGTAATGCTTTACATGGAACATCATCTGTGCCTTTAGCATATGCAAAGACTTTGCCTTGAAAAGTTTTGCACATTTCCATGGTGAATTAAACCCTTTTTTTGTTGGAATTCCTTTCATTTGAGGAAACAGAGGCTCTCGAGAATGAAAGTGCATCTGCACAGTACAGACTCACTTTCCCACTCCTTTCATCTCTTATTTTTCAGTTTCTAATTTGTCGCTGAAATCAGCATTTCAGTCTCTGGCTCAGATTATGATTTTCTGATAAAAGAAAACTTCAACAGCAAATAAACTGAATAGTGAGGAACAACCAGAATAAATACGAAAAGACAAGACACATTTAGGGCTGAGCCTGAATGTTTATACCTGTCAGAAATAGCAGACCTTGCCAATTGACCCAGTCATGAATATGTTAAATTGAAATTCACATCCTACACCTGAGCCATGTTCATTTGGAACATAAGATGGAGTAACAAAAAGTAAATGCAGTATTCCTTTCTTAAAACTGCAGAGTTAAGTTGGTTTTATGGGTTTGCTCTACTTGGTGGTAGAATTCCTTACCAGGAGCAAAAATATAGGATGTACGTATGTAATATATTGATTTGTCCTTACAGAATACATTTATGTGAATATAAACTATACAGTATATAGTTTTGTCCTTGAAGAATACATGCACTTCTAATCTGTAAGATGCCAGGTCCCTGGACAATTACAGTTCTATATTGCCAAGCTCAAATTCTAGGTGCTTCAAGGAGCTCAAGTGGAAATTTAAAAAAGAAAAATGTGTTTTGTAATTGTGTTCTGTCAGATAGACTATATAAACACAGGAGCTGGGCTGGTTTACATCAGAATGCACTTGGTTATTCACTACACAATGGACTGAATAATCCTATAAATATTTATGAGTAAACCACAGAGGATTTACTCTTTCTTCCAGCATGTGGAGATTTTATAATGTGCACCATGTTAGTTCAAAGTAAAATCTAATGTTTTGCTTACTACTTAATACATATAACAGCATGGCTCTGCATCACATATGTGTAGACTCTAGACAATTACTCACAGACAATATTTTGGGATGTAATTCAGGAGGAACTTGTCTATGACCACCTAATTCTCAAAACCAGTACTTACAGCATATGTTGGGGTTGGAGAGGTTGTAAGGTAGGAGCTGCTTTGCACTTTGACCTAAGGCAGCATCAGCTGGGCTTTGTGGATTAGTAGCTTTTAAATGAGTAGTTCAGACTGAACAATAATCTTAGTGGAAAGGAATGGAAACAAATATAAAAATCCCAGGAGAATCAAATTAGACTTTAGTGGTTGGATTTTTACACGTACAATGGCTTTAAGAATGCCAACTGCCAACTCCCAACACGGTGAGCCTTATGGTCTGCAAAGCTGCCCTGTTCCTGAAATGGGTAACTCATTTGGTTTCTGATACCATCACACGAACAAGTCTACGCTGAGTTCAAATTTAATATCTTTCAGCTAAGGGTAATTTCCATGCTTCCCTCATCTACCTCTTCCATGATACACCTTTAGTCATAAAATAGACTGTCATCTACTCTCTTTGTAGAGCAAGAAATTTGCTCCCTTCCCACTTTTCTCTTACTTATCAACTTTAGAACTCTTTTTTTTTTTTTTTTTTCATTTGTCAGTTGTTCTCAACTGGGGGCTAGGTCATTTATGTTCCTGTTTTGACATTTCTCTCTGCTGCTGATCAATCATGTTGCATATGTTCCACTCTGAAGAGTGGACACAGGCAAATGTCATTAACTCAGGTTTTTGCTGAACCCCCAGTCAGGTTCTGTTGAAATCAGAACCTCTAATTCTGAGCACAAGAGATGCCAGATGAGCCTTTGTGCAAGCAAATGAAAGATTAAGGTATCCAGAACCCACGGGAACAGGATAACATTTGATGGATATCCTTGTTACAGTTCTTGCAATATTATCCTTA
The DNA here is from genome assembly GCF_047370975.1 of Nipponia nippon. Lineage (NCBI taxonomy): Eukaryota > Metazoa > Chordata > Aves > Pelecaniformes > Threskiornithidae > Nipponia > Nipponia nippon. The sequence goes on along the minus strand of NW_028262290.1, from coordinate 39,694,794 downwards.
GTCCTGATAGCATGCATTTATATTACTGTTTCATTTCCAATGAGAGTTGGGTTTTACAGCACATCTCCCAGCCATGCCAGCTTGCTGTGCTGTGGTTCACATCAGGAGAGATCTCCAAGTACATGAGCTGGATTCCCTCTGCTTGAAACTGATCTGGAAGATGAGCTCCTGGAGGACACATCAGGCATGAGAGCCCCAAACGGGCTGATAGGATCAGACCAGAGCCAGTCCGAAAGTTAAAGCCAAACCAAAACAGAAGAACCTGATATGTGTGTAGTGTGGGTATGAGGTTCTTAGGTCCAGCTGGTTGACTGTACAGTTTTGTGCCTGTTGGTCTGCACTGCTTGCTAGTGTAGACACAGCCCTGGTCATCATTGTTGTTAAGGTTGCCTAGCTTTATAAAATATTTTCTACTAGCATATAATTCTACCAAATTTGAAATATTCTGCCTAAAATTTCCCCTGGTATGCTAATGCCTGAAGCTAACTTAGCTCAACTATCAAAACTGTCCTGAGAATGAGACTGAAATAAAATGTTCCACCCTGCCAATTAGAAAAAACAAGGAGATCCTTGTTGTAGAACAGGAGTTTGAAGTCTGCAGGGTGGAAGAGATGAAGGAGAGTTCTCTAACGTTCAGTATTTTTGCTCTCTGACTACACAGAAATCTGGTAGAGTCCTGTTTCAGTAACTTCTCTTATGCCATATTCCTTCTCTGATGATTCTGTTAATGCAGAGCAGGTTTCAGCCCTCAGAGCTGCCTTGCACTGTCCCCATAGGTGAGCTGCAAAGGCCCAGCAAACCTTTCACTTAGAGCAGCTGTTCCTGGCATTGTCTTTTGATCTCATGCCTTTGCTGATGACATGTGAGGAAGCAAGGCAAGCACGGACTGATAGAGAAGGCAGAAAAGTGAAAAATGTATGAAGAGGCTAAGTGATAAAAGGCAAGGGGAAATTCTCCCCTTCTAATGTTAGGCATGCTCTTCAGAGAAGATGTCTAAGCTGACTCTAAGCAGTACATTCACGTCCTATATGAAAGCACAGATGCTCTATTTCTTGTACATGTTTTGTTCCATCCTTCACAGTGTTAAGCACCTTTCCATATCCGTACCTGAACTATCGCACATGCCTAATCTAGCCTGACATTTCTGGGTTAAGTGTTAGCTACAGTTAGTGTGTCTGAACTCAACTGAAAGAGTGTTACTAATTAAGTACCAATTTTGAAATACCCCAGTTCTCTTAACTTTATTCTTCTACGCGTTTATGTAGACAGTAATTGAAACTGGACTTATACCTGCTCATATTAGGACTAATTGCTGTTTACTATTTTTCAAGAAAAAAAAAAGCATGCAAAGGCTCAGAAGAGTTGCTAGTTGCAGCTAGCTGCTGCTCAAGTGATGTGTGCTGTAAAATCTAGGGCATATTACACTCTCTTTATCATTCTTTTTTTCCTTTGTAGTGTCTTTGGTAACTTTTCTCTCATCTGTCTGATCCTGAATAAAATGCTGAAGATCTTCAGAAGGTGCTGAGCACCTCCCAGATCAATCTCTTTGATGTAAATGTGTTGGCTGAGTGATTCTGTTTGTACTTGTCCACACAGGTAAGCACAGTGCCAGTGCTTTGCAAACAGAAACACCATCATCTGCCAATAAGTAAAATAAGGCAGCCCTGAAAGAAGAGTGCTCCATATAGCAGTGGTCAGACTCCTAGTATGCACTGCACCGCGCAATACTGTAAGGCGGTTTTTCGCTCCCACTGTTTCCTCTCTCCTTTTCTGTGGTGAGCAACTGCTTGAAAGCTTGTGTTTAGACTTTATCCGGTGATAGGTATCTGAAAATAAGTGGTCTGTTTAAGAGAGAGTGGGTCACCGCTTTCACCAGTTTGTTTGCCTGATGTTGGGCTACTGTCATCCAGGCACAGGACATGGTCAGTGGTAATCAGAGACTTTCCAGAGCTTCTTCAGATTAATTTAGTGGCAAAAAAAGCTGGTTTAGATACTGAGACCAATTTATTTTAGAAGTTACAATCCTGAATAAACAGGAACACATTGCATCTGACTGTCATTTACTAATTGGCATTTTGAATTTCTCAGAACATTCATTCACTCGTTTCAGTGGTGTCTTATCTGTGAATTATGATTTACGATGAGCCAAAGTGAGACATGTGAGACGAAGCAGACAGAACACCGACGCCTGTCACACAGGCGTGTACTACTGCTTTTTAACTACCAGGCAAAGATTTAAATGAGCAAGGAGCCTTCAAAGAAAGCATCAGTCTCAGTAAGCAGTAAAAAAACCTTCTGTATTAACAGTTTCAACTGAGCAGACAGGCTCCTAAGCAATGCTGAAGATTTTGAGACCGGACAAGTACAAAGCATCAAAGGAATGCATAGACATTGGAGAAATTCCTCACGGCTTTTTGTTAGGAAGTGTATAACAAAGAGAAAGGACAACAGTATCCAGCTAGAGAAGAGAACTGTCTGGCTCTTTCTCACTATTAATATCTGTGGTTGTGCAATCACAGCCTGGCTCTGTCAATTGGAGAGGATATTTAGAGGGGACAACTACTAGCAGCAAATAATTACAAATAATTTTTCCTGCATTCATTCATGAATCTTATGTGAATACACTGTGATTTTATTACAGAAAGTTATTCAGGAAATCTTCCACACAAAAAAATTTTAGGCAGTCAGTTGGCTGCACTGTTTTTTGATTGCACTAATTATAAATAACTACCAGCTGGAAATGGGTCATTCAGCTGTGCGTTTTAAGCCCTGTGCTCTAGGTTATGCAAACCCTTGACACCCTTGATTCTCTCAGGGAGTAAAAAAGAATATTTCTTGTGGGATAAGGATGTGTCTGAACTTCAGATTTCTTGTGGGTGAACTAAGATTGATTTTCATTGACATCTTTTTCTTTTGTAAATAATTTCTGTGCTCGGGTACAGTATGTCATCTTCGTGAGCGTTATCACACTTCCTTTGAAAACTGCTGGTTTGCCTTTCTTGTTAGCAAGCCTAGATGCTTCCTTCTCAAGAAGAAGTGACATGCAATGACCATGCCTTCTCATGGGTGTCCCACAGTACCTGGCTTGCCAGCCTGCCTGTGTGTGCCACTAGTGCTCTGAGACACCCCAGCCCAGTGTCACCTCCCTGATGAAACGTGGCTGTGCAGCTGGATGTCGCCCCTTGCTGCAAGACCCAACCTAGCCTGTTGGGTGTGTGGATATTTCTGGGTAGTCTCACGTTATGATTGCTGTTATCAGTCCTTTCTGGAGAGAGGGTAAGTACAGGTCCCTCTGAGTGATTAACATTCACTTAGTAGGATTGACTAGCAGGTCTGCAAAGAGAATAAAAAAGCTGGGATGGAAAGCAGCAACACAGGGCCACAAAAATGATAAGAGTGAAGGAACACCTCTGCTATGAGGAAAGGCTGAGAGAGCTGGGGTTGTTCAGCCTGGAGAAGAGAAGGCTGCGGGAAGAACTTACTGCGGCCTTTCAGTACTTAAAGGGGGCTTATAAGAAAGATGGGGACAGACTTTTTAGCAGGGCCAATAGCAATAGGACAAGGGGTAACAGTTTTATACTAAAAGAGGGTAGATTTAGGCTAGATATAAGGAAGAAATTTTTTACACTGAGGGTAGTGAAACACTGGACCGGGTTGCCCAGAGAGGTGGTAGATGTCCCATCCTTGGAAACATTCAAGGCCAGGCTGGATGGGGCTCTGAGAAATCTGATCTAGTTGAGGATGTCCCCGCCAATTGCAGGGGGGTTGGACTAGGTGGTCTTTAAAGGTCTCTTCCATCCCAAAGCATTCTATGATTCTATGAACATAGTAAAGCAGAGGAGCTTGTGGCAGGTTGGAGGAGTGCTAGCAAAATGACAGGGCCTCTGGGAGACTTCATACTGTCCACAATTTGTGTGAGGAGCTATCACGCATCAGTTGGAGGCCCAAAGATGAGAGGAGACTATATTCAATCAGCACGGTGTGATATTAATATGATTGTAAGAAAGGCTTAAAGTGTTGATTTGTGAGCACGGTGGCATTGCCACCGTTCTAATTGTCTTTCTGTCCTTCTGAGCATTCAGTCTCTTTTCTCTCACACTCCTACTACCTACTGCTCAAAATGGGACAGGTATTAGAAAGTATACAGATGTCCCCCCTCCCTAAGCGTGCAACACAGCCAGTGCTTAGTGCTTTTCTTTTCAGCCCCTATGCAGGATTTATTTTTTTGGTCCTTCCTTTTTTCCATGCCCAGGGTGAGGGCACTTCATGGGCTGACAGGAATAACATTCAAGGAAAAAAGAACATTTATGGGAACAGACAGAAAAGAAAAAGTAGCAAAGAAGGGGGTTGTCTTGTGGTTGCATTTAAGGACTCTACTTTGAGCTGACATGAAGTATTAAAAGACAAGTTATCCACTGCGTGTTGGTTTTCAGGTATGAAAATGAACACTGCCAGTGCCCTGTATTGTCTCTGCATCCAGCACAGAGCCCACACTGCCGGGCGTTGCCACACAACAGTCTTCATCCTGCTGCCAACATTTCTTTCTACCTTCTCCACTAGCTCTGGAGTAAATAGCAGTAACTACCATTACCTAATTTTCTTGTTGCCTTTATGCAAAGAGCTCTTCAGTGCCTTTTTTGAAAGACGTCTCCAAAGAAACAACTTTGAGACATCCACAAGGAATTACTTACTTTGCTTCAAACCTTTCCACAACTGATATCAACCCACCCATCAGTAGTTCATGGGGACATACAGGCAATTACTAGCACCTGCCTTATCTAACCTACAGCCCATAAGGAGTTCCTTAGTTCTTTCATCCCATTATCATACACCACACACACACACTTTGCTTTTAGCTTGCTAACAAACATTATGCATTTCACAGAAAGACGTATGTGTGAAACCATTGCTCAAGCTCCCAGGAGTCTGTAAAGCCTTTGGAATATGTATTTATGCAATATCTAAAAAGTAATGATTCGACATTGACTTATTATCCTCTTGTATCTTTTTCCTATGAGAAAGTAGTCTACGTGGTTAATTTACTGCAAACGTAGCTGCTAGGGATAACAGGTAAGCAAACAACTGACCTCGACATATGGCCATGGAAACAAAAACCTGCTCTCAGTTTATCCTTTTTCTAGTCTGAAATGCTTATTAATATGGCTCAGCACTACATATGTTTGCTAAAACAAAAATCTACTTCTAGCAATGCTTACTTTAGCACATGTAATATTTGTTTATTAAGACATCACTGGATACCTGAAAAAAGTTCCATGGTATTTCAAGAGATGATCAGGTCTCACTTTCTGCACTGAGGCAAGATCCAGTAATCTTTACCATCCTTTATAGATGTTCATATGATCTCTTCTGCAAAGTCTGACCATGCCAGCATTTCCAGCCTTCCTTGTTAAAAATTCTCATAACTAGAAATTTTTCCAACGTAAATTTTCTTTGCTAAAAACGAAAAGCATTTTTTCCACCATGTTTTTCATTCTGTGAACAAGGAAAAAAATGATTACATTTCTCTCTAGAATTTTTTTTCACATATTTGAAAACTATTATCATACATCCTGCTGATTACCATAGTCTTTTCTTCTCCAGATTAGCTGTACTAATTCTTCCAGTTGTGACTTTAGGTCACTCTTCCCAAGCTCATGATCATTGTCATTGTGCTCTTGATTCTCTCCAATATTTCCTGAAGTGTGGTGCCCAGCAGAGAACATGGTACCTAAGGCAGACTTTAATTGCTGATGTCATCCTACCTTGTACTTGTGCTAAATTCCCAAAATGCATCATTTAAAAATTTCACCCACTATATGATAAAAAAGAGTTGAGCAGTGAGCCTCATTCATATCTTAGATAAAATGACCTTCTTTCTTCATGGGTTGCTTCTGCTCTCACAGTGTGACTGCAGAGCCTCCCTAAGTCTGGCCCTCTTCTGTCTTGCCAGTCTAAACTTTGATTGCATCTCTGCTGGCATTTGTGAGGCTTTTCCCCAGGCACCTACAAAGGTTGTACAAAACTCGGGAAACAAAAATCAGACCAATGGTTGTAGCTGGTAAGAGCTAACAAGGTTCCAGGTACATGATTCCTTCTTCATGTCTGGAAGCTGATCTGATAACAGATATTATCTTGCCTCATATATATTCTTCTACTACTGAGGGAATCACTAAAAGTCACTTTCTCCATTCAGAGACGCCTTATTGCGAAGTGAGCATTGTGTAGCAATCCTAGAAAATGCCATTTTCCCACATTCTACATAGCAGCCAGAGGCAAAATGATTTTTCAATTACTTTTACTGCAAATGAAATATGCAGAAGGTTTAGATTCTCTCTTAAGGAGGTCAGTGTGGCAATAGAAACAGTTGCAAGCCAGTAAGAGATATGTCAGTACTACTACCTTAGTCATCCCTTAGTAAATATTTGTGTGAAATGTGTTATGCGCCAGTCTAATGTAGCCTGAAATTACACTTGGATTAGAAGCAGGAATATTCCTCCTGCACGCTGGCCGCAGTTTGCCTGCTACCTCACACAATTGCTCCATGAGGCTGCATTTTGCCTGTTGAGCAGCACCCGACTGTGGAGGGGAGCTCAGCAAAATCAGTGAAGTAACTGTACAACAAACACATCACCAAATGTGCAGAGAGGTGACGCGGTCTCATCCGCGAGCATCTCTTGGAAGGATTTTCTTCCTTGGCGAGGCACTGCTGGTGTCGTCACTTCCCCAGCGCTGGGTTGTGCAGCTGTTACTGTGTTATTAACTGGTTTAGTCCTACGACCTCGCTCTGTTCAGCGTTGACATACACTTGTCACACGGTGTGTCACTGTGCTCACGCTATTAGTCACGGATCAGTCTCTTCTCTGGCTCGCTGCTGAGTTACAGGTAGCTGCAAGACAGGTAGAAATTAAAAGAAAAGCCAAGTGACAGTAGGGTTAATAGCAAACAAAGGTGGGATGTGAGTCAGAGGCATCAGACTCACAGATTTGTTTCATACAAGCTATCAGTCTCTGATTTGGTGTAATTGACGTTCCTTTTGAACACAAGTGCTTGAGAGAAACATCGAGCGAAATGAAAAGCCCAGAGCAGCTTCCAGGCTGCTTGGAAACTTGCAGCAGGCTCTGGCAGCCTTGCAAAGCAGCAACAGAGAGAGTTGTGAGCAAGTTAAGGAAATCGAGTCAAGCTGGCTGTTTCTGATATGAGAGTCAAACATACCATCAGGGATGCAACACCATTGATCAGTCGAGCACAGAGCTGTGCTGATCTTATTGCCTGGATGTCTGGTTGTCTTCCTGCAGGGGCTCTTTGAGCCAAGGAGCGCTCATCTTTCCTCGGTTAGCCATAGTTCTATGTCCTAAGTCCTCTTGATGAAACTGTTTCTGAAAGGAAGATGAAAGCATGGGCACAGCTGGTAGAGCCTTTGATACTATTTGTTAGGACGAGGCATCGCAAAGGCACAGAGTATAAGGTACCAGGCAATTAAAATCAGTTTCAAGAACAAGCTACTCAGCCTCTGCTTTTGCAATCAAGCTTGCTCACCATCATAACACCGCACTAATGAGTGCTTCACAGGTCTGAGCATAGACCACGTTGTATGATTTAATAGGCATCATAAAAAAGTCTAATTGAGCACCCACATGCTTCAAATGAACCTGTGGGACCAGTGTCTGAGGAAGACCTGCAGGTTGAAATGAGGCTGGGAGATGATCCCAGTTTGAACTAATGTCATTATATTGGTGCTATCTGAAAGTGTGATTCACATGCATGCAGGCACTTTTCTTACATTTATGGTTTTTTCTGCTTTATTACCTCATTGTAAAATGCTTTTACAAGCAGAAAAAAATGAGAGGGGTATTGCACCTTGCTGACCTGTGTCTTAGCTTTGTTATGTTCGAAATACTCATAGGACTATACAATCTGCATGTGAATTGCAAGTTGATATGTTTCTTCAGGAAAGAAGAAGCAATGTAAATAAATGAAGATTTTCTTAAGACACTAATTGCATTGGAACTTTACGTTCATTAGTATTGTCCTCCTTGGAAAAGCAATTTTTTGCAGAAATGTTTGTGTAGCTATTATAAACTGCCACCCTTTCTCAGGCTTTGTTTCACTGCTTAATCCAGTTGGCTCCCTGGGCCAACTGCTGTCTGCTCCCAAAATATTCAAAGAAAAAAAGTTCATCTAAACCTGAATGGTTAATATGAATCAGAACATATGTTCTCAATAATTCTAGTATTTCCCTCTGTCTGTGCTTTGTTTTTGTGGTCAAATTATATAGACATGAGCCCTTAGAAGGAGAATATATATGACATGTTATGATAATTATAAAATAATAAATAAAAACATATATATAGTAAATATATATTTATAAATATAGACCTATATATAATTACTTAGGAATTCTAGGGTTGTGGAAAGGTATTTAAAAGTGAGAAAGTAATTTTCCTAAAATCAGTTCAAATTGTGCTTTGCTACAACAGTAAGTAATCATACTTTAATTATTTGTTTTGCTAGAGGGCATAATCTGGCTTTGTTGGCAAACTCTTGCTCCCTTTTTTGGCTAAACTACCAAATTTTAAACTGATTATGACCTGCAGTTTGCAAGTAGAGTTGGCTGTAAAATGTGGAAAAATCTTAAATTTATAAAAATGTTTTCATAACTTTATTTTCAAAGTAGTCTTTACTCATTTTAATTGATTAATATCTATTTTTTAAAGGAGGAATATTTTAAAGGTTGTTGGACTTTTGTTAGCTTAATTTTGGATGAGATATTTTTCAAAGATCAATTTGGAAAACTGCTTTCTGGGAAAAAAAAATATATGCTGAAAATGCATTTCCCTATTCAAAATAAATTAGCAGAAATGTTTAGTGTGCATAATTCTTTTTGAATAATCACCAGATGTATTTGAAAAGACTTATTTTGTTCAGTTTAAATCAAGATACACCATATAGCAGCAGCAGCAGCATCTGCTGCTAATTTTGCAAATGTCTGAAACTTGTGATACACATGCTTAAAAAGTAAAATTGTTCTTTGCTTTGGTCAGTTTAAGAAAAAGACCCGTTAATTTCACCTAGTAAAAAAAAACAGCAAAAGAAATTCTGAGGCCCAGACTCTGACCTTAATCTTGAGAGATGTTCAACAGTGCATGCAAAATGGGCTTGAACTGCATCCCAGTTCAGCTGTGCACTCTCCCCACTACCCTGCTGCTTGTGCAAGGCTTCGCCTACCTGCTTGGTGTCTCCTACCAGTCTTCCCCATCCTTTGACTTGCTGTCACATATATTACTACACTTACTTACTTTCCATTCTAGCCATCCTTTCCAAAGGGCGGCCACCATTCCCTGCTCAGTTCAGCTCCCCTCAGAGTTTAAAGGACTGTAAGCAGGAGGTTGTAAAGGGAGAAAACAGGCAAGCACCAAAGGTTTCTCATTACAAAAATCTCTAAGAGCACCTCAGTGGGTGTGCAGGTGAGTCCTGGCAATGCCTTGTGGAGAAATTTAAGAGGTTACTTCGTAAAATGCACTGCCAAAGGAATTGTCTGTGGGAACTTTTTGTGAAGAGTCCCACTCAAACATCGTTGAGACAGGGAGAAAGATAACCCTAAGTGTTGATTGGCATTTTCATGCACCTCTGCATTCTCAAAAACACTGCTCTCTTTTTCATAAAACATCTTTTTCTGTGAGATCTTTCATGTATTTCTCACAAGACTTTTTTTCGCAGTTGAACATCTTTGTTGGAATCAGAGCAATCAAAATATCAAATTCAAAATGTGATGGCCTTGAAAATCTACTAGAATTAGATTTAGCACAACCTTTGAAGTGACCCTTGCTTCAGGCTTTTTTAGGGGTAGGTCTCTGATCAGCTAATTAGTTTGCCTCAAAAGTCATTATCATTAAGAAAAGCTCCAGAAGGGGTCTAGGATGAAATGAAATACCTGCTCTTTTCATCACTAATCCACTCTTATTTCTTCAAGATAATAAGCAGTATGTTTTCTTATATTTATCCAAGACACAGATATTTATATATGATACCTGTGTTTCAGAGCACACACAATTTTTTGCCATTAAAATTGAATTCTGTATATGTTAGATATTAATCAGGCATTTTGGTTTTTGCCAGCATTTCTAACAGGCCAACTTTGCCTAGTTGACATTTTCTTTAATACGAAAAAGAAACAACAATGAAGAACTAGGGCATTCTCTACAAATACCTCCTGCGTTGCCCTAATAAACCCAAGGCACTGTTCTTCAGTCAAACAGCTGGTTAAAACCATCTGACATTTTGTTCTGGGCATGGCGATAAATTGCAACAAATCTCTCAGCTTTAGCAAAGAAGGACGCTTGGGGAAACCAGAGAACTCACTGGCTCGCTGTCCTTGAGAATGAGTGATCAGAAGAAACTGGAACTATCAGGAAATACGAGGCAACCTTAGTTTCTCTGCGCGACCTCACTGATTTTCAGATGGAAAAGGGTGAATCTGAGCAATTTGTCACTGTGCGTCTTACCCTGAATGGTGACAGAGCCTAGGTTGGCTCTGCCCTCCTGCCCTCTTTCTGTCATTGCTCCATTTTCTTACAAGGGAAGGTAAAAATTAACAAGCCATTTAAATCACAGATGCAAAAATAATAGTTCTTCTGTTCAGCATCCATACAGGGTCAGAGAAATCTACTTTAAAACATATAATCCAGTTCTAGATGATGGTTATAATATTTCCCATTGTTTAACATACGGGAAAAAAAATCTGATTCTCATTCTATATCAGTATCACAAATATTTTCTGATTCTTTCATCTTTTTAATCTTTAAAGTTTATTTACTTACATATATAATATAGGCATATGTAAAATATGCTGATATACCTCTCTAAATTAACACTCCAGAGCCAGGAAAGGTTGCTACAGCTGTAAGAAGAGCAAAACATGACTGCTTGCTCAGAGGACACTGAAGTGCAGAAAGTCTAAAGAAATACTATTGACTCACTATTGTTACATCTTTGAGCAAAATCTTATTTTTTCCTCTTCAGTTTTGTAACTCCTGAAATATATATTCATTTATTTCAGCACTTCACCTAAACAATGCATAATACCCAACAACTGAAAATTAAAATTAAAGAAAAGGAACCTAAAGTGGGTTAATCTGCCAAATTTAAGTCTGTGTTAATATGTTTGGTTTTCCCTATTAAGTAGCTTTACTTTAATGGTGTCAAGCAGAAATTCTTGCTGTTGTGAAAAACAAGTACATTTTAAGTCAGTCAGTCAGACGTAAAGGTAGATTCAGGGATCCAGTGTTACATTCCCATTTCTAGACTCTTGCAGGTTTTTTTTCATTCTTCTTGTCTTGCCGCATGTGAAAACTCCATTTGTCACATGCATATATTTATTTATTTATCTCAAAATTTCTTTTTATTTGCTGACATCTCATACTGAGATGGAAGATTCTAGGTGTGGCTTTATCAGTGCTGTGTAGAAAGGGGCTATTGGTGTCCTAGCATGCACTGTTTACGTGTATCGGGCTCAAAATCATACTGGCTTCCTTCACTTCCCAGCACAGATTCACATCCAATTTACTATCCTGTACCTCCCCTTGGTCTCTCCCAGCATTATTGCTTTCCAAGTATTTCCATAAGAAAAATTATGCTTTAGATTATTATTTTCAGAATGTGCTGACCTGCTTTTTTCACCACTTGAATCTCAGGCTCCTGTTCCTGCCCATGTTGCCACCTTCTTCCTTGCTAACTTCTTTCCTCTGTTCGTAGCTTTTCCTAGTTTAGCATAACGTGCCTATCTGGGAAACTCGGTATCTGTTTTTCTACACCACCACCAAAGCCGTGGGAATGAATCTGATCTTTCCTCTGAATAAAATGTTAACCACTGCACTGACTGGACTGGGTGGTTGCTGCTCTGGGGAGTTCTCTGAGCCTTATTCCAACTTAATGCCTGTATTTGGACCAACAGAATAAAACTAGAATTATGACTTCACTTAATATTAGTTCATTTTTTTTTTTTATAAATAGGTCTAGGATTTGGGGCTTGAGTAATTTAATTTCTGAGCATGCAAAAATATTCTTTTTTTTTTTAACTGTCTAAGGCTGCTTAGAAGGGTGAAGCAAGGTAATTTACTTATGGTGCAACTAATTTATGGAATTGTGTCACACATGGATTCATTCTGCTGCTAGCTGGGAAATGTGAATAAAATAATTAGCTAATGCACATATACATTTATTTTAATAATTAATATGTTTATTACATGCATTCACCTTGTAGTATGTATTTTAATTCACAGTACCAAACATATTTTGAATAGAAGTTTTTCGTTTAGACAATATATATTAATGATATTGTGATGCACAAAGAGCTATAAATAATCTTATAGGCAATTGTAACATGCTGTTCAAATATTAATGAAATCATATTAATTTAATTCCTAACCTTGCTCAATTAATCTTAAATGGCATAATGCTAACAGTCTCACAAGGATAAAGCCTGCACAGATACTGCCAACAGAATAAATGAAGAGAAGAGGGGCACATTCCATTTGTTTAACTGCATAACTGAAAGCTCCCTCTGGACTGGAGAGAATAAAGGTCTAATTTTCTGCCACTAAAAGACATTTTCTCTTCACAGAGAGTTGAAGGATCTACTAGTCTCTATTCATCACTGCTGCAAGACTTCATTAATATCTGTTTTCTGAGAAGTCACAGCTAACAGTAAAAGGCTTAGGCTGTGTTAGAAAGGCTGTGAGAAACATTGCTTAAGGAATTAACATGCATTTTTAATGACCATGGCCTTGCTTCATTCTCTTGTCCATCCCGTGACAGATTACTCTTTTCAGTCTTATCAGAGCATGCTTTGCCCTTCCAGATACTGCTCTCCACTTTTGTTGCTATAAATAGTTGTTAAGTTAATTTTTGAAAGCAAAGAAGTCCAAGGCAGCTGAAAAAGAGGATGATTTGTTGTTCTGATAAAGCACAAAGAAAAAATGAAATCATAGCCTTATCATGGTTTTAGATAACAGTGGAGGAGAACAGAGGGATTTAGAACAGTTATAAGGGGAGAAGTAAGAAGATTAGTTTGTGTGCAAGAATACTGATACAAACATAAAAGGAAGGAAAGTGAAACTAATCAAAACCAACTTTAATATTTTATATCAAAGTAACTGAAATAATACGGTAGTTGAAAAAAAGGAATATGAAAGAAGCTTGTGCAGAAGAGGTGCAGCAGTTTTGCTTTTGGAAGTATCAACATTCCTGAAAACAGAGAGAGAGAGAGAGAGACATAAAATGTCATGAGCAGGGAGTCACACCAGGGATAAAAAGACGTGTTTGAGAGCCATGACTGTGAACAGCATACAAGAGACTGTAGGAGCTGATGGAGATGAGTAATGAAATGAAAAGGTATGAAGACAAGGAGAGACCATAAGGACACCAAGAAGAGGAGCAAGGAGCCAGCAGAATGGGTAACACCGAGACACTGAAGCTGGCACAAAGAAGCAGCCAATGTCACGATCGCAAGGTCTGAGACACAAGGAATTACACAGAGTGGAGCAGAAAACAGAGAGAGAACACATTTTTTGGAGGAAATAAAATAGATGGCCTTACGAGAGATGAAGGGACTAATATAGGACAAATAAAAGAATATGTGTCCTACCTCTGTCTTTGAACCTCACCAGAAGGTTTCATCACATCACCAAACTATAGAGATAAGTAGTAGGATTGCAGCAGCAGGATATGCAAGGTCTGTTTGACAACAACAGGGCTAAAAAGTGGTGTGAAGCAGTAGCCTGTGATGTTTAGAGTTCCCACTAAGGAGGGGAAATACAATATTCATTTTATTGTAGCCAGCAGTGTCTATGCTGTTTCTCTTGACACCTTCTCCTTATTTGTCTTGAATTTTAGTTGAGTAACAAGCCAGATGCTTCTTGGTTCCCCACAATGTACGTGGGAAGAGTCGCCACTGCTTTTAACTTCTACTTCTTTACCCTGAGAAATCTGGGTTCAGGAATGCATTTGGATTTAAAGGCTATTTTCAGAGAAAGGAGGTTTCTTTTCTCTGAAGAACAGCATTTTATCTTCTCTTGCTTTAGCAATACAGCACTCTGGCAACTGCCTTTTAGACATTTAGACAGAAAGCGTATCCCAGAGCTCCTTCAAGAGGTAAGTCACCCAGGACTGCAGAGACAGAAACAAATAAGATGCTTTTTCGGCGTCACTTGGAATACATATTAGGCAGGCGCAAACTCAGGCTTTATTGAAATAAGTCTGATGACTCTGACTCTGAAAACAATGGAAGGTAGGAGAAGGGACTGAGGAGCTGGAGACTCAGTCCTAGAAATCTTGGCTCATATAAATACTCCTTAAATATGTTCCTAGACTTATCAGCTTGAATTATGTGGCTCTAGTTACCAGCGAAATGCTCATGGGAAGAAAAACCAAAATGAGGGTTAGAAACAAAAAGCTTGAAATTGTATCTGGGCAACTAAATTTACCGGTATGTGTAGGGAGACGAGAGCAGCCAGTAGTCCAGAAACTGATTCATGATGAGTGCTGTTATTTTTTATCCTTTTTAACATGCTTTCATTTTTCATGTGGATTTTTAAATGGAAAGCCCACGATGAATGAGTTCCTTAGGACTAACAAAAGACATACTGAATGCAAAACTACGGAATACAGAGTTATAATATTCTCATTAGAAACAGTCAGTTAGACCTCAGGAATATTTTGTTTAACCAGGCTCAATGGTAACGGCAATCTATATCCACTGATGTAAATTATTAGCATATTCTAAAAGCCCCTGATAAAAACTGACAAGCCAGACTCTTGGTAAAAGCATAAGGTATGGATTCCAGAGGTAGGCATCGGACAGCTGCAAAATGAGTTGAAACATCATAAATATAGAATGAGGATGCAGAAAAATGGAAATAATTTTGTCTTTTTCAGTAGATACTTTTGAATCCCTTTCCTTTCTCTCATTACTTGATAGTGGCTGTGAAAAATCTGGTCCATTTTTATTACATACATATTTAAAGGACATGATTTCGAAAAATCAGTCTGTATTTCTGTCTGTGTGGTATCGTGCAGATGTTTAATTGGGGATATATTTTTCTACTTACAAAGTGGGTACGTTCAGAATTAAAACAGGATTGATTTTCTTTTCGACAGAGGGTTTGCTTATTTAATTCAGATGTGATTAATCAATATAAATGTATTTTAGCACAACAAAAGCAAAAAGCAGAGACATGGAGAACCACATAAATGCACACATTAGGAGGGTCAGGAGCTGACAGAAAAATCCTCTAAACTTAGTTGTGTATGAGTGTTATTTTTAGTCCACTCTAGGTAAATTATTCTGTTCGTGCTAGGCAGTAACTCTAGAAGAAATACGTTCATAAAGGAAACTTGAAGGAAAACAAATCTGGAACAGGTGCCTGAAAATTGCAAAACCATTATCATATTGAGAGCCATGACTATGAGAAATGGTTCAACAGTCACAGCTGAAGAAATAAGAAGACAGGAGCTGTTTAAACAAGAATTAAATGACGCCATGAGGGAGTGAAGAATGGTGAAGTCCACTACTAGCAGATGAAACAAGCGTTGCAAGTATTAATTGTTTCTGCGCAGCTCTCCTCCTTTCATATATCAAGATAATTACACTCTAAGTTGTCTGATTAGAGAAAAGAGAGAATGGTTAAAGTTCAGAGTTTGAATGAAGACTTGAAAATACTCAGTGGGCTGCCTAGCCCAACCTAGGCTGCTACCTAGCAGCCTATACTTTGTTCTTACCGTGATAATAAATATAACATGCTATGCCTCTTATTGATTTCAGGAAACTTTGTATCAGCTTTCCAGTGTAAGAGGGTACTACAGCCTCACTGTTATATGTGTTAGCCATCTGCAAAGTCATCACAGGAAATTACAGGGTAAGGTGGTGATGGCTCATAACACTTCAGTAATGCACACTGAAAATACAGCTCTTTTAATGCTCTTGTACACTCAGTCAGAAGATTGCTGCCTGGAGGTGCCCCAGAACAAAAAGGATGAATTGCAGCATGTTCCTACTTGCACCATTGTTAAGGGTTTCATTTCAAAGCAAGCTATAATTTAAATATTAATAAGAATTAACAGTCACAAATCCCAGTTTTGTGTGGCATACGCTCATACAAACTGAGTGTGCATTGGCAGCGACCATATTTGAATGGAAACAGCAAGACTTAACTAAATCCTAGGCAAACATTTTTCTTGTAAATCAATGATAAAAAATACTGGGCTGGGTTTATCAAAAGGAGAATGGATATTGTGCAAGGTTTTAATTTTTTTGAAAATATATGGCAGAAATGAATCTTTTTAAATGATATTCAGGCACAATGGCTAATGGCCAAATATTGTTCTTACCAGAAAACAGATGCACGTGAGGATACAGAACAGTCCAAATCAATGTGTATTTAAATATTAAAAATGGCATTTTTACAACAAAATACTTATATATGTTCTTCGTTCTATTTTTCTCATGTACTGCTCTCACTATCTCCTTTTTCAGGTAACCATGAGAAGAATATGATCTCCTTGTTAAAATGTCAGCCTCTCATTAAATTCTAGTGTCCATCTTTTCTCTCATGAAAAATACATAGCTCTATAACTCTTTATGCACTCATTTATTTATGGTGTAGGGAAGCTCGTACTCCCCAAGCCATAACAGCTCACTCTTTGATTCTCCACTGGGCATGTTTCTGGAGCACCAGATTCAGGTTTTTCTGATGTTGTGTTGTTTTGTTTTGTTTTTTTTAAAGCAATGAACCTCAAGGAGAGAGGTTAAAGGGAAGCAAAAAGACAGTGTGCTTGTCCTCTCTTTCATTTCCTCTTTCCATTTTCCTTTTGCCAGCTTTCACTGCTAAATGTCTATTCCATGACTCCTCACCTTTTCTCCACGAACATCAGATACTCAAAAATAGAGTCCACTGTGCTCTTACACTCTGCTCTGTCTTTTATTGCACTCGGGCTTCTGACACGTATTTCTAAATGTTCTTAAGATACACTGCTGCTAATGGTCACTGACCTGCATTTCTCATACGGATTTTGGAAAATAAAACTGAATGAAGCTTTATTGTAATGTGAACTATAATAGTCTGTTATGTTTGGTTTTTTTCCTTTTCTTTTTCAAAGAAAGAATTTGAAGTGAGAAGTGCAGATTCATGTGGCATTTCCACAGCCATAAATTTCTTGTCCCACTGACTGCAGTGGAGCATTTCCATCTCAAAACATTTTCCTGGCCACTTTTCATTTCTATTCTATATACTTCCAAGATTTTTGCTTGGCTGTATAAAGAAGTGCTAGCATCCAATTAAAAGATACTGCATGGCTATCAGAAGTGACTGAATATTGCCTCTGGCTATCAAGGTATGAAAGAGACAGCTATCTGTGGTTTTTTGGGACTGGTCCAGGTTGCTGGCTTTCTAAACCACCGCAAGTAACTCTGTAAGTGAGATAGTCAATGAAAATAGCAATTATCCTTTACTATGTCTTTAAAGAAGTATATGGCAAACCAATCCCTACTCTAAAGTGTCATTCTGCATTAATATGAGTTATTTTATTGTGTGCCAGGCAATACATTTTATGCCCTTGGCAAAGATAGTGTCTTTGGTGCTGAGAGAACAGCACATAATACTACATCTCGGAAGAAAAAAGCTATGCCAAAAGGAGAGTATGGGCTCAATTCTCGTTTCACACTTATTTTATGTTGCTGTATTTCTATTGCTGTTAGCTGAGCAGCCTTTGATTTATGCTGGTTTAAGCAAAATTAAAACCAAGTCCTCTATATCAAATGTTGGCTTTATGTATCTTTTTATTATTTGTACAGAAATGAAAACGCATGCAATTGAATTGCTTAGATATAAAGCTTGTTATTTTGGCCAAATTAGGGGCGTATATAATTAGCACCCCAGTGTACTTTGTTTTCTTTGTAAGCAGATATTAATTTCCTTTCTTAAAACCATGTTTGCCTTATTTTCTCTAAAATTGAAATATAGACAACATATATTTTAATATGTATACATTAAACTGATACTATGTCTGTCAAAAAATGAAAGACGCAAATGACTTATTTCGTGGTCTAGCTGATTAACACAATCATCTGGTATATGTTAGTGAATTCTGATTTTGTAGATAACTCCTATGTCCATCCATACAGTGTATTTCATTACATTTGTCTTGGGCAAAAGTGTAATAGATATATTTTCTAGCTCTAAGACTATTCATACATTTGCAACCTTGTGAAGAATAAATCTGATTTTTTATGGAACTTGGGCAATTTTGAGCTTTCTTACATTTGCTATTAACAACAGAAAAATATGTAAATGACTGAAGGAATAAAGTAGGGTCGATTTGCAAAGACGAGATATAAAGAAGCTGATATAAAAGGTCTTTTATCTAGTGTAATGCAGCGCTTGTGAAACAAATTGAGCCTTTTAGTCACCATATGGCACTTTTAGAGCTCTATTATTGTCCTTATATCGTAGACCTCTGCTCTAACCAACCAGATTTCCCCTCACATCGTGCCTTATTTACTTCGTTATGTGCCATTCACATTTTCCATTTGACCACTGGTTCTGATTAGAAGGAAGAAAATGATTCATCTCATAAGAACAAATGAGGATGTTAGCAGAGACAAGAGCAGTAAAACTAAGCAGCTGTCTCCTGCTTTTTTTTTATTGACAAAAAAAATCCAAACTGCTTTTATCCGGTAGATAAAACTAGAAGCAGAGATTCTGCTGTCTTGCAGAGAGGTACAATATCCATTCTGAGCATACAGCACCTGAGATACTAAAGTATAGGTCTAAACATAAGTCTACTGGATTAAAAGTAGTCACAATAAGTATCATGTATAAGTCCATTATAAAACATATAATTAGAGAGTTGAAGAAGATGGAGTACAAATAAATGCCTTAGCTGGGGAACTCAGAAATAAATGTGACTGTTTCTTTCTACTTGAAAATAGACTCTCAATCAAATCTATAAAGATATGACTTACGAGAGCATTTTCATTATCTGAATATCTGTTGGAAAATGAACACAGTCATTTATTTCCAGGGAAAATTTTACACTCATTCAAAGTCATGATGAAAGAGCATCAGAGGAAAATGTGATTTTGATCCATATTTTAATAAATAAAAAAAGAGAGAGAAAGAGACAGGGGGGAAAACCCGAAGGCTGAAGACTGCTTTAGATCGTAGGTCATTTATTTGAAAGGAAAGCTCTGTTAAGTTAGAGAGTTAAAGAGATAATATAACCTTTACACAAGGACTACCAGAGGTTCTGTGTCCCTTCTGCAAGTTATCGATTCAAAGTAAAGGTACTTAGGTTTTTATATCCCATAGGTTAACTTGTCAACAGAGTAATAATGAATATGAAAAGAAGTGGGAGAGAAAATTGTTCTGTTCCATCGATAAATATATTATGGATTTGACAAAACAAAGAAAAAGAGTCAAGCATTGAAACCCATATGAAGCTTCAATTCAGTGAAAGTTTCCCTTGCAGAAACAGTGTGATAGGGTCATGAATAACGAAAACATACAAGAAGTGAAAATTCAAGGCGAGTGCTCTGCATGGCTAATCACTGCTTGTGCAGAGTGGGAGCCTCACCCTTCACAAGCCAGGACTTTCCAAGGGGAAGGAGCCCCGCTGGGCACAGCGACACCAACCTGCTTTCAGAGCGGGAACGCCAATTTCAGAAGACAATGTTCTGACCCGGTGTGTGGCAGCTCCCTGTCTCTTTACTGATGTAAATACTTGTGCTGGCACGCTTTAAATCTTTTTCTTTGCTGTTTATTATTTTAAAGCTTTTTTTCTTCACCTTTTTCAAAATCTTGGACATTTCTACCACTAGTCTTACAGGCTACATGCAGAAATGGTGGCAGCAGCATAGCTGAGAGAAGAGCAGCAGATCATGCCACAGGCATACAGGAGACACCGAGGGGGATTCAGGATGAGGAATCCACATTGCTGGTGATGGAAGTGCCTGGGTAACTTCAGCCTCTGTTCCCAAAGACTCTGGTGCTGAAAAGCAAAATGTGTTGCTTTTTTCCATATAAATGAAAACAACCAGTCTTTAAACCACCCCACTCACTCCCTTGTCAGATGAGAGACAGAGAAGCAGATAACAAGGAAAGGGGAGGAAGCTAGTTCCTAAGATGGGAAATTATTTTTAGACGTTACTGTTGTTAGCACAATGAGAAGCAAGAATCTGAGAGAAGTTGAGTGTGGATGAAATCCTGGCCCTGGTGCAATGAATCACAAAACTCCCACTGGTTTAAATAAGAAAGGATATTTTTTTCCTTTGTATACAGATTTTACCACAGATACAAAACACATTCTCCAATGCCATTTAAAAATCAAAAATGCTGAGAGTTTAAGTGATGACTGTAGTTTAGATTAAGTAATAGCAGCAACTAATGAAAAGGAAATAGCACATCAGTATCCGATAAATTTTCAGGTACCATTTCCTTACAACAGCAATAATAACCATAATAATAATGAAAGGGAGAGAAGCTCTTCACTCAGCACATCTGTCTGCTGCCGGGAGCGTGGCAATCATTACAGAATACCGCATTCTACTCACTTTCAAGCTAATTCAGCCATCTCACAGAGTTTCTTATGTCATTCCCATACCCCAAAGTGCTCTCTTTCTCTTTTGTGCATGTTCCTTGGCTGTCAGTCCTCCTATCGTGGCCAACTTCACTGAGGCCTCACAAAGTCTGAAAGCAAGCTTTGGCACCATATCGACTATAGAAACTTCTCAACAGAACAGGCAATGTCTGTTGCAAGGATTTTAGACTGTATGAGATACACATAAATCCTCTTAAACGTATAAATAATTATTTACTCAATTTGCTCTCCATGTCTAAGTATTTGAAGGCATCTGCCAAAAAATCTGGACAAAGATGAGTTTCCAGTCTAAATCAATTTTGAAATACAACAATGCACAATAATTTGGGAAAGTGCCCTGAGACCCCCCTCAGACCGTTTGACCTGTTGTATACTCAAAGATGAAGCTTGAAGTCTTTGTTCTGGATTTCCATGGCTAAGTTTGCATGTGAAATAACATATTGTTTAGTTCTGTTGTGGTGAAGCGGTGAGGACTGAAAATATGAAAACAGGCTTTATTAAGGGAAAATAGCTCCAGTCTGTAAAGACTGAGACTAATTCCTCCATACAAACACAGTATTTAGTGGTGTTCTGAAAACCCAATCGCTGATTCTGTAAACACTGTATGAGATAATCCTTAGAAAAAACCCATAACGAACAGAAAGAGAGCGTTAAAAAACAGAGTGACTGGGCTAAAAAAAAAAAAAAAAGAAAAAGTTCATTGGAAGCCTGGGAATTTCGAAGGAGAGCCTAGATTTGCTAGTATTGCGTTTTGAAGCTTCAGCAACATTCAACCATTTGCAAGTGCTGTGTAAAAACTGTTATTTTTACGTTCTTCTCTACTATATTGTGCATCATCCTCAGATCATCTTTCACTGAGTAAGGAGGGTGGAAACTAGGGAAATAATGGAAGGACATAGGTCATGAAAGGCGGGAGAATTCCTGCTGCATGGATGGCTAAGTACTCAATGAAAAAGCAGCTTGGGGAGGCTTTTTCTGTTACTCTGAATTATGATTGGGAGTTTCTAAATGCAGAGGCAGTCAACAGTGCATCTGCATGTTAGCATTTGTGCAGTAATTTGCTCTATAAATGCAGTATTGATTTCTTAGAAGAACATAGTATACACCTTCAGAAATTGTCCCTAAGAGAAGAAATCTTTATCTTTGGCTTTTTGCTTTTCAGTCCTTTGCAAAGAGTTCCACAACTTGAAATGGGCTCCCTGGCTACAGAATTTATTACAGTATAGTTCTGCTCTTCTCTTACCCTTTAATTTGACCTTTCTAGATGTAGTCTAATAATTTTCTGTCCTATAAAGTTAATTAAGAATTGAACATTTCCACCTGTTAATGCAGTAAAGTGCGGTTGTTCTTTTGCTAGAGCATATTAATAATGTCACTAATTGAGACAATAATTGTCGTGACATGGGATATCTCATTTTGCTCTGAATTAGTTTTACCTATGGGAGAAATAGGCTATGACCTGACATGGGAGATGTAAACTCTAGTAATGAGAGAACATGTTATTAATCACCTTGTAAGGCTGGGGAGACTCACAGCAGAAAAAACTGTGGACAGGAGAGGTTCTGTGGGGCTGTAGCACCTGTATGCTGTTATTAGGGACTTTGGAACAATCATCCAGTTAATCTGGCCAATATTACCCGTGTGGTGCATCCTTATTCCCCCCACCTTTCCTATGGAGAAGTACAGCGTTGCAGTGGCCCAGACCCCTGCACCATGTGGATTTTCCTCTGAGGAGCCAAGGGTAGGTGGGTGGTGTGGAGCAGCCTCAGATCCATCTCTAGAAAGGCACAGAAATGCTGTTAAGAGCCTTTGGGTGTGACTGGTTTTTAAGACTAGCTTTTCAGGACAGCATGAGCCTCAGCAGAATTGCACTTCCAGGGAGCAGCTGAGAGAGAACGATGTTTTCAAAGCCTCCGGTGATGGGATGCCACATCCCTAAGAAAGAGGTGCACCCTTTTGCTTGGTTTTACTGATGCAATAGGTGAACCATAGATGGCACAGTGGACTCAGTGGGATGATTTAGCAGATCTGGGAGAAGAAGCCAAATTTATTTCACATCAGATCAGCTTCTTATTCACTGTATCACAGTACCTCTCAGAAACATCACCTGAAGTGTGTTTATTGGTCATGAGATCAGATTGTCTTCTGCTTCACCTTGGAAAAATTCAGTGTGAAGTATTATCGGAAGTATTTTGTAGGCAAGAAACAGAGATAAAGATGGGTTAGAAACCTGATTTGTACCTGGGGGCTTTGCCTGTCCTACTTATGTTAACACAAGATTTTGGATTTTGACTAGCGTGTGACATGGGATCAAGATTTAGGGTTCTCTTGTTCTGCCAGGCTGTAGTTAAACTCCAGTATCTAGCTTTTTTTTTTTTTTAATATATAATTTTAAGACCTCATGTCTCTTTGTGCCTCAACCACAAAAGCTCTAAAATATGTCTATGCGTTACCATTATTTGACTTGATATCTTTTAACACACTGTGTACCTTTAAGAACAATCATTCGCTGATGGAAACCTGTAAGCTGATAGGTCTTTGTCCTTGTTCTGTGTGACACTGGGGTGAAAAAATAGTTTAATAGTTATGCTTCCATAGCTATTAAATGAAATTACTGGTATGTAGCTATGTATCTTATATGAGGGCTAATTAACAATGTTTGTA
This sequence comes from Nipponia nippon, assembly GCF_047370975.1. Lineage (NCBI taxonomy): Eukaryota > Metazoa > Chordata > Aves > Pelecaniformes > Threskiornithidae > Nipponia > Nipponia nippon. Next base: position 39,671,481 of record NW_028262290.1, on the reverse strand, counting down.
CTTATAGAAGTAAGCATAATTTTTGCATTTCTGGGAAAGGAAGGGAGGAGAAAGTATCTACTCTGAATTCATTCTAGGTTGAATAGCTTCTGTCCATAGCAAAAGAGGGACAGTCATTTGTCATCTTCTGTCAGTAGTGAAATGTTAGAGAGAATGGTTAGTGTGATCTTTTTCTACAGGTAAGTCCTCCACAAAGTGTTAAAATAAATATTTGCTAATCCTTTATATATGTGCCTTTCTTTTCAAGATTTGAAGTCTCAGCCAGGTTTCTTCAGCAAGGCAGGGAAAATCAAAAGCACAGCTTCCTATGTTAGAAGCGCATTATTCTTGGCTACAGTTTCTTTGCTTTAACATGCTGTTACCTTCTGCCTGAATTCAGTGCACTCAAGCATTCTCTTGATGTTCTTAACTGCTGCTGCCTACTATTCAGATATCTTCATCAATCTCTTCATGATTGTTCCTAAGGATTTGTTTTTTCAGAGGATCCAGGCTGTTCAAAGCCCATCAGTGTGTTAAAAGTCTGATTAAACTTTCAGTATATCTGACAGGCCTAGCTGTGGGGATTCTAGATTAACCATCTGGAATCATTTGATCTTAAACAGTATTAAAATAATGTTTCAATAAACTCATGTTTGAATGCCACCATGTTTATAATCCAATAAATGCTATCTCAGTATCAGCTTTTATTCACTGAAGAAATGACTTCTCTCTCAGCTACCTCAGCTGCAATACCTAGTCAGGTTTTTTTAGCGTTTTTGCAAATTTATCTTAGCAGGATTATATATCCACTCTATACAATAGTGTGCCATATTTTTATTGAATGCTTGCTTAAAATATGCTAGAAAAGTAACAGTTCAAACAGGTTATTGTAGGACCTTGTAAACCCTCTACAGAGTTTTTTAGGAATTGAAGTTTTTCCTGTACCATGTCAAAACAGTTTCTATGGTGACCCGTTCTTCTGTTCATGAATCAATCACTAGGGCAGTCCAGCTGGATTCAGCTGAAATCAGTTTTCCTCCCCTAACAATCCCAGACGTCTCAGGTGCACCTTTCCTAAGGGTTGTTGACCTGATCTACTGCTAGAGCAAGATGCCTTTTTAAAGTAGAGAAATTGCTTTCCATAAGTGTTTTTGTTTGAATGTAGCTGAGCTTTGACTGCAGGATGCTTTACATATATAAATCCTAAACCCTGATTTCCCTCTTTTCTTGATCTTGACTTGCTGCTCTGACTACAAGTTAGTTTCATGAGAGCTGAGGACAGAAAACAGCTAACCACCATAATGGAGGGTGTCCTTGAGCTCTGCAGCTGGAGACACTAACCATGGCATCCAAAACGTGCAATCGATATGCAATATAAATAAATAACTTCCCAGTAGATCCTCCTTTGAAGGGGAAAATAAGCAAGGCAATAACATTAGAAAGCACAGTTAGTCTGAAATCCTTGCTAAGCTGCAGATGATACGTAGCTATTTCCATAGCCTTTTGTGGAGTCAGCTGGCTTCCTGCAAGCAAGCAATGAGAAAAGATAAGGCAGGATTTTGCTGTGGTTTAGTCAGTCCTCTTTCCCACACAACCTCCAGTTCACTTTTAGTATATCTTCTTCTTTCCCCTTACCTCTCCTTTCTGTCAGTTTTCATCATGCATGTAAAAAAACCTTAGGAAGCAAGATAAGCTAAGCTAACTGTTAATGCCTATTGCATATTAGTCGTATCAAACTAGCTAAGCTGGGCAGAAAACAAAACTCACTTACCTAGGAGAAGATAATATTTTCATATGCACTGCACCAACTAGAATTCTTTATTCTTGCTAGTCCATCACTTTAAAAAAAGAAGGATATTTTAAATAGATGAAACTGGGTCTGTAAAGCACTTTATCTGGACAAAGGATATGTTGTACTAATGAGATGTTATTGAAAATATGGGAAATGCATGGTAGAATTTTCTGAAAGTAACTCAATACCTTAAATGATGTTCACACACATAAATCTTTCTTTGAATTAATTGTCTTCCAAAAGTAGGAATTCTGGTATAGTAGGGATTAATTTTTGTATACCATGATATAATAATTGTTCTTCTGAACAACTCATCTAAGAAAGTTTCAGATGAAGTAAACATTTTTAGAAAGTATTTGGGAGATATATAATGCTACAACTAACAGTAAAAGAAACTAGAAATGCCAGTCAAAATATCTCATTCCTGAGGGTCTGTACAGACAAACAAGCAGAGAAAATTCTTCCAGCCTGGATTATTCACCTTCTGTAATGCAGATAGGACATAGCATAGGTACAAAACAGATAGGATAGGCATATATTGAAAAGAGAAAATAAGAAAATTAACAAAATGCAATAAGGGAATTTCATTTACTACTGTTTACTGCAAAAACTACAGCTTCCTTTTCTGACAAAAAGATAAAACAATAGATATTTTGGCAGTGTAATCTCTTGATCTGTCTTGGAAATCTAAGATGGATACAGCTTTCAGGAATTTTTGTGTTGAAGTGTTGCAATTATAAAGTATTTTCATTCTGTATTATACTACCACTTCTTCAGTATAATAATCACTCATGTTTATACACTACCTTTTAGTCAATTAAATCTTAATAAAGCTATAAAAACCTTATTGATAAAAGTTTTCACAGTAAGAACCACCATTCAGTAATATTTGGCAGAATTATGCAGCTGAGAAAGGGATGTTTCAGCAAGAAACTGTCCAAGTTACATTTTAATTATCACTTCCCCACTTGCTGTGGCTGTCATTGCTATTATTCAGCATCTTTCTCTGATCTCTAAAAGACAGTTGGACTATGTCTTAACATATTCTAAGGTAAGATTTTACCTCTTTTATACTCTTCAGCCAAGCTTGGAAAGCATAGCCTTTTGATATTGCGTATGCTTTCAAAAAGGCAGCCAAGTATGCACTGATGCCAGAGTAGGACAAGTAGTCAAATCCTGATCCTTAACTGGCCTTTTGATGTACAGCTCCTCTTCTCCAATTCCCCAACCAATAAGCCTTGAGAATCAAACTGTTCTTGAAAACAAAGTTATCAGATACACACACAGCCAGGCACTTCTGCTTTCCTTTCAGCTTCCTTCACCTCCTTCTTTGGAAAGCTGACAATGCCTTGCTTCTCTTTTTTGCAGACGATCTTGAGAAAACTGATACAGGAAAGGATGTAAAAATGGTTTCATGTCAATCCTTTGAGGGTCTAGACCAAAAAGAAACATACTGCCTGAACTCTGCTGTAATTTTTCAAAACTTAAGGCATAAACCAAAATATAATAACTATCCTATTCCTTGTCAATACCATCTTGTAACCAAATAATGCCTGATTCTTAGCCTGGATTAAGATTGTCCACCTTTTTAATTAGTTAAATGTCTCTGGAGGTACATGCAGGACAGGGGAAACCATCATTTCAGACTTTGGCTGAATGTGTTATTTTCCCAGAGTTCGGAAGGTGATCTCCATAGCTTGCACAATATTTTTAGTACAGCACATATTTAATCCATTCCACTTAGTTTTCATCTGAAACTTGTGTTTCTTGGTGTCTTTTTGTCCACAGCACAAAATCACACCTTTTGGAAGAGAATTCTCTTGCACCCTATGGACCAGTTCTAGGTTCCTGCACTCCTCTGCCTCCTCTGGGAAGGAGACTTTAATCTAGGTACAACCACCCCCAACCCACATCTAATTCAATTTCTCTCAACAATGTAACACTGTAATATGTAGATGGGAAGAACATCGAGCATTTTGTACAGAACAGCTGTACAAAACCTAATCACATTTGGGTCAATATAGGTGAAGTAAAGTGTAGATAATGAATAAAAACTTTCTAGAATACCTTTTTTTTTTATTCTCCCCAGTTTGGAAGATATCTTGTGCCTTCTAAATTAAAGTATTTGATGTCATTGTAGGCACATTACACTATCCCACCCAGTTTTCAGCTGGCTGTTTTAAATGCCTAAGACATCTGCATATGGTAAGGGGGTGTTAAGTGGGACTTACAAGGTATCGACCTCCTGGAGTGGCAGCTGGAAGCTTGGCAGAGTACTCTATGATTCCTAAACTTAGATGCATATGTTTAGGCATCTATCCACCTTCTGGGTACGTGTGGGCATCTGGACATCTGGCTGCCAATGTCTCACAGGTGCTTCCTAGAAATTATTACAGAGTTATTCTCATGTACAGCCCAGGGTCCAGCACTAACTTATGTTTTGTTTAACGTTGAAGATGTTTACTGTTTCATGGTGATGATTAGTTTAGCCTATTGGGAAGGTAATATCCCATCTTGAATAGTATGTCTTCACCATCAGAGAATAATACCCCCCACACACCTTGTTTCTCTTTTCAGCTTTGGATAGATTTCCTGTGTGTCATGTTTCTTTCATAATAATTGAATCTTGCCCACATAGTAGCCAGCACAAAACCTGAAGTGATCAGATTCTTCTTTGCATCTCATCTGCTCTTGTTATAGCTGTCAGACAAAGTTATGCCCTGTCTAGATTCATAACAACTTTAATGATATTTTTCATATATTGGCCTGAAAAAAGACAGTTCAACTGTATTAAGATTTTCCCTTACAGTGGGGACTCAACAAGAAGTATGAATCATTATTGACACACTCAAAATAATCTGTCATGCTGCTTTGAAATACTAATGAGAAAACCCTTGAGTCTTTTGATATTAGTAGTTGTTTCATGTTGTAATTGAATTTGAAAAGCTCTGTTAAGATTTTTGTCCTCTGACAGTAACTTATTATTTCTAGAATAAAATTGTTTGATAAGTGGTTTAGATGGCAGCAGTCTGAAGACCTTTGCACTTAATCTTGCTATGAACAATGTGAGTTAACAATACTCTGTAAATGCAGTCTCCCAGATCCAGAAGTTTTAAGGGAGTGTGTAATTTAGTATCATAAGCTTTCCACACAGGTCATGTTTTTTAGATGTTTGATCATCCTTATAATTCTCATCTGGACTACTTCTAATTGGTTCTTGTCTTTGCTGAAGGGAAATCTCCAAAACATACACTATCTGTCAACAGATGCCTCATTGGTGCTGTGTACTAGGGCACTCCTGATTCACCTTGAAGTTCAGTTTTACATCCCAGTATGCTGTCTGATTTTTTTCCCAACACTGTGATATTATCAAGTTGTAGTCAGGGTGTGATTCATTATTCTGTGGAACTGCTATGTAGCCTGTTGTTCACCCTATTCTGTCTTCGGGTACTTCATTATTCCTACTTAAGCATAGTAATTTGCACTTGGCCTTACTGAATCACATCCTATTTTTTTCCAGACCCTTTGTCAGTTTGTCAAGATTATTTTAATTCTAATCTTGTCCTCCATGGAGCTTGCAACTGCCGCTGGCTTACTTCCATCTGGACGTGTAAAAGGCATAATATCTCTTCAGATAACCAAGTGACTAATGAAACTACTGGGTAGTACTGGACCCAGGTGGAATTCTACAGAGCCTCATCAGCTACCGTCACTTAATTTGATATAGAACAGTGGGTAGCTATTTCTGAGTGCAATTTTCAAGCCAGTTGTTCAATCTACAAAACAGTACTTTGGTCTAAGCAGTATTTTCATAGTTTGCTTATAAGAATGTCAAGCAGTGTCAAAATGCTTACTAAAATCAAGATATATCACACCTGTTGCTCCTTCCCTAACCACAAAGCACATTGTCTCTCCTAAAAAGGAACAGACTTCATTTACCGTGATTCAGTTTCTGATAAATTCATATTGGCTATTACTTATCACATTGTCTTCCTCCCAGTATGTTTATTTACCCACTAATAATTTGTTTCCTAATTTCAATAAGTTTATAGTAAGTGAAGTTAAGGATATAATTCTGTGGGTGCTCTTTCCGTTCTCTTTTTCTGTCTTTGTGTAAAGACAGGGACAATCCATGACTTTCTGTTCTTCAGCCTCTCCTGTTTTAATCAAAATCTTACAAGTATCTTCTAACATGCTTGAGTTTGCTTTAGCCAGACTCCTACATGCTTTGAGGTGAATTTACCAGGGCTAGTACATCTGAATTTCTTCAGATTTCTAATTTATGCAAATGATCAATAACATATGCTTCCTTATTCTTACCTGAGTTCTTCATTAGTATCAGTGGCATTACTTCATTGATCACAGTTCTTTATTCCCTTCTTTCTACTGAAGAAGAGAATACAGAGAAAAGACATTGGATTTTTCAGCCATCTCAAGGCCATCGTTCTGTATTCATTCCCTTGAAGGCAATGCCATTTAACATAGCCAAACCTTATCCCCAGCTGCTCAAACCCATGCCTCCAGTTGGCTGGAGGAGATGTTTGCATAGCTGCAGTGGGCTGCCCAGCTGATAGGTGACCTGCCCATGCTGGAAAATAATTGCTGCTGCCATATGCACCTACAGCCTCAGGGTCACATCACTGAGGACTGTGACAGCTCATTGCTTGAACTTGCTCTTTATTAGTAATGTGCTATTGAATATTTTTTATTATGCTTTATTCTCTTTTTAGTTGTATCTTGTGTCTTGCCTTTCTGAGTTTATCCCTATACACTTCTGGTTTTATTTTATATTTGTCTCTGATAATCTGTATGCAGGTCATCCAAGAGACCATTATTGAGCCAAATCCATGACTTTCTACACTTCTGCTTGGAAAAGTTCTTACTCTTTCAGTGCGTGTTCTTTCAGTCAGTCTGATGGCTTTCTTGACCTTCTCTTTCTGATAGACCTGTTTGCTCCTAGAAGCTACCTTCCATCTTGGGTCACTGCAGTCTGGTTCCTGGGTGTTTACTGTCCTCATTCCACTGTTCTCCTCCTAGAATCATTACCTCTAGTAGTTCACAGCTTCTGTAGTGCAAGCTGTCTTCCCATTCAATGTTATTTCTTATAGATGTTATCATTTTTCTTCTTTATAACATAAAAAGGAAATCTAATCCCTTTCACAGGACTTTCTGCATGAAAGTGAGTAAGATCATACAGATTTTAAAGTTTTCTTAGTATCAGTTCTTACCTCTAAAGGAATATAAGGAATACTTAAATTTTTTTCTTCATAGTTATGCAAATCTTTAGAGAAACCATATAGAAGACAAAATGACTGCTTTCTTAAAGCAAATAACATTATTTATCTAAGAATATTAGAAGTTTACAAAAAATATTAACAGTTATTAGGTTTGCATTGTGTTCCCCAAATTACTAAATTTAATAATTTTTAAAAGTTATGTAAGAGTTTCACAAGCTGAAATTGTATGTTCATTTTCCATGTACAACATTAATTGTCTGATCCCTGATAATCAGAAATATGTCCAATTGTAAAAGAGATTACTGACATTTTAGCATTTCATGATATAATAATTTATAATCTATTAAAAGTTATTATAAGAAGTTTCTTCTTAACTTAATACATTAGAGATTTTCAAATAAAGTTATTGGACAGCTGTATTTTAATTTTTTCACCTGTAAAGATGCACAAGCTACTTTTTTGTCTTAAAGAAGCTATCTGAAAATTATTTCTTTGTTTAGATTAATGTAGGGGATTGTATTGTACTGTTTTCTTTAATTCACTGTTTATCCATTCTGAAATACCTCTGTCGCTTTGGACACAGAGTCAAGTGCCTTGTAAATATCTTCTTTAACTGTGCTTGTGTTCATGATCCATGTTGCAATCTGAGAGGACAATTTATTCTATAAACTTCTTACGGATTTTGTTAAAGCATTTGGCAAACAAATAGGAGCCTAAGCAAGCACATTATTAAGCTAATTTACTTCAATTCAGCTAATGGCAAGGATGGAATATATGATCAAACCAATACCACAATTAAGATTGAGTCAATGAACCAGCGAGTTCAGTTTCTCACATCATCCAGCTAATACGCTACCAGGTAATAAGATTGAATGCCACTGGAAATAATTATTTGTGATTTCTTTAGAGTCCATTTTCCTTCCTGCTTAAGACCCTATCAGTGATCAATATAATTTTAGCATTAGGCATGCAAAAGACGTAAGAAGCCACAGGCCACAGTTTAGGTACAACTTTCGTATTGGTGCACTGACTATTGCACTTTGGCTATTGGATATTTCCCAGAACAGACAGAGTTGTCCCTTGGCTCCATCATGGTGAAGTTATTTTACCATTTCTCTCTTAAACCTCACTCTTACCAAATATTATTAGTTTATTGCTCTGTTTCTCTTTTCCTGTAGTAACATAGAATCTTTCCCCCAACTTAAAATAAATAATGGTCAAGTTCAACATATACTTTTTTTTTTTTTTTTTGTTAATAATTATTTTGAAATAGTTAATGTACATGTAATTTAGAGATCAAAAATCTTTCTTGTTTAATGCTGGGGACTTTTTGAAGTGTCATTCTGTAAGCACACACATTTTCCCATGTACACATCTAAAGAATGAGCCATATCCCTAAGAAAATACAGAGAAGAATTAAGGAAGAATGAGTTCTAGTGAAGCTTGAGTCGCACAGCTGTGAATATCTCTAAACAAGCAGTAGGAGTTTACCTGATGAATATGAAATCTTTCAGGTTTTAGCAAACTTGCCAAACTTCGTTAACTAAATCCTCAGGTCACCTTTTTTCTGGGCTATGAATACAGCTCAGTCCTCTCACACAGGACAGGTTTCTAGGCTTTGTTCACAGAGGAAAGTTGCTTCTGGGCACAGCTTTTCATTTCAACATATCCACTAAATTGACTATGAATGAACTTATTTTCCAAAAAATCTGAAAAATACAAGGTACTTGGAAGACTGATGTCAGTTTTTTGAATAAAGTTGTGAATATGAGTCCCACAGTCAGCTAAATAGTATTTTAGAAATGTTAACAATTAACATAACACATCCTTCCTTTCATTTAAGACGGCTTTTTTTCCATGCAGTTGTTTCAGTTCTTAAGTATTAATGATATTTTACCAACAAAGATTGGCTGACTAGTGTGATTTTTTGGACTTCAGAACCAAATCCATAAAGTATTTTGACATTTTGTTATAGCCAATTCACACATAATTAAACAATAAAAGTTCTCCTAGCCCAGCTCCAGTCATAGCCTGTTTTTCTCACAATGAATAAAGTTACAAGGAAATCTTGGATTATGAACTGCTGAGAGTAATCCTAGAAATCTAGCATGATAGCTGAGCATCACTCATATCTATTCTCAATATTTTATATGGAAGTATCTAACATTATGTCTTCCCTTTCATCTGGAATAGGTAGCATACCTAACTGAATCATTTCATATGAATTCCAAAAACTGAATGCAACCAAACTTCAATTAATGTATTTCAGTTCAACAAATAGTGGATTGAAATTGTCACACATACATTAAGCCTAGAGCTAACATTTTAATCTCTTTCCCATTGTGTAAATTAGTCTTCCATACTTCTGATTTTCCAGTTATGTGATTTACAGCTGAACTTAGCAAATATAAATAGTAGTAAATTGACATGTTTAATGCAGCAAACATGAGTGCTTAACATCTTCTGGCAATATTGCCTGGGACTTCCTGGGACAAATCTGTTGTAGCTGAAATGTTTTTCATAGCCTTCGATGAACATTTTTTCCCTGAAGGTGTCTAATCAGCTTTTGACCCATGTATAATTCCCACCTCTCCAGCATGCTCTGGGCATTGAGTTCACGGTTTAATTCTGATTTGTGTGGAAAATGTCCTTCTTTCAATTTGTGATCAAAGGCAACCCCTTAGCCTGTGATCTGATAATTTGGTTTGATTTTTCCATTGTTTTTACAAAATGAAAAGTGGGACTAATTATTTTGTATTCATCTTTTCCAAGACATTCATTATTTTTTTTATAATTCTGTGATCAATTGTCTCCTTTCCAAGGGTGAATTTGTTTAATCTCTCCTTATTCTAAATCCACCCATATCTTTGATTATCTTTGACACCTTTCTCTGTACTTGTTCTGATTCAACTGCTTCCTTTCTGAGATGAGGGGAAAGAACTGTGCTTAGCACTGCGGATGCAGGACACAAGGGATTTGTACAATGGCATAATGATGTATTATACCTTTTTTTTCTATTGCTCCTCTGCTATTTGATTCTCCTTTCTGACTGCCGCTAAGCACTGAGCTGATGTTTGTAATGAACTATTCACAAGTTTTCCAAGAGGTAATAACAAATTTAGATTACTGTATATGTGTAGTTCTGGTTGGTTTTCCTTATGTACATTACATTGCATTTACTGACATTGAATTTCAGCTGTCACCCAGTCACTGAATGTCATGAGATCCATCTAGAACATTTTGCAGTTGACTTTCATTTTGCGTTGCACCAATCGTGGTTGAGTTCCTCACCCTATTTCCCAATCGTTTGTGAATATTTGAAATGCACAGGGCTGAGCATGATCTTGTATGGGGCACTACAGATGACTTCCTTCACTGTGAACACTGATCTACTCATACACCATTTATATATCCTTATAGTTTGGCTTTCTACTAATCTGTAAGATTAAGAGATGAATCCTTTTTATTCCATGAGAGCATATAATTCTTGAGAAGCTGTGTTTAGGGATCTGGTCAACAAATCTTTGGAGGTGCAAGTGCTCTATATCAATTGGATCACTTATTCTCCAAAGGACTTTAACATGGGACGTGGCTTTCTCCTTCCATCATCTTTCATTCTTCACAATTCTGTCATGTTTGTCCCCATGTCCTCATATTGAATAATTACAGTTTGTGCCAATTTGCTTATTACAGGAGTCAGACTGCCTCTCCTTTATTTTCTTTTTGATGAAAATTGGCTTTTGTAAAAGTTAACATTTCAAAGAACTGTGAGAGTTTTCTATAAAATAGACCTACCTGAGTTTCCTTTAAATGAGCTAGCTCTACTTCTGCTCACAATGTAAGGGAATTGTAACAGCAGGGGAAAGAGTGCCATAAAGTTTAACCTCCCAGGTATTTATTCAGCTAGCCTGTGCAGCATTGCATGGTTTAGTAGGCTGAAACTTATATGTACCTGCAAGAAAACAAAGGAGGAGGGTTTGAGCAAACACCAGTCCAACGGAAGCAGAAGAACCCTCAAAATGCACTCTCGATGTCGAAAGCTGCCTGTTTTTGTGATGCCTTCAGCCTCCCCCATGTATTTTAATGTTTCTTCCAAGGACTACGGACATACTACTGAGGTCCTGGTGTCCCTCATGTACAGGGGGGACATTTTTTGGCAAAGATCTGTCCGAACTCTGGATGCAAGGAGGAGGAGGAGAAGTGGGCTAGCATGTCAGAACAAGACCTGAATAAGCACCATCACCTATGTCCTAGATTTCTTTAAATCTGAGCTTGTTTTCTAGAAAGAAACTTTATGTGCTGTAGCCAAAAGCTCAGTCTAGGTGAGCCAGACTCAAGGACTCGAAAGACACGCTTCCAGTTAATATTTGTCTCTGGTCAAGATATATTCTCAGGGCAGAAAATTCTGCTTTAGCTCATTTTGCAATTGCTTTTACAAGGTGCAGACTCTCTTGCTGCATTTGCATTTCTTTGTAGCAGTAGCTTCAAGGTAGGAGTTAGGGCCCAATCCCTCTCCCATTTGCTAAAACACCCTGACAGTTGATTGTGGGGCAGTACATTTGCTGCCACCCGTATGCCCAGCACATGAGGGCACGCTCACCAGCCGTGTAGAGATGCTTATGCTGGTTTTGTGCTGACAGTGGGAGACAAAGTCCTTTCTAGAATGGTTTCAGTGTTGCTTGTGTATTTGCATGCTGCCTGATTACAGGCTGAGCTTAGGGCCCTTGGAAAAGAAATATTGATTTTGGGTGCACCCTGGGCTTCAGGCTGCAGAATCAGACCCAGAGGAAGTTAAAGGGAGCAGTGGGATGCGCTGTCAAGTGAAAGTTGTTGGTAAGAAATAGGAATGAATAGGACGTGAAGCCACAACATACATATGGGGACGATATACTGCAAGAAAATAAGCTGTGCCTGGGAGAGATGGTATAAGAGATCACACTGGATCAGATACAATTGGAGAAGCCGCTTCTGAAATTCATTAGGCACTGATAGAAAGTGAAGCTTCACTGCAATTCTTGATAGCTTTTGTGCCCAGTGGGAATCCAGCACAAAAGCCTTTTAGCACACAGTTTAACTGGGAATACCTGAGCAAACTGATAACATTGCTGCTTTTATGGTAGTCTTGTTTCTCACATATCATAGCAGGCCACTCCACAAAGCACTATAAGGATGTGTGTGTGTGTGTGTATTTATGTACCTCCATCTGCACATTCAGGTAGCAGCTTGAAGGAATTAAACAATGTTATCCATAGTAAGAAGAACTACAGTGGGAAGGATTGCTTTAAAAGAAAACCAACTATCATACAACGGTTTTTCAAAACGACCTGCATTGCTATTGTAGAGTTCTTTGTTTTGCACAATTTTAGATGTTACAGCTGAGTGAAGAGGCTGCTATGTTACCTGACGAAAACATAAATCCAGCCACATTTCTGATTATAGTATTGTTTCTTCCAAAGAGCAAAACCAGATCAACTGTGGCTCAAATTCGAGTCATTTGTTCTGTGGTTTGAATACAGCAGATTCATACAGAAGTGCAAGAACACGTGTGGTAGATCACCTGCTAAATATCCTGTTAGATGGAAATTGATTAGGAAAAACAAAGTGATGATTAGGAAGGAGTTTCGTATCTTCACCTGTTCTATCACCTGTGATATACTATTGTTCAACACTGTAGTATTTCAGTGAACACACAAAAAAGTCAAAACAATATCAAAGCCTCTGGTGGATGTAGAAGTTATTTTTTTCATTTTTCATTTTTGAGAATCAAAATCCATCATATGTTTGCCCGTTTTGTCTTTTCTTACCTTCTTAAAGATGTAGGTAAACTTTCTTTGCCAAGAATAGACACACTTATCATCTATGGTCCTCTAGGTAAGATAAGATTTTAAGAATTTCCAGTATATATTTACACATCCAAGAAAAAATATAAAAATTATTACTTTTTTGTGATTTTCCTTGTCTGTATTGGACAAAATATTAATAGAAAAAGAAAACTGAACTATGCAATGTCCAAAAATAATTTGGAATTGAGATCCGCAAAGAGAAATACTGTATGTTGCTTTTCCAGCTCCCTCTGCAGACTAGATTATAAGAAAAGTTTTCAGACTATCTATGTTCATCCAGGTCGCATTATATGAATTTCTACACTCTTGTGAATTTTAACCAGCTCTTCATTATTATTCAAGCCTTTTTTTTTTCCCTGTGATTTAATTAGTGTGGAGTCTAAGCTGGTGCATGTCTTTCAGACTTTGGAGCTTACTTCCGAGGTGCATTTCTGTGTCTACTACTCCTGAAAATCCTCTCTGAGGGTTCCACTAGGGGGGCTAATGTGAGCCGCCTGGTATGGTTAGAGATTAAATCTTACTTTGCAGTTCATTAGATCATATAATATTTCCTAACATGAGTTAATATGATGGCTTAGGTTTTATCTGCGGGTTGCTTTTTGTTGTTCTATTTTTCCCTGAGGTATGCTCTGGCATAATTGTTGTTAGTGAAGGCTTTGCATTTTTTTCCATACAATTTTCAAGCCATGTTTACAGATTAATAGGAGCTAGAGTAATAATGTGTTCAGTCTTAACTATTATTACCTAGGTAATCTATAGGTAGGTATATATAGGTATCTATAAAGGAGATTAGAGAACAATGGGGATCAGGCTGTAGTAATTCTATTCTTGCACTCACTGTCACCCCACTGAAATCTTAAACTAGTTATTTTTATTTCCATGCCACAGTTTGTCTGTCTTTAAATGACTACTGCCTCATGGTGATATAATAAAATCATAGAATCATAGAATCATTAAGGTTGGAAAAGACCCTTAAGATTATCAAGTCCAACCATTAATAGTTTCATGCATGTGTTATTTACATGGTGCATGAAGAGAAAGAAATGATTCAGTAGAAAATAAGTAATTCTTACAGATTGTAATACATTCTTGGAATTAAAATGCATTCTCTGTGTCTATTACCACAAGTAACTGGAAATAATACTCTCATTATGTGCCTCTGATCTAACAATGACAGAAAAAATATCTTTTGGCATTCTATCAACAAAGGACATCTTTCATAATTGCAGTATAAGCAGTGGAAGAATTTTTAAAAGAGTATTAGCATAAAAAATGGCCAAGATTTGCAATACGCTGCTGTTCGGAAAGGAGTTTGCTTTGGTACCCTGTACATGCATAGTCAGTTTCCCTGGGATTCAGAAACCTTCCCAAGTACCTTGTCAGATGCCACAGAGATTTACATTGGCTCTAGACACTGGCAGACATTTCTTTTATTCTTTCTTCTGATTTTGTTACCAGTTTCCAAAGTGGTACATGCAACTTAGTGGAGATGAAGTCATTACCTGATGGATACTTTGAAGAAACACTTTGGGTTTGTCATGGTTTAACCCCAGCCAGCAACTAAGCACCACACAGCCGCTCACTCACTCCCCCCACCCCAGTGGGATGGGGGAGAGAATTGGAAGGGTGAAAGTCAGAAAACTCGTCGGTTGAGATAAGAACAGTTTATTAATTGAAGTAAAATGAAATAGAATAGTAGTAATAGTAATAGTAATAGTAATTAATAGTAATAGTAATAGTAAAAGAATATTCAAAATAAGTGATGCACAATGGAATTGCTCACCACCCGCCGACTGATACCCAGCCTGTCCCCAAGCAGCGATCACTGCCCCCCAGCCACCTCCCCCCAGTTTATATACTGAGCATGACGTCATACTGTATGGAATAGCCCTTTGGCCAGTCTGGGTCAGCTGTCCTGGCTGTGCTCCCTCCCAGCTTCTTGTGCACCTGGCAAAGCATGGGAAGCTGAAAAGTCCTTGACTAGTGTAAGCACTACTTAGCAACAACTAAAATATCAGCATGTTATCAACATTATTCTCATATTAAATCCAAAACACAGCACTATACCAGCTACTAAGAATAAAAATCAGTGCTATCCCAGCTGAAACCAGGACAGGGTTACACAACAACATCAAACCCGAATTTTTTTGCTTTATCAAAGGATGTGAAGTGTCATGTCATCTGCAAGTAGCTCTGAAATTATCCTTAACACTGACAAGTTAAGGTAAAAGCAAATAAATGTAGTTATTTAGAAAATATAAAAACAAATAACACAAAGTTAGGTTTACAGAAATGAAGGCAGGCCATCTTTCTGTCTGCTTATTGTAAAATTAGATGTAAATGATTTTCTAACTCCCTGTTATTCAGCTGTCAAGCCAATTAGTCGTTAACCTAAATAGGAGAACCTCAACCCTATTCTTAGGAGAACTTTTATTTTCTGTACGTCTTGAAGGAAAACTAGATCTAGAGAAAGTCTTGCTTTTTTATCCAGCTCATTTCTGGTGATTTTATTAGAGTTTCTTCAGATGTAGATCTCCCTTCTCTCCCTCTTCCTTCTCACCACCCCCATCGCCTTCGCTTTCTGTCCTTTTGTTCTGCAACTTTCAAGGTTTGTGGTTGGCACCATTTTACACTATTGACTTTCATTGTATTCAATTAAGTCATTAACAAGCAATTAATATATTGCAAGATAAAACACTCTATACTACCCAGTCATGTTTCAATACTGTGTTCAATGTCTTGACATATGGAGACTTTATTTTCATTCAAAATATAAAACTTAGATTATCTATCACATGATAGACAAAAAAATAAATAGGGTTAATGCTTGGGGTTTATTTCTTTCTCTTGTGAGAGCAAAGGACAAAGGTTCTCAGACTCCTTCTGTAGACATAACTCATCTGGAGCATGAGTACCCCAACCTAGTCTGTGAGGGATGCTCTGGCAATGTTATCATTGGGCTACCAGAGTATCTAGATGAAATACTGTGACCTACAGATTTATACAGGCGTCTGGATTAAACAGTTTGTTCCAAATCCTCCAACCTTCTGTTCTAAGAACGTATTAGAGTCTTTCTAAAGGTCCTGCAACAAAAACAAAGGAGGGATAATAAGCCATAACTAAGCTAAAGTGGCAGAGGGGGAGAGAGAACACACAATGTTCTCGCCTGTTTTTCTCAACCTTAACCAAGCTGGGGCACACCTTGGCAACATTGCACGGCAGTCCTCCCTCTTAACTGGTAAAGTCCTTTTGGGCAACTGGGCAATAGGGGTAGCTATATGTCTACACTTTTGGAGAAATAAATTTCCAGGCCAAGTGCAGGTAACAATGGTTCTGATCTTGGTCTGGGAAAATTAGATTGTCAAATACAATTTTTAATTTAAAGATGAAGGGACACTGTGGAGGCCAGGATTTGAGAACAGCAGATACAGGGTAGGACTTCAAACAGCACAGTAGCTAACAGATATAGTCTTTTCCAGCACACTGCTCTCCCCTCCCAGTGCTAAGTAGATGGCATTCAAGAGGAATTATCTCCTGCAGTATTAGCCAATAGCAGTCTCTATGTATTTTAAGAATAGACTTCTATTTAATATCTCTGCTCACTTGTTTCTCCCTGGTCAATATAAAGCAAAAGTACCCATAAGCTCCTCTCACCCATTTTTAGAGTCCTTAACACATTTTAAGGCCTATCAGAGTTGTAGCCTCTGGGAGCTCTTCACTACAGCTGTGAACAGCACAGCACAACCAGACTGGCTCTGAGTTGTGCTACCAAAATCTGTAGACAATGCCCCTAAAGCCTAAATTTTATTCAAGTAAAATCCAGTAGATTTTAAGAAGATGAAGTGTTGCGGTTTAACCCGGCAGGCAGCTAAACAGCACACAGCTGTTCTCTCACTCGCCCGCCTCCCCAGTGGGATGGGGGAGACAATCGGGAAAAAAAAAGAAAAAAAAAAGTAGAATTCATGGGTTGAGATGAAGACAGTTTAACATGACAGAAAAGGAAGGCTAATAATAATAATAATAATAATAATAATAATAATAATAATAATAATAAATAATATTCAAAATAAGTGATGCACAATGCAATTGCTCACCACCCACCGACCGATACCCAGCCTGTCCCCAGGCAGCGATCACTGCCTCCCAGCCAGCTCCCCCAGTTTATATACTGGGTATGACAGCATACGGTATGGAATAGCCCTTTGGCCAGTCTGGGTCAGCCCCCCTGGCTGTGCTCCCTCCCAGCTTCTCGTGCACCTGGCAGAGCATGGGCAGCTGAAAAGTCCTTGACTGGTGTAAGCACTACTTAGCAACGACTAAAACATCAGTGTGTTAGCAACATTATTCTCATCCTAAATCCAAAACACAGCACTATAGCAGCTACTAGGAAGAAAATTAACTCTATCTCAGCCGAAACCAGGAGATGGAGGAAAGGAAAAAAATAACGCTTAGACAACATAATGTACTTCAGAAGTTGCTGGTACCATATCCTGTCATGTTTTCTGGACATTTTTCCTGTTCTTTGCCTTTTATGTTTTTAGATTTCTAAGTACTTTAAGGTTGAGACTTCTACTGCTACTACTGTAAAATGTACATTTCATCATTTAGTTCTAGAAAAGAGAACATACCTTTGAGACTCTCTCTTCTATAATTCAAAAATTGCATTCAGTTTTGAAATTGTGTATAATTATATAGTTTTACAGTATATTTCTAATATAATGTATATAATCAG
Organism: Nipponia nippon; assembly: GCF_047370975.1. Taxonomy (NCBI): domain Eukaryota; kingdom Metazoa; phylum Chordata; class Aves; order Pelecaniformes; family Threskiornithidae; genus Nipponia; species Nipponia nippon. The sequence continues at coordinate 39,653,898 of NW_028262290.1, read as the reverse complement.
CAGTTATAGTGCATGATTATATACAGTCATATAATTGGATAACTACAATAGTATATAGTATATAATAATGCAGTTATAGTGAATAGTTATTGTTATACTACAGCTATATACTACTGTTACTCTTGATCCTATTTCCTTTTCTCCAGATTGCATTTTTGGCTATAAATACATGGAGTTATAATTTCTTTGTGCATGATAGTCTTAGTCATACTTCCGTTTTGCTGGCTCATGTATACACACAGATCCTGGGATAATATCCTATTTCTTTTATGTACCTCCCATTCTGATTTACTTTAATGCTTTGCTAGTCTTTACAGGAAGAAAGGGCTTTACAGCCTCTTTGCGGAGTGTTAAAAATGTTAGTGGTAAGCAGGTTGCTAATAAGATGAACTACTCGTGTTCTGCTCTTTCCTCAGAATCTGTTAGCTCTCCTAAAAATACTAGTCAAGAGATAGCAATAGTCAGTATGTTTTGTAATTTAATGCATTTTTACCTTCGTACTACAGTAAATACCCTCTTGTGACAGTTTCCATTTTGCAAGTTAAATGTAAAGACATCTTGTCAAGCTTTGTATCCTACACCCTTTTTATACATAAACATTTGCTTTAAAAAGTTTCTTCTGCTTTCGTACTCCCGTAATCATTGTGGGAAATTGAGCGATAGTGAAATATCTTGCAGAAAACAGGAGTTGTGTTTGCCTATTTATACGACTCAAGTACCACAGAGATAGATGGGAAATATTGTTCTTCAGCTGCTATCAGCTAAAAAGAAGTCAAGAAAAAGTCATAGTCAGTGGGATGACAATCTGGGTGGGCTGGGTGTGTACAAAGAAGGACGTGAAGCACAGTTCTCTTATCTTTTTGAGTGGAGGACTCTTCCAAATCTAGTTTACCTATAATATCTCATACATCCTCTGGGAGCCAGGACTACTGAACGTTTATTTAGTTTATTTGGATGGTCCTATGTTGTTGTAATGAAATCTCTACAAAACTCTGGGTGGTGGCTTAACAGTGATAAGTATCCTATTGTACACCTGGTCTTGAAGATTAACCTGGTAGCCTAGGGCACTGCTTCATGTAACCTTAAATACCTAGTACACACTCACGTATCTCCTTTGAGCCAGTGGAACTGCAGTATGTGACGCAGATAGATAGGAAAGTAATCATGTATTGTGAGAGTGGATTTAAAGGCCACAGCTGATGATGAGAAAGCCAAGCAGAAAGATTGAAATCAAAATTATCTAAATCATAAATTTTAATCAAAAATATTTCACTCTGCAGACAATAGCCTTGGTTTAAATAGTCACTTCTAATTTTATTTTGCATTTGTCCTTGTTTTCCTAGGGAAAGGTTAATCCACATTAACTGGTAACTATTAAAATACATTAATTTGCAAATAAATATACATTTTACACTCAGTTTGGTTCTTCTTTTTAACAGGATATATTCTAGCAGTATTCATTTATTAAAGCAATTACATGGCACAGCATATATTTGCTCAGATTATTAGGGTTTTTAATTTCTTACATGTTTTCATAGTTTCTTACAGTTTAATGATGGGCAATTATAGAATCTAATTTCACTTCTATTAAACTATGCATTTATATTTCATGCAGATGCCCATAGCTTAAGCCTAGAGATTTTAGATAGACTGAAGCATTTAGGTCGGTCCTCTAGAGACTATACTGCCTTCACAGGAGAAAAATAACAGAGACTACTACTTCATTTCTACCTAAGGCTATCAGCAGAAAATAAATTATGCATCGAAAGCCTTGATAATAGCATCATATAAATGTACCTATGTTCCACTAATAAGAAATCCCTTTGTGCACTCCACACTGAAGTCTCTGCCAACTTAGTCTAGGTGACAATTGTTTCCCACATCCTGAGTCTGCTCATCTCTATCATTTGGAGAATGTGAGCAACGTTTATCAGCCAGTCACTGAAGAAATAAGGTTTTGGGTATGAAAATACTGGTGGTTACGAAAATACTGGATGTATATTTTCAAAGAGTTAAAGTCAATGGCTCAATGTCCAAATGGAAACCAATAACAAGTGGTGTCCCTCAGTGGTCCGTACTGGGACCAATGCTATTTCATATCTTCATTAATGACATAGCGGGATTGAGTGGACCCTCAGCAAGTTTGCTGATGATGCCAAGCTGAGTGATGCAGTTGATACACTACAGGGAAGGGAAGGCATCCGGAGGGACCTTGACAGGCTTGAGGAATAGGCCTGTGCGAATCTCATGAAGTTCAACAAGGCCAAGTGCAAGGCCGTGCACCTAGGTGAGGGCAATTCTTATTATCAGTAGAGACTGGAGGATGAAAGGATTGAGAGCAGCTCTGCAGATAAGGACTTGGGGATCCTGGTGGATGAAAAACTGACATGAGCCGGCAACGTGCACTTGCAACCCAGAAAGCCAACTGTATCCTGGGCTGCATCACAAGAAGTGTTGCCAGCACGTTGAGGGAAGTGATTCTCTCCCTCTACTCTGCTCTCATGAGACCCCACCTGGAATACTCCATCCAGCTTTGGGATCCCCAGCACAAGACAGACATGGATCTATTTGAGCATGTCCAGGGGAGGGCCACAAAAATGATCAGAGGACTGGAACACCTCTCCTATGAAGAAAGGCTGAGAGAGCTGGGATTATTTAGCTCCAGGGAGACCTTATTGTGGCTTTTCAATATATAAAGGGGGCTTATAAGAAAGACAGACAGGTTTTTTACCATGGCCTATAGAGACAGGACAAGGGGCAATGGGTTTAAAGTGAAAGAGGTTAGATTTAGATTGGACATAAAGAAGAAATTTCTTCTGATGAGAGCAGTGAGACACTACAACAGGTTGCCCAGAAAAGTTGTGGATGCCTCATCATTGGAAGTGTTCAAAGTCAGGTTGTATGGGGCTTGGAGCAACCTGATCTATTGAAAGATGTCCCTGCCCATGGCAGGGAGTTCGACTAGATGATCTTTAAAGGTCCCTTCTAACCCAAACCATTCTGTGATTCTGTGATTCCAGGAAATAGCTGAGTATTTTATTTATTGCTTATTCTTCCAGAGCAGGATGTGTACTCTAACCACAGTGCAGCTGGATGAAAGGAGGGGACAACACCCTCTTCCCACAGTTTCCCTCTGTCTTGTGTTTTATTTCTCTCTCTTTGTTATTTTCCTTTTCATTACAATTTATTATTGTTATTATGGTTTGATTTGATTTTATTTCAATTATTAAACTGTTCTCATCTCAACCAACGAGTTTTCTCACTTTTACCCTTCCAATTCTCTTCCTCCCATCCTGCTGGGGGGGGAGTGAGCAAGCAGCTATGTGGTGCTTAGTTGCCAACTGGGGTTAAACCATGACAATAGTGCACGGATTCTAGAAGGTTTCCATGCCTTGAAACTCAACACTGCAAAGACAAGCCCACCTTGGCATCTAAATTGTTCTCTGGATCAAGCCAGAGGTTCCTATTTATACATTCAGGTGTTAGTGGCTTTTGATGCTTTGGACATCCTGTTCCGACCACTTCATTAGTCCCTTTGAATGATTACTGAAGTCCAAGATGAGCAAATTAAGTATCTTCCAGCTCATTTGCATCACATTTTCATTAGTTATCAGGGAACACACATTTAAGTCTATCACTTGGTGCCAGGCCAATAGCCAACATTTCCAATATCAAGAAACCGGGCAGTACACATCAGTCAACTCACTGCAAATTGGCAATTAACAAGATGGCTAGATAGGTTCACATGAGCGTAACATTATTAATTAAACAGCAGCTGGGTTAATCAAGATAGCAAAAGTAATTTGTTGGAATAAATATTTTATTAGTGTGTCCATCAATAAAGCAAAAGAAGAGGTTTTAATTAATTCATTTATAAAAATATTCACACTGTGGTGGCTGTAACTCTGTTTAAGGATCTGGAAACAGGTCTGATCTGTAGAAGGATATATTCCCACTTTATCACTTCATGTTAATTGTACTGTAGATATCAGTTACCCAACTGTAATTACTAGTATGTTAGTTACAAGCCAAAGAGTGCTGCCCACCTCTGAACAGCAATACCTGACAATTGATGCTAAAGGGCTCTTTTTCCTCTTTGTTTCTTTATTCTTTCAAAAATGTGCATTCTGCCATTTAATTACAGAAAGATATTCTTGGAATATGGTGGGTTATGATACCTCCCGGCATGATTAGAGACCTGATCTTTCTTTTTCTCCCCAAAAAGACCATGAAATTAAGAAAGGGTAAATATATTTTTTTATTTCTCCTGGTATTAATAACTAAACAGAGGGTGGAAAATGATATATTTGAAACAAGTATATGCCATAAACACAACAGGTGGCAGTGATTCCTATCTGACTGAGGAATATTTATCTACTAATGCTGAGAAATATAAAGAAATACTGAGAAGCAGAGAGAGGCTGATGATTTTGCAAGAAGGTCACAGATTAGACAACGTGTGTCTCAAACACTGAAGAAAGTGGGAAAAGATTTACTTTAAGAAGATCTATTGAAAGAGCAAGACATAAGCTGTCAGGACTGTTAAAACAATCAGGCTTGCCAAACCCCATACTTTTTTGGAGAGAAGACCTCTGTGATGGGTTGACCTTGGCTGGATGCCAGGTGTCACCAAGCAACTCTATCACTCCCTTCCTCAGCAGGATGGGGCGGGGAGAAAATAAGATGGGAAGAGAAAAAAAACCTCATGGGTCAAGATACAGGCAGTTTAATAAAGCAAAAGCAAAAGTTGTGTGCGGAAGCAAAGGAAAACGAAAGATTTATTTTCTACTTTCCATCAGCAGGGGATGTCTGGCCACTTCCCGGGAAGCAGGGCTTCAGTACACATAGCGGTTGCTCTGGAAGACAAACACTGTAATAACGAATGCCCCTCACTCATCCTCCTTTGTCTTAGCTTTTATTGCTGAGCAGACATCATATTGTATGGAATATCCTTTTGGTCAGCCTGGGCCAGCTGTCCTGGCTGTGTCCCCTCCTAAGATCTGGCCCACGCCCAGCCTGCTGGTGAGGGGGGAATGCTGGAGAGACAGCCTGGATGCTGTGCAACCATTGCTCAGCAGTAGCCGAAACACTGGTGTGTTATCAACACCTTTCTAGCTACCAGGACAAAGCACAGCACTATGAGGGCTGCTATGGGGAAGAGTAGCTTCATCTCAGCAAGACCCAATACAACCATTATTTTAACCCGTTGCTTTCTTCTTGTGTCAGGTGGTTTATCATACATTAGAGTGGAAGTCTCTTTCTGTGCTTTATCCACCTGTCCAACATCTTAGACATGTGTGAGAAATTTGCTGGAAGCCCTTGTGGATAGATGTTTTATATAATATGCATGGATATGGATATAGAATACACTTGCGCATAGAAAGAAGGAATTGCAGTTATAAAAGTAAAGTTAGTTTAATGCAGAATAGTAATAAGAAGAAAAAAGAAAGAAATACACTACTGGAAAATAGTAAATAATTCTAAATATTTGATCTTCCTTCACAAACATCTAACCCACAAGCTGTACTACAATTCATTTTTATCATGTTCATTATTTACTCAGCAGTTTTACTCTTCAGAATATTTCAGTCATGTTTAGGGAAAAGAACAAACCCAAGTGACTTACACAGTTAAATTGCACAACACAAATTGCACAATACAAATGGGAAACATTGTAAATAAACAGGTGACATTCCCTCATGAAAAGCGACCTGTTTTCTGGTATTTGTGTGGTACCAATGAAATAATTATTTAATCTATATGTAACATTCAGGTGGTGCAAGCAATACACCTCAAGTACGATTGTTTTTTTGATCCTTTGGAAGCCTTTATATCATATTGTTTCAGTTGTCATGCCTGAAAGGTGCTCTAAACTGTGGAGTTTAGGGAAAAAATGTGCTTAATCTGTCAAGGAGTCTGTAAGCCAGTGCTGGTCCTGGAGGTGCAGGGCAGCTGAACCACAAGATCCCATTTTCATTAACAGCGGGAGGCTGGACTCCTCTTACCCACCCACACAGTCTTCAGCAGGTAAATGTGGGCTCGCACTGAGCTAGGCAGCCCTGCTGTGGCCCTAGGTCCCATCCAGCTGCAGGCACCATGACACTGGGCACAGTGCGGCTTGGTAGCTCAAGCACAGCTTGGTCCTAGCCATCTCCAGTGAGCGCCTCCTCCAGAGCTGGTTTGCATTTAGCTGACTCAGAGCACAGTACAACAAAGTGGTGTCCACCTGATAGAGGCTGTGGCAATACCACCCCAGTAAATTGGACCCAAAAAAAGCCAAGGAAGCTGCTGATACTTCAGTCTGCTCAGAGAGAGAGGAAAGTTGGATTAAACTCACTTTCCTGAAACACCAGCGAGGTGAATGCCCTGGAGAGGAAGCTCAACATGACTGTGCCACAGTGCTGTGACAGCTCTCATTCACAAGTAACTCAGCTTTAGCGTACTGTAGCTTAATTCTCCATGGGGAAGATTAATCCCTTGGAGGAGGATTAAGCTACAGTGAACGAGGGCCACTTTATTTCTGAATGGGAAAGGCCACACAGGGATTTAATGTACTTTATCTTATGTGCATTGATTTCACAGCTTTAGTTAATTCATCTTAACTTCCCTGAATTCCCTTGTGCAGACAAGCTTTTTGTCCACAGAGAGGCTCTTGGAGCTCCTTGTAAAGCTCCTCATGCAGCCTAGCCAGAAAGCAGGTTGGAATGATTTCTGTGCCTCTGAAGGAGCTTATACCTGTCTAGATACTATTAAATTACCTCTTTCTCAGATGGTTGATCCGTGACACCCTTAGAAGAACTATTTTAATTAGATTTTTTGAATGGACCAGAGAAAAAAGAGTTTTCTTAAAATTAATCTCTGGGTTATTTTAGAAATCTCTCATGAACAGTCTTTTCACGGTTTTCAGATAGCATGAATTGTGTACAGCTGTGCAAACAATATTTTCTCAAGTACGGACATGTTTGGGCAGTGCAGTTTAATAGGCTTCCTTGCCCACTAGGATTTTCTTCTTCTTTGGTGGTGGTCATAAGAAAACATTTTGTCTATATGGAAAGCAAATGAGCAGAGTTTCTATTCCCTGATCCTAAAGATCTTCATCCCATCCTCCCGGTGGCACAAGTGACACAGATCTGGGTTGAGGATGATGTTTTTGTGGGAGCTGCTGTTAAAATAATGGCATGATTTTGTTGGAGCTGTCCTTTGGGGAAATGAGCCTGCTTATTTCTTGCATAGTTAATGTCATTTACTGATAGGCCCTTCTGGTAAGGTGTTTCCTGACACTGATGAATCACAACCCAGCTTTACCGTTCAGCTACATCATGACACTTCACACATCAAATTAAACTTTTGCCAAGCAGTTCTTCACTGGGACACTTTACGCAGCACAAAAAGACATCTCTTGTGGATTCCATACAAGCTTTACTCTGACTTAATTCTGCAGTAGTCAATAAATATTTTATCTTTTTAATAGGTAAATGATTTGCTTAGGGGGCAAACAGAGGTACTGAACAAACAAAAGAATGTAAGTAATAGCTGAACATCAAGGTCCAAGTGTTTTCTACCAGTATTACTCAATAGTAGTATTCATCAATACTGATCTCAGTGGGACCGTGAAAAGATTTAAAAATATAACACAACATGAGCAAAAGAGAGAAAGTCTCTTTAATTTAGCTGTTTGTGACCATTTGCACTGGAACTTACATATAAATACAGGAAACGGAAGCAAATATTTTTTAAATTTAGCTGTGATACCTGTATTTTTATACCATTGTACTAAAAGCTTAATAAGTGTTCAATGTGTTGTAATGATTGCTTTTCCTCTTCTTTCATACAGTTGATTGGATTTGTGTATGCCTGTTACGTGATCAGTATTTTCATGGAGGAGGAGGACAGCTGTAAGTACTGATACACACCTCTCCATCTCTGGAGCCACACTACCTGGGGTGAGACTTAGTCTTGCATTAACTACCAAGGCGAAGAACAAAGTTTTAAAAATGACAGAATCTGGCATTCATGTACACAACCAATTGTGCTCAAAGGCATACTTATTTAGGTACTACCACCTTATCTAGGTGACAGGATTGTACTTAGTAAACTTCTTCATAGAGGTCTGTGAACCGCTTGCATGAGCCAGTCACACTGCTGAAAATCGTGTGATCCACATATATATATTTGTGTAAGTCTTTATGTATGTACACTTAAATTTGAATCAAAGGTCCTGAAGTCATTTAGTCTGTTTTTCCAAATGACAGCTTTATCAGCAGTAAAGTTAATGGAGATGACAGATCAAGCCATTTACAGTGTGCAGTATCACTCTGATCCATAATTAGATAGACCTGTTCAACACTTACAAGTAACTAGACCATGCATCTAAAATGCTGACCCCCGTGTTCTTAACCTGTCTTTATCAATAAAACCCTTATATACATACCCATACCATTCAAAAAGTTTGAAAATGTGCACACCTTTAAAAAAGTATTTATCAAAAGTCAGTAAATGGGCATTGGAAAAATCTGACTATGCTGAACATTTTGGCAGGGTTCTGTCGGAAATTCTCACAATCTTGTGAGAATTGCCTAACAAGGTCGCCATACCCACATGACTAGCATAGCGATTGGAAAAAGCAGTAGTGAGAATGAAATAATATTGGATGAGCAAAGAGGAGCGAATACAAGAACAAGTCTATTTAAAAAAGGGACAATGGATGATCATGCCAGTTACCTCCTCTCATATATGGGGAGTTAAGCGGTAAAATATCTGCCTCTAGGGAAAAAAAAAGGAACAAATGCCAATACCATTTTATGGCTATAGGATAAATAATACACAACCAAATTCATAAACTTTTATTCATAAATCTTAGCATAGTTGTTTTGTTTCTTCACAGAATAGCACTAGTGGGTGAAATGAATATAGTAGAAAAAATTAATTCAGTTTGTAGGAAAGCATTTGATAATATCTGGAAAATCTTATTGAAAACATAATTCAAGTAATTCATGGCTGTGATGGAAAAGCAGACTTTTTGATTGAAAACAGTGTGAAGGACCATAAACAAAATGCTTTTCCATTGCTACAAACTGTACAACATTCGGTTCTCCATCATAATGCAACAGACATTAGTGTCAAATCTATTTTAACACTTTCATTTAGATTTCTAATAGGAAGAAAATATATCAAAGAGGTTCTCAGATAAAACTGAGTGGGAAGGAGTCATAAGCATGTTGTGAACATAGTGTATTGTGAAAAGGTGCAAGGAGTCTGGACAAAGACTGATGCTGTAAAGGAGAAATATGAACACTTGGAGAAGCAACATGAAATGTAGGTCTTGAGGAGGAGCAAAAGCCCACACAACGCTCCCTCAGAAAGCTAGGAATTGCCAGTTAGTCAGGAACCAGTAACACAGGATAACAGCAGAGGATAGTGAAGCAGCAGCAAGAAGGCTGTATAATTTGGGATGTATAAACAGAGTCTTTGGTCAGTGAAATCCAGAGACAACTCCTTTCCTTATGGCTGTGGTGAGTCATGATGGTAGCTAGTGCTTCATACGAATATCTGGAAACTTCCTTTATAGAATCATAGAATTGTTAAGGTTGGAAAAGACCTTTAAGATCACCAAGTCCAATCATTAACGTAGCACTGCCAAGTCCACCACTAAACCATGTCCCTAAGCATTACATTTACCTGTCTTTTAAATACCTCTAGGGATGGAGACTCAACCACTTCCATGGGCCACCTGTTCCAGTGCCTGACTGCCCTTTCAGTGAAGAAGGTTTTCCTAATATCCAACCTAAACCTGCCCTGGTGCAACTTGAGGTCATTTCCTCTAGTCCTAGCACTTGTTACTTGGGAAAAGAGGCTGACGCCCACCTCGCTACAACCTCCTTTCAGGTAGCTGTAGAGAGCAATAAGGTCTCCCCTCAGCCTCCTCTTCTCCAGAAAAGAGACAATGAGGCAATTACTAACAAAAGTATGTTGTATGTTCATATATAATATGTATTACTAACAAAAGTATGTATTATGAGACAATTACTAGCTAAACTCCTGGAACAGGGAGGCTTCACTAAATAATTGGGAAGGCAGGCAGACTGATAAGGAAGATACAAACTACAGTGCCTTTAAAAGAGCAACAGTGTGCATACATGCACACCCACAAGCAAACACAGATATATCTATACCTGGGAAGACAGGCTCTTCGCTGTTTACACAAGTATGTTATATTATTGTTGGTTTTGTTTAGTCCTTTATAGTGTGCGTCACACATCCATGTTTTATGCATGTGTGAAAGAAAGACAAAGCTCCCACCAAAGAATGCAACATGTTCATGGAAAATGCAGTCACTGGCTAAAGAGTATATGTGGTTTATATTCAGGGCCTCACAAGAGTGTTATTGTCAAGTTAAGGGCCTTGTTCACTTAGAAAACATGTCAACTTCAGAAGAGTTGGGGCAAGGTCTGTCTTTGACATCCAAGGCCTGATCCACTTTCCTCTGACTGCAAGCCCACCTTACTGTCTTTTGAGTTTTGTGCCATATGATACTAATGGAAATTTAAATCACTGAGAATGGAGAACAGCTGACATTTATTAACATGTAAAACACATCAAGTGCTAAGGTGATCCAGTATGTAAACTAAGCCAGTGCCCATTCTCCACAAAGGAATCGGGTATCTGTGTTTAATTTCTGCTTGTCATCCAGAACTGCAGATGGAAATTTGATGTTTTTTGCAAGTGAAAATCACCTCACTCATCTTGGAAAGTATGGTGTAATTTAGCTCAATCCCCTTCGTTAAGAATGGGCAAGTTTCCCATTTTCACTTGTACCTTTACATATAATCTTCTAGATGCTTGTGTGAATAGATTTTTTTAGTTAGTGGAGGATGACCTGGGACAGGGGCAAGAGTGGTGTGCTGGAAGTGGAGCAAAGAAGCAGAATAGATACATCTAGGAGATTTTACAAAGAGTGCAGGGAAATAATTTCTGCTTTGTTACTTTTTTATTCCCTTCTAAGATCCTGAATCCAATCAAAAGCCACTAAATAGCCCTTTAGTATCTCACTTTCTGCTAATTTGTGTCTTCATGCCCATTTGCGTTTGAGTCCTCTATGCTTATAGATAAATACATTAAAGACAAATGTTAACTCATTCATAGCAATCCCACAGATCTGTTTTAAATGAAGAAACATTTGTGTAAGGCCCAGTGGGAAAATGGTTTGGTTTGGTAATTAACTGAGAAGAACAGGACTTATTCTGGAAAAATTCACATTGTTAACTTGCAGCGTAATGAACAAAAATTTATTTAAGAGAGAAGTGCAGTGGTACTTCAAAACAGTCAGGTTAAAAGTAGACAGTGATTACATTAGGATAAAAGTCCAAGAAACTGCAACAAAAGAGCAATTTTATTCATTTTAATATGATGCAGTAGATTCTTTTCTTAGGTAGATGCAGCTATTCTATCATATTTTTGCAGTAGTTTGCACAGAATAAATCCTCAGCCATCTGAGAGTCAAAGCCTCCCTAATTAAATGTACTCTGCAATATTCAGTGCATCAAGTTAACCCCACTTCCTGGTCTGAAACCCGTCAGGCAGACTTAAAAATTAATAATAGCTGCCTGTTTAGCCTCTGTGCAGTGCTTAAATGGATTTTGAGCCTGACATTTTGGCTGATGGACACTTTTCTGAACAGTAATAATGCTTGAGGAAACATTTATTTCCAGCTATTGCTCACCTTACCTATGTTTCAGACTGTAGTTAACTTCTACTTAGAAGGAAGATGATAGCAGGTCAAAAGGAATGAAAAAGAAGACATGTAAAAGGCACACTGCAGTAGTGGGGTTAATACCTTCCATCACTCATCCTAATGAAAAAGTCTATTTATATCTCTTCCCTTCATTTTTTCATTTCTTTCTTTGTAGATCTATCAATCTATATAAGCCCTTTTGAAGGAACAGAATATGTGAAATCTGTAATCATAAAAGCCTGTCACTATCCTGTTTGTGAATCATTTTCTCCTAAAAATGAACTCAGAAGATTCATGCCACCTTGTCAGAGTTACTGAATGGTTTTAATAAAGCGAAGTCTGGAGACTAGGCAAAATACATTGTTAAAATCATTATTAAATTTATAAATACTTTCTGGATTTTTTTGAGAAACAGTTGATAGCACTATGCTGCTAAATACTAGCTCATAAATATGACATTGATATATGTCAGAAGTGATAGTTCTGTACTGTAAGTGAATTTGTGGAGTGGAAGCTGAGTTGCATACAAATTGCATAAGGCAAAAAAAGTTAAATCAGAGGGGAACATTTGCCACAAAACTACAATTGAGATTTCAGCATTTATTTTAAAAACAAGACCAAAACACCAAAAAGTCAGTCCAAGGATGCTCAAACTTCTTTTGTGCATGAGCAAAAAGAAAGGAAAGGGCTTCCATTCACTATGAAGGAAAGCCTTATCCCCTAAATGAAACCATAAGAATAAAATTAATAAACAAAAAAATGATTTTTTTTTGTCTTCCCTATGCCAGTTGTATTTAGAGCTCAGCTATACTTTCAGAACAGAGAGGAAGATTAATCTGTTTTTAAAAAGGAAGAGTTTCCCCATACTGTGATATCAATAGGAACCTCCATATGCCATCATTAGACAAATATCAAGTAAGGCAAGATACATTATTACCACCGCTGAAAAACTACTGCATTGCCTTATCTCACATGTGGCATTACATTTATGCACACCATTGAGCATCTGTTGGCAGTAATCAAACAAGAGAGAAATAATTTTTTCCTCATATTTAATTTAATATTTGTAGTTACACAGCAGGTCCAGCAGTGATAAATTTCTTATAAATATGCTCTTTTTTGCAAAATGAATGAAGAACTAGCAATAGCTAATATTAGCAACAGACCCATATATGTTTGTATGTGTGATCACCTTTATATATAAATACACGTTTCCTTAACTAAGGAGTTTTTGGGAACCCACTGCTAATATCTTTACATCAATTGTAATTGCCCATGTGGTTGAGTCCATTTACCTTCTAGAAAAGAGAATTTTTATCATAAATTGGTTACTGACAAGGATGACCAAGAAGGAGGATACTGCACTACACTTCTGTTGGGCAATACAAGAATCAAACATCCCCAGAAAACGACTATCTTAAATTACATCACTGAAAATAAGGACTTTCCACACAGCAGCCAACAGGACAGATCATCACCGGGCTTTAACATTCACCACTCTCACCTTTAGGCCATAATGACCTGAGATATTGAAACAAAATATGTTGTTACTGAGCAATGGATGAATACGCTTGACACAGACTTTTAAAATGATAATAAGTTTTACTGCCTGGCACTGAAACAACACTATAGCTTCCAGGTTGACAGCATTCTCCTGGCTTTGGCATTTCTGTAAAATAGCAGTGACTATCTGTATTTTTGGAAGGCTTGAAAAGCAATTTGCATCTTTCTGTTCATCTGGACAAGCAACCCAAAACCCCAGGATTCTGATATACCAGTTTTGGTAAAACAGCAGAATCAGTTATTTTCACCAGGCATAGACTATGCATAGTGCTAGGCACAGAATTATAACAACAGATCCATAACCAAAATATATTCTGTAAGCATTCATTCAACTGAACAGTTTTCTAAAAATAAACAAATGTGGACTCCTGCAGAGATGAAGAGTCCAACATAGCTGTACTCAAAGGTGGTCTGTGACATCTGGAAAGCCAGGGAGTCCAGCTAATGCCATAAAACATCTGGCTGATGACAGGTGGTTCCTGCTGCTCCTTGCACTGAGGTGCTGCCCACATTTCAGGGTGGCTGGTGCCAGGGAGTGACTCGTTCCCTGCTAGCAGCTGCTCTCATCGCCTTGCAGATGGCCACCATGAACCGAATGAGAGGTTGAAGTGTGACCAGAAATAGCACGAGGAGTATCCAGGAGGCTCCCTCAGTTCAGCTGTGACCCAGGCCAATCCCACCAAACGTGTAATGGAGACAAATGTCAAGATCCATTTTCTGTAGACTTTAGAGGTCTATCCAGCTGGAGTTTGTTGATTACATGCAGACTGACCTATTTACTGCCTTACTAAACCTGGCTCCACTTTCTCTCGTACTGGAAATATAAAGGATAAACCTGTTATTCTAACAACATTGTATGGTCTTACAGTCCCATTGGTGTCCTCCTATTAATCATTAGCCTTAATGTGTGAATTAACTGAAAATGCATGCTCACTCCTACACTAAACTAACAAAATGAATTATGAAGCATTTAATGAAGGAAGAAATACAGCAGGAATGTTATATGATTTGAATTACCACTACATACTATTTCATTTTTTTTCTTTTTTTTTTTTTTTTACTTTAAGTTATCATACATTGCCTGAACAAGTATTTGTTCTCATTCCTGTGGAAATGTGTGTATAGATATAATGCACACAACCAAGGGTAAAACCTCTGAGGTGGAGTAAAATAAAAGCAATTAAACAATAGAAATACTAAATACTAGAAGAAATCTTGATCCTAGTTACATCAGTGGCAAAAAAATTGCAGCGGAGGTATGATTCCCCCTTCTTTTTTTCTGCTTAAAAACTATAGATTAATAATCCGTCACAGGAAAACAACTCAAACAAAATATACCCGTGCCACCCTCTGCTTTTACATTGCCCTAGCAAGATGTACAAAATAGTTTTCATTTCCAGTTGTAATCTCCATGGACTGTTGCGGAACACCTTGCTCTAGCTGAGACATTGTCTTTAAATAACAGTGCATAATATATGAAAAGGGAAGTCTTGGCTGTGGAATATTTCTAGCAGCAGCAGAAGTTATCTGCCTGAAAGTATCATACATTTAATGTGTAATGCAATACGTAAGGTTTATCCAGATAGGGTGCAGGCAAAGCGCAAGAAAATGGCAACATCTAAATGACACGTGTAAACTAATTCCAGTTTTTCATTGATAGAGCATAGCTTGCTATAAGGTGTGAATCAAACAACTTGAAGAAATCCCCCCTGAGTTTCTATACCACTTGAGTGAAATATTTTAGTCTATCTTCAGTAAAGAATTAATTTCTTACTGGAGGGCTGCCTCTAATTTCCTCTTCCTGCACCAAGTTTAATTATGACTTTAAACTCGGACTAACTTGCCTGGCAGTAGGTATGAAGATAATAGTCAAGATTCCATTTCCATGCAAGCCAGCAGATCATTTATTTTTCATTAAGGAAAAGGGTAAATCACTCAAATTTTAAGAGTCCTCCAGTGCCTTTCCACAATTCCTCCCATAGGCACAAGACGGAAAATTTTTCCTGAAATTCAGTGGGTTAAATCACCTCAATCAGTTTAACACAAAGAATTATTGTCAGATATTCCCTGGAATATTAGTAGATGAGAGCAATAGTGGTGAACACATGGTACGACTTTTTGAAATGTTCCTGTGTGGGTGAGAAAAACCCACGTACCCACAGCCTGGCACTACAGATAGCTCAGTAGTGATACATACTCTCTTCTGCTTCATACATCGAAATGCTCCTTGGTCATTTTGATCAAGTCATAGTTATCCACTCATACTTTAGGAGTGCAAAACCTGATATTTTTTTTAAGATCTCTTTTATACCAAAGAATTGTGTGAGCTTTCAGATACCAAACGGTACAGAGCTACAATTACTTGCTTACATCCACCATTTGGGATTCTGACTGTAGAAATATGCACATAAATATGACGATTTAAATGGAACTTCAGGAGTACAGGTGAAGCATTTAGAAATATCTGTAAGGAAAGCAAATATTTTTAACATATTATTTGCAGAAAGTGCTAACATATTCTTCTGAACAGATAAATGTGTCAGAACAGTATTAGGGCATATATTGGGCAGTTTCAACCTGTTTGGATAAATACATACATCTATATATGTATATATGTGTGTAGATGGAGACGTATATGCACGTGGTTGGATATGTATGTGTATATATACATATTTTTTTTCAAATGTAGGTATATACAGACTCCCCTTACATTTAAATTGGTTTCCAGACTGATAACTAGTAAGGAAAGTTTTTAAAATCTGGTCCACTACTATCTCATAAATTCTTGTTTTCCAAATATAATTCATGTTAAGCATTTCTGCCATTGATTCTAAATATTATATGCCACATCCCATATATATACATTCACACACACACACATATATAAACATAAAAGACAGTTCACTTCAAATAGGAATATAATTATAAACATATAATTTTCCTTAAACTGGGGATAATACCTTCCTTTAAGATTTTTTTGTTTACTACTGTAATAAATAATATTCTATTAAAATGGAATTATTATTCTGATTAAAGGGGATATATTGTTTATTGAGCATTCCTTGACATTTCTTAGGTCCATGCATTGCTTCCCTACTCCTAAATACTCAGTATGCCCTTTTTTAACTAGATGATTTGATTCAAGCTTCTACTTAGCTAATTTAATATTGATTTTGTTTTAGTCTCCACCTTCCACCTCCTTGGCCTTTCTGTTTAAATTACATCTGCTTTTGAATGGATGCTATCTCAACCCCCAGTTGCCAGCACCTTAGCCTTTTCACTTAAATTGCATCTATTGTTAAATCAATCTTACTCCAGCATCCAGCGTCCCTCTCCTGAGCTTTCCACTTGACATCACACACAGGCCTAAGTGGTGCCTGTTCCTGTCCCTACCTTTCACCCAGCTTCTCCATTAAAATGAAATCTCTTTACAAATCCATTTTCCACTTCCAGTACCAATCTCCTTACTTCTTCATTTCTAAATGGCAACAGCTTTGTGTCTATTTTAATTCGTGGAGCTTAAAAAGAAGCTTTTCAGACTCCCACTCTTCTGTGTAAACACCAGCTCCTCCAAGTCTTAACTTTCATGCAGACGGGTTATCCTAATTTCTGGGCCTCAGCTTAAGTAATATCCATTTCATTGTTGTTGTTGCTTGAGTGATAATTTCTCAGTTAGTACATCACGCCTAAGAGCTCTGCCTTGTAATAACTGCTGCCTTTGGTGTGGGAAGCGTAAGCCTGGAGCGAGTGGTCCACCCATGTGATGAGGTGGTGTACTGAGCCAAGGAGAGTACAGGACTAATCAAGCTCTACACTGGGCCATAAATTATCTTGGTTATATGCTGATAAGGAATCTGGGGATTCAGTGAGCTAAACAGCTACAGTTGAGGCGAATATTCCCACTGCTTCCTGTTATACGTATCTCAACGTGTTTGACACGCTCAACATACTTGTGGATGAATTAGCTGTTTAGGTGGCCAGAGTTCTCAATGCCTTTTACTTTATGCCCATGTCTGGCTTGAGAGAGTGATGGTGAGGTTTCATTTCAGAAAAAAGAGATGTCCTCCCATTTTCCTTACCAACAATAACCTCAAAAATGGAAACAGATCCATACAGACCAGCTGAGCAGAGACACTGCCACTGACTGAATTTTCCTGAAATTGAGGTTTATTCATAGTTCCTTTCTAACAATACTAAGCTTTGAAATACAGCACTAAAAAAGCCAAAACTGCTTATTTCTTGTTTTAAGGGAGTACCCATGATAAAAGTCATACAATATGGGTCCCATTGTATGTAACTAATCCCAGTGTATGTAATCATACATTACAGCCTTAGAGGCTACTCAAACAACTACTTTGCAAAACAACTACTGCATAAATCCAAAAAGAGATGGCTAACCAGCACAAGTCAGTGAAGTACATTGAACCAAGCCATAAATTGCAGGTGACAGTCAGGTAATTTTAGAAGATCATTTTATTTGGTAATGTATACTTTCTCAAAATGTGGCAAAATCAAACTCAAATAAGAATTAACTATCCATAGTTTTACCCATCTTTGAAAATCTCAGCTCTAAATCTCATAAATCTAAAGGCGATCAGCATGTTCCACCAAGAAAAGTTGTCAATTTTGTTTGGAAAATAAAGGGATAACAATGTTGCTTATTGATAAAATCAAAGCAAGAGAAAGACCCATGCGAATAAAGTATCATCACAAGGATTTCTTAGAAGAACTACAGTCAAAGAACAGGAGAAAGGAGAAGATATTCAAATATTAAAACTAATTTGCAGGGTTTTTTCTAAACTCTTTTTTTATCCTGTTGAATTTTTACTGTAACCTATTCTTTAGTTCTCTTTACTGTGTCTCTGATGTCATCAGACCTTCAACCCTTCACAAAATAACCTTTCTAAATTCCTCCTATTTGTAAACCTGGACTGTCTGTCTATATGTTGTACTTTTCAGATTTTCTAGTTGTACTATTTCCATAGCCCTAATGATTTCAGGATATAAGAGAAGCAAGATTATAGCAAGGGGTGTTATCTTACTAAATTGGGTCATATAGCTGATATGGTTTTCCAGCTAGGCCAGTTGGTCAAATAAAATATATTACCTCTTCCTAAAAAAACTATTTTTCAAAAAGTCTACATTATATTTATTGTATTTAATCTGTGTTGCTGACGTGCTTTATTAGCTCTATATCATAACAAGTCTTTCTCTTACCAGTGCTCTGAGATCTGGGTCATAGCTGGACTCACTTTAAACTTTGTTTGACATTCTTTTACCTTGAATCAGTAAACGTACAGTTGGTTTTGTTAGCAGAAATTTAATCTCAGTGCATCTGTGCTTTTCTCAATATTACAGGTTAGGTGCAGCAAAACCAAGTAATGCTATGTGACTCTCACCATTTATATGATGACTCTTATTCCTTGGCATCGATTTCTACTTGTTTTCTTTTCCTCCTTAATCATGACAGCGTGTTATTTTGGAGTACTAAAATTCGAGAGTTACATGGTTTTCATAAAAGTGTATTTTTTACTTCATCTTTCTTCAGGGAGAGGATTTTTTTATTGATGAGGTCAGTATTGCATTATCTTTCTTTATCATTAGGAGATTGATTCACTGGTGGCTTCAAAATGAGTATTAATCCTGTTACAGACTCTATTCCTCTTTTGCACATTCATCTTTCTCCTAATATGAAATGATACCATCTTTCTAACAATGAGAAAACCATTTTCCAACCATCATGTTTGCTGACACGCATGATATTTCTTTTTTCACTTCATCATATATGCAAAGGCCACTGGCCATTGTAAGCTCCACTTTTGTAATGCTCTACATTCTTATCTCTATTTTCAAAGCCGAGGATGTAGTCATATTATATTTTGGGGTTTTGAGGAGCTAATTTGAGTTGGTGACAGAGTTGGTAATGCCAAAAGAAATAATAAGAGATCAGCAAGACGACTTGAAGGTGAAGACAGAGCAGGACAAAAGCAATAACAATATGAGGTGCAATAAGTTTCCCTATTTGCAGAGAAGCACTCACAGAGACAAATGAGTATTCACTGCTGCACTTGGATGTGATTAAGTAGTAGGCTTACCAGAAACACCCACAATGGCTTTGAAATAGTGAATGATCAGATATTCTGGGGCAGACTGAGGGTACCATAGAAGGACTTGATAGTGCATTTACTGGGCTGGCATGACACTGATCAACAGAGGGGTTATTTTGCTGGCTTTCCCACCTTGAAAAACTAAAGGCAAGAACAAACAGAAGATTAGAGCTTGCTGATTTGTGCTCTTCCGCAGAGATAAAAGATTGTAAAGGAGAAGATTGAGAATCTTGAGATCGCAGAAGGAGTTTATCCACTTCTGTTTCTGTCCTGTAGACTTGAATTCAGAGAAGGTACAGTAGGTACAGTAGAAGGTACAGTACTGCTGGGATGAGGAGAGGAAGGTTTCAGCAGTGCTGGAGGCAGCATTGTCTGCTTAGCAGAGGAAAAAAGGTAGTTTGGAGTTTAAAGAGGCTGAAACCCTGGCAGATGTGTGGTAGAAAGTCTTCAGGTCTGCCTCCTCAAGGATTGAAGCAGACCACTGCTAAGCAAGGTGTAGCTGTAAGCACAGTGTGGTTGCAGAGGAGGGAATGCATACAATGCCCCATACTAAGGAGCAGATGTCATGCAGCAAAGCAGAATTTCTACACAGGTTGTCACTGATGGTGATGGGGGCAAAGACAGGATGATAAATGAGAAGGAGGACGTGGAAATGGAAATTGCCTCATCTGAAATGGCAAACAATAGTGCACAGTGTTAATGTGCTTGATATCATAAAGTGGAAAATATCACCAGATTAGTATTCTTCTAGAAAGGCTGATACCTGACCTCTCAGGCTACTGGAAGTACATGTTTTAGCATGTGTGTCAAGTTCAAGATGTCAAGTCTGTCAAGTTAAAGATGGTAGTTCTGAACCTGGACCCCAGCAAAGTCAGCTCCTAATAAAGGAAGGAAGGGTCAGGGGAGAAGGAGACTCTCCTGACTGACAGCAAAAGATGTTAATGGGCAGAGATGTTAAGCAGATTTTAAAGCAAAGATTTGAAAACAGGGCTATAAAGGAAAGACAAGAAAAATTGCAACATGGGATGAATGTGACAGAACTTTAGTCAGCCAGAGCTTTGAAGTCAATGTACATGCTCACCTTTATAGAGAATGCCCAAAGAAAAACACAACACTGAACTCAAAAAAGGCAGAATTAATTTGATTATAAACTAGCACACTTCTTATATGGAAAACTCAAAGTTACTAGATCATACAGAGTAGAAATGAGAGGTTTACAACATTTCCTCCCTTGTTGTCTGTGTCCACGCAGTTGGCGAACCATGCCTCCCATTTGAGTCTCAGCCAAACCTCTGGCCTCTTGAATTGCAGCAGACTCTGCTTTGCCTCCCAAGTCCGTAGCAGTGCCTTCTCTCCATCACATCTAAGACCCGTCCGGTTTGCTGCTCCCCTCTGCAGCCTCTGCTTTGAGGAGCAGGCTAGCAGCTCCTTGCCTCTCTGGTTTGTGTCCTCTGCTGTGCCATGCACACAGACTTGCTCTCCTGAACATCCTCAGCTCACTCCTTTTCACTTTTGATAAGACAAGTAAAGATACAAACACATGAAGCAAATATGTCACAGAGGATGATAGCAGCAAAGTTCAGGAACAGTCTTCCATCCCTAGGAAGGTGGGAACAAAAATCCAGAATCATGCAATGACAAAAAGAGTCCCTCCAGTCCTGTAACTTATAGTTTTAAATAAAGTTAATACTCTTCTGTTGTGAATGGATCATGTGAACTTTCTTCTATGTATAGAAATCCTTTCCTCCAAATGCCACAAGTGTTCTGAAAGGCATGGCTTTATGTCATGTGTTTGATGTTGTAAATACTTTGCTCTAGGAAGTTTATCTTTAGTTATTCAATAGAGTTGAACAGAGTCTGCATTATATAAGGGGACATTAATTTCACATACTAAAGCATCTGTGACTTGTGGTAAAGGTTAGAAACAGCAGTTGTGATATTCTTGGATACATAATAACCAGGCAGATATAGATACTTAAATTTTGTCTCAAAAATAAATAATTGGATCATACTGACAGATAACTGAAGCAAAAACAAATTGGTATGAATACAAAGAACAACAGGCCAGAAATAGAGACCCATGGGATTCAACTGATAGGAAAAAGAAAAACTTGAAGGAACCAAACACCTAACTCGCGACTTAGCAATGAACTGTAACTGGAGCAAATCAATTCCAGTCGGTCCTGGCATCTGCACTAAATATTTTTAAAAGAACTCTGTAGTTTATGGTATCAAACTCAGCGAAATATAAAGGCACAATAATACATAACATATATCCCTGAGCATAACTTCAAAAAGCAGATTCAGAGTTTCATCTCTTCTGAAGCCAACTTGGACAGATTTATTGTGAATATCATGTGTTTGGAGGTGTGACTGAAGCTGCAGCAGCCTTCTGTACAACAGTCTTTACTCTTGACTACTTGAGTTGCCATTTTAGTGGATTGACTGTGTATGTGTTGTGAAAGCTCAATGGCATTGTTTCTGTCTTGGTATTGTGTGAACGTAATTGATAGATGTAGTTTCTGGGCATTTAATATCTTTCATGCATGGATTATTTTCCCTTTGCTAGCTTAATTTGTACATAGGCAGTATAGTAACCCTAATGGTAAGAAAAAGAGGGAATCCCAGAGCATTCTGCACCAAAAGAGATTAGATCAGAAAAGGTGCCAGAGAGAGGAAAATCAGTAATTAGTGAAAACAAATGAGCTAATATTTTTCACATTTCCAATTTTCTTAAGGTATAAAAATGATGTAGGGGGTCGTAAGTGGAATCGTTTGTAATTTACTTGGGTCATATGCAGAAAGAAGGCTACCCTTCACTGTATTTGAAATCTTATTTTAGAACTAGCAATAACACCTTTGAATACAAACCTCAGGAAAAAAGCTTTCTTTGTTTGAAGTGGTTTTAAACACAATTTCCATATGCTTTTTTCCACAAATAAATAACAAGTCATAGAATCATAGAATCATAGAATGGTTTGGGTTGGAACAGACCTTAAAGATCATTTGGTTCCAACCCCCCTGCCATGGGCAGAGACACCTTTCACTACACCAGGTTGCTCAAAGCCCCATGAAACCTGGCCTTGAACATTTCCAGGGAGGGGACATCCACAACTTCTCTGAGCAACCTGTTCTAGTGCCTCACCATCGCCATAGTAAAGACCTTCTTCCTTATATCTAATGTAAATCTACCCTCTTTCAGTTTGTAGCCATTATCCCTTGTCCTATCACTATGCTCCCTTGTAAAAAGTCCATCTCCAGCTTTCTTGTAGGCCCCCTTCAGGTACTGGAAGGCTGTCAGTTTGTTATTAGTCATTAGACAAGTATTTTAGTCACAAAGAAAAAATTAAGAAAAAAATGTTAGTATTCTCATTGAAATGTTAGCATTTTCATTAAAATGAGGAACAGAAAAATAGTGACCAATATAGGAAGAAAATGTATCATCAGAAATATTTTGTTTGAACAGCATTGCTGGTGAATAACATAAGTCATAGCCAACTATGCTGAGATGTATGGGATGTTTGATGCCCAGGCTGATTTGCTTTGCCAAAAAAATTAGGCTCTGATAAGTATTTAGAGAAAGTAAGATATAGCATTTTAAACCAAAATGGAAAACTATTCCTCATCAACTTAAGTTTTGCATATGGGTTTGCAGATAGCACAACGTCACGAAAAATAGATGTTTGCTGAAGCCTAAAGGAAAGAATACCTACATATTTGCAGCTTAATTTATATTATTTTCTAATACTAAATTAGTGTAGTAAACTTGTGACAAGTATTTTTCCTATGGACCTTATGTGTGATGACTGTACTCTTTTAAGGACTTTTACCATGTAGTGGCCAAGAGTCCTTAGTGACCTGAAAGTGATTGAGAAATACTCTACTTAACTTTTCTTAAGAAAAAAAAACATAATCAGGCAGCCTGTCATTTAACCTCAGTAATGGGATGGTATGGCTGTAAATAGCTTTCAAAGACATGGCACAGAGAACACTTTGGAAAGGTATTTTCATATTTGGAATGACTCAGGGATCTGGGATAAGAAGGTTTGAGCCACTTTCACTTTCTAACAACTTTGATCTTCCTCATACTTTTTTCATCTTACTAGGCAGTCATATCCTTGGAAAATAAAAAAGTCTAAATATCTGATATTAAAATCTTGGATATCACAACACTGATACAATGAAGAGAGAGTTCAACAGCAAAGATCTAGTTAAAATTTCTGTACCAGTGCCCTTTTTAAGGCAACTTGTGAGAGTTGCAGTGCAGTCCTGTAGAGAAGTGTGGTACTCACATGTTACAATGTAGGGCAGTTTTTAAAATGATGATCTATGTCACTAGGTGAAGACTAAGAAGAAAATCTTGTGCAAAATCTTAATAATTACTGTGGAACCCTGAAATATTCCCCTTCTAGCTTCCAGTAATAAAAGTTTATGTGGAAGGTTGTCTCTCAGTAATTTTCTACCACTTTATCCTGTTTTAACCTGATTACCGTCTGCTAGTACTTTATAGAGACAGAGCAGCAATCACAGTGTCACATATGATTACTAATGTCTCTTCTTCTCCCTTTCTTAATTGTCTTGCACACACTTTCCCTCCTTTAGTCCTCTACATAAATGAGAAGCTATTCTTAGGATCCTGTAAAGGAATGTGTGAATCTTCTGCTACATAACTTGAGGCTTTGGTGCTCAGACTTAGTATGAAGAGGGAAAAATGGATAGTATTGGCTCCAGCTGGGTCAGTCTGGCTGGTTCAGAGAAGGGTGCAAGAACAGTGTGTCCCTTGGGAATGGAAGCAAACTGAAGAAGTAGAGATCCTAGAAAAAAAAATGTGCTTATCTGGAAAGTTTAGATAAACTACCAGTGCAAACATTGGAAAGGCCAAAGTTTGGACTTTATGCATCTAGCACTGACTTATCATCAATACTCCATTTTTGCTTCCTCTTTCTTGTTGACTTTGGCTTTTTCTTACTACCTGTCACTTACGTGACCTGGTTACACCCTCCCTAGTTGCATACCTTTTCTTAACGAATGTGATTACATTAATATATTGCCATTCAGAAAATCGCAGCACAAGGAAAATAATTCAGTGCAAAAGAGTATTTGGAACCCTGTAGGTTAAGAAAATCTTCTGTACATAAAAACACACATTCAAGTAGCTGCTAGCCTGCCCCTCTCTTGGAAAGGGGACAGCTGGAGGTGCCAGCCATTCAAACCGTCAGTTTAGGGGCTTACCCTCATTTATAAAAAGGGGAGGCAAGCGTCAATAGGATCTAAGGTATTCCAGGGCAAGAGACAGCAGGATTTACTTAGAATTGTGCTATCTGCATATCGCTGCTCTGTTCATACCCTGCACCTCCAGACATGCTTAGAATTTGGCAACTTTGAAAGGAGAAATTAGTAATATACCAATGGGCTGACAAGCTCTGGCAGCTGTTTGCATAGGGCCTGCCAGCAGGTCAGTGGGATATTGCCAGAGAAGCTGAATTCCAGATGAGAGGGTGAGAAAGGAGAAAGGATTTTTTTCTGAGCTCTGATTCTTCTGCGCTAACTTCAAAGGAAAGCAAATTTTAACTGGCATATGGGTGAATGCTCTGGGTTAATAGTAGTAAGGCAAACCTAAATGTCATCTGTCTAGGAAAGAATAACCCTCAAAATTACTGATGACAGTGGATGCACTTTCTTCAGCCAGCAGCATATTGCAGTTTTCTCACTCAGGCAGATTATGACAACCGTTCCTCTGATATGGCCTGTGAGTGAATGAACATCATTTTAATGGACTACCCGTGGTGGACAGCCAGCACAGATTTGCACTTCCAAGCCCAGCAGGTAGTGAACTCCAAAGGAACATTTCACACTGGCCATTAAGCATCCAGCATGACCACAAAACCGAGGTGACACAAGGAGAGAGCAATTCCCTGGGAATATGGATCATGTTTTGCAGCCAGCTGCAGATAAAATAACTAGCTTCTGCTGTAACCTGCTATTATCTGTGGGGTGCTAAAAAATCCTCTCCCTAGGATTTTAAATTTCTCTCTACATGTCTGTAGTTAATGACTGGACTTCATGGGGCGTTCCTTGTTTAGTGACTGAATATCCCTACTGCTAACAAGTTGTGTAGGTTTGTTTTGTTGGTTTTTGGGTTTTTTTTTTATTTAATGCATAAAATTGTAGAACTGTATAGAAAATTACTTTTTTCATTGAATTTCTTCCAGGCATATGCAACTTTCTGAAGTTAATTATTGTTGCCTTATGAATCTATGGCAGAAATTATCCATAATCCATTAAACAGGCAAGAAATAAATGATTATTTGATATCATCCTTAAACTAATGTTTTGCCCTTGGGAAACTTATACAATTGTTCCTGCTGTTTACTTTTGACCAATTAAACAGAGGGATGTATGCATCCAAAAGGTTCAGTGAATGTAAAGTTTCAAAGTATTTGACCAAAGTTGGATGTCTAAGATGTCTGCTTG
The DNA here is from genome assembly GCF_047370975.1 of Nipponia nippon. Lineage (NCBI taxonomy): Eukaryota > Metazoa > Chordata > Aves > Pelecaniformes > Threskiornithidae > Nipponia > Nipponia nippon. The sequence continues at coordinate 39,628,023 of NW_028262290.1, read as the reverse complement.
AACTGAAACGTATATAGTAATGTCTTCGTATGGAATGAAAAAAAATTAAAATTTCTATATTTTGTGGCTTTTTGTGGTCTTAGTCCTGGAAGTCTACGAGATACATAAGTGATGAAAATATCAGGTAAAATCAGACTGAATTTTTAAAACTAAAAGTAGCTTATAATTCAAATAACTGATGATGAATCTTCATATTAAAGAGCTATCAGCCATAAAATAGAGAGCATAATGAAAAATGGCACATTCCATTGTCTTGTGCGGTAGAACAGCTTCTTTCCTTGAGAATTAGCTCCACATGAATTTTAAGTCGAACTTCAACTTTAATACTGTATAACACATCTTGGATTACAAAAAAAGAAAGCCTCAGCTAAACAGGTTTGAGCAGCTCATCTCAAAACTTGTTGGCTGGTGCTATTAAATATATTTTCTTTGTCAGACAAAGATACGTCTATGTTGTCAATCATTAATACATATTGACTTCATTTCTTTCTCTAAAAGATTTGTTGGTAGAAGAACTAGTTACTTTAAATTCTCTCCCTGCTTACAGTTGCAGATGATGCTTGTGATTGCTGAGAGGAATGATGTGTGGTTCTGAAGTGTTGAATTATCTCAAAAACATACTTTATAACTTCTTCTGTCACATGTCCTCAGTAAAAACAAAACTTCTTCAGAGAGCAGGGAAAACTAAAGTATATAGCCACAAAAAAAAAAAATATCACTACTGACATGATTTATTCTGAAAAATGAATCAGTGACTATGTCTTACATTAGACATCTAGATATTTTAAAAATCAACTTTTACAAAAATATATCTGCAAATATGTCTCTTTGTAAGGGTTTCGTCCCATTAGTGCTTAAGTCAATTTTGACATATGTTATTTTATTTAGTGACAGCATTCTGAAGGAGAGCTGCAACATGAAAGAAATACAGTATGAAAAGGAGATGCAGATAGGCTAGGGCTGACACTCAGGCTGGGCTAGCTCTTCAGCATTATGTCCTGCTCAGACAGTTTTAAGAAAACAGTCTTGCAGCCTAGGTGATTCTGTATGATTGAAGTACATCGAGTTCAGTTTTCAGCCAAGCTACCCCTTTCCTGGACTCAAGAGGAGAGGCAACTAAAATCAACAGGAGCATTTCCACAGATTTCAGTGGGTATTTCATCAGCCCTTCAATCTCTAAGCCTTATTTCCCTCATCCTGGATGAGCACTCTTTCTTGCTTTGTTTACCTAGTGCATACATTACCTGGGAAGGGGCTGTTTCTTATTAGGCGCTCATATGTTGATTAACACAATGAGGATCTAAATTCTGCTTAGGACTTTTGTATATATGCCTATATATAAACAAATTAAGGCAGTTGCTTTCCATGGGACCAAAGAATCCTGATGTGCTGTGCGTTTGTCAGCTCTGTACAGGTCTGCAAAAAGCCCTAAATAAACAGCAAAATAACCTTCTCCATGAACCTGGTTTTAAGATTTCTAGGATAGCTTGGATGTGCGGCTTCTTGAAGCTGCTTAAAATCTTACCAAAAATAACAAGATAGAAGGCTCAGACTAAGATGTCTTATTTTAAAATCATTATAACCATAGAAGAAACTGAAAACTTCTCAAGAGCAGATATCCCCACATTATTTCTGACATAGAAATCTTGAGAGAATGTAGAAGGATTCTGAAAAGGCCTCCTGTCCCCACAAGTTCACCTGGAGAAGATGCTGCTGCTTTTTCACATTCAGTTCTCACCTGTTTATTCTTAACTCAGAGGACACACATTTGGGTTTTGTTGGTGAGTTACTTTCCTGTGAGTCCATTGAGTTGTAAAAGTTTAGGTGAAATTAGGTTCACGAGCTAAACTGTTTCCACTGCCTAAATTTCTAAACACTTCAAAAGGAGTTGAAAGTGAATTATGAAATATATGCTGAGATTGCCCTAAAGAGAAGCAGCTACGTTACCCCACAGTGGTTTCTGTTTACATACTCTGCAGATCCGTGAATGCTCCTTTTGCACACACACTGGCAGGAGTGTGCATGTCTGGTCAGCCAACCGTTAGCCTGTCCTGCCAGGCACAGGGCTAAATGGACCCCAAGGAATACAGAGCACAGAGCCTTCTGTAAGCAGTTTCCACAGCATCTTTTCCTACTTGGTTTATTTCTTGTATGCAAATCTGTGCATGTGCTTACTATTTTTTTTGACATAATTTGTCCACATTTCTTTTTCAGTTAACATATTTTCATTTCCATTTGTTCATTTCTGGAACTGTTGTATTTTCAGTTGATTTCATAGGCGGACTTGACACATACTCCTACCGACAGCCCCCACAGGAACATGTTGAGTTAAAGCCTGTAAAGCCTGTAGGTAAGGTTCTGGTCCTACGGACCACATTAATCCTTCTAACTGGACTGAAAGCTAACCTTCTCCTGAAATAATTTTGGCATCAGGTTACTAATAATTTAATTATATTTTCATTAGAACTTAATTAAAAATTAATCCACATAAAACATGTGAGTAAGGACACTTTGTCATTGGTGACATAACCGCTAAAGCAAGGATTAGTAGATAACACCATGTCTGCCATGTCGTGCCTCGGCTTAATGCAAGGAGAGGCTCGCAGTGAAGGATGGAATTTCTTCCCTGCTGACTTTTTAGCAAGAAAAGAGCTGGTTTATGGCTGCTGCTGCTGCATAAACCTTAATGAGATTAACCCATTTATGGAAAAGCAGAAGCTTTTACATTTGTCTAGCAACTGGAAGAAAAATGTTTGCTGAAAAACTGCTAGGCAGCTTAAAATCTATCATATGTAGAGTTTCACTGGAACTTCATTATCTCTTTGTCATCGCTTATTTGCTCCCACCATGAAAATCACGGTTTCATAGACTCTTCCTACTCTGCTACCTAATGAATAATTTTGGATGCATATCTATTAATTTTATTTGGAATGAATTAAGATATGGGGAGACGTTACTAGTACATATATTTTGGCAGAAGTTCAGATAACTTCAAACAGATGATATTTCAAAGTATTAGTGGTAAAACAGAAGATGTTCATTTGGAAATTCTTCTTAGATACTTGTAAGTTGTTGCCCTGATGCTTTCTGTCTTTAAATTTGCCTTCGGGTCTTTCATGTATCTCAAATGCAACATGAAACCCACGTGCAGCTAATTGACTGAAACTAATTTAATGACTTACTGTATTTTACTTACTGGTCAACAGAATTAAAGTATGAAGGTTTTTCCTGGTGTATGCATGTGTGCATGTGCTGGCAGTTTTAATTTAAAGTGGACAATTGCTAACAAAATGTTTTGAGTTGGCACTTGACACATGAACTTTGCTTGTGACTACTAAGTTTTGCATGTTTTTTAAATATATTTTATTCATGCTGCAGCTTTCATTTTGTAGAAGTAAACACGGACAAAATTTTACTCAAATTTAGTGAGTAAATATTGTAAGGTTATGAAGGCCCCTTTGTAAGTATGGTGGTGTATGTTAGAACAGGAAGAAATATCACATTAAGACAACAAAATGAAACAATGAACAGTTTGACATGGCATTACATTGGAATCTCCATTTTCAGTTATATTTCATTAAATGCCAATTTTGCTGCATTTTCTGTGGGAAAGATGACAGCAAAATGGGGTTTTGACCATTCTGAATAAACTGCTAGATTGAAAAAGTGAAATTGGTATCCAGGAGGAAGAAAGCCACAGCTACAACATTTACTCCTCTCCATAAAAGATTTTAATGTTTAAACCTGCACTGAGGTTAATTTTAAAGTATTAGGTGAATAAACGTTCAGTACTTTCTTCACAAACTTGCTATAACTAAAGGAAATGAAAAAAAGACATTTTCACAAAAGACTTATAAATATGTTCCTGCATAATCTGTTCATTTGTTTTGCAGTAGAAAAGTCACAGAATCTGAGAATTTGTTCTTTGATAGCAGATTTTGATTAAGTAGTTCAAAGGATTCTGGGGTTGTTGGTGAGCTTGCAATACTGGAGAATAAATGGCATCTTCCCATTTCCCATGTACGGGTATTCTTGTACAGATGGGAGGACCCTCTCTGGCCTCTTTATGGCTGCTAGAAGTATAAAAGTGGAAGATAAATTATATTGTGTTTTCTTCTTTATTGACATTTTGGTTTTAGGCACTGAAAGATATGGAGAGGATCTTTACCTAAGCAGGGAGGAAAAATATTATCCGTGATCAAAGTCTGAATTAGAAGCCAAATTGCTGGGAACAATTTGAATAGTCATTGGATTGTGCCAGAAATCTGCAGATGCTTATCTCTCTGCAGCACATGAGCCTTCTTGACTTCTTTTGATAAGTTAATTGCTATCTGTATCAGTTATATGTAGTCTGAGAAACCATAGTATCCCTAAGAAATGTGACTTCTGGTATCCAGGCTGTGAAAAACTCCATTTCTCTTCTCTTAGAATTGAAAAAGAATAGTACTTGTTAAATACATTCAAGGCCTTAATAAAGGTTACAGATCTTTTGCCATCCTTACCACTTTGCCATCCTTACCACTTTACTCACGGGGAAAAATTAGCATGATGCTTTTTATGGATGAAAGCTTAGCTATATTTCCCTTTTTCTCATCCCTTTTATTTCCCTTATTTCATTCACAAATTAACTAAACATAGCCCATTGAAAAAATAAGGTTCTGTGGCCTCATCCAAACTATGTAGAAGACAGTCTGTTTTTATCAAGTACTCATATTCAGTATAATGTCTACTTAGTGCTGCCACAATTATTAATGATTAGCAAGTGTAAGAATAGTTTTCCTTTTCACCCCTGAGAAGAGGTTAAATTTGAACTTGTTCTCACAGTGAACATTTTTTAATGCAAATATGAATGATCATAGCTTGTCTGTTTGCTCTTCATTCTGCCTGTAACTCCGTTAGGCTACCAGACAAGGAGAAGCAAGATCTTTGCCCTGAACTGTGCAGTTTCAATTAAGATGTGTGTAAGGCAGGAGAAAATAGGGGGGTGGAAAAAAATCATCATGTTCTTTTTGAGACTAAAGCACAAGGACTATAAAGACTTTTGTGTTTTCATCTGTTTCAAGCACAATATCAACAGCCAGGTCACTCAGTAGTATTTAGAATTGCTTCATGTACTGTTACATGGAAAAGAGAGGAGCATGTGGATTAGTAGAAAAAAAAACCTTTCATTTTGGCTTGTATTAGGGTTTTTTATAATTATTATTATTAATCGTTTGCAAAAATTAAAGTTTACATGTGCCCCATTCCTGTTTGGATGAGTAGGTCTGATCCAGGACTACTTCAGCTTTGGGCAACCCTGTCTGGACAGACACTATTCCAATTAGGGATGTCACTAGCATCTCTAGGGACATTGCTAGCTTCTGCTTGTGAGACTGATGCAGTGTCTGAGAAACTGCCAGTAGAGAGGTTACCGCTCTGTGATGGGTCTGTGTGACCCTGTCCTGTTTGCATCTTCTCATGAGACTCTACTCACCATAAAATCGCTATGAGAGACCATCATAGATTTTCCAAGATTAGACAAGTGAACATGGTTTACAGGCAGACATGTGAGAATATATAGATTCAGCAAGCGTGCAGTTGTGGTAAGGACTACAAATAGTGTGAGTCCAGCTCAAATGCACATATTTGTAATCAGGTCATGTCTGAATTTTATAACCTGGTGGACATACATCTTATACTGTTAAAATATGTTATGCTAAAAAGAATCTATTATTATGTGAGCTTCAGACATGTTTCACTGCCTGTGGTATTTTTCCCCAAATGTTTTTTGCCTTTGTGGTATGCATGATACAAAGCTACCACTTTGTACCCAGCCATTTATTCTTTACCTTATGTGTGGGTCTTACAGCTGAGGAAATTAGTGACCAGAGGTGCTTTATCCACTTGTTCATTAGTTGCTAACCTGTCAGCTGGTGTGAATTTACATCTCACAAATTAGAAGCTAAACAAAATAGGTCTTTATTTGTAAGTAATTCGTACATTCTGCTTTTTAGGTCGAAGTAAGTAATGAACATAGACTCAAGACTTCTGCTGCTGTAGCTGAAGAAACAGATTCTAGAAGAAAAGACCAACCTTGTGACTCATCGTTCTGGAAGAAACCCACCATCCGTTTCTCACGGCATGTGGATTGTTCTTCCCACAGGCTCAGTGTCATTATCAGCGTTGTTATTTCGTAGATCCTTGTAGATGATCTTGAATTTTTGAATAATTTACTTATATGGACACTTGTAAATTGTAAATTTTTTCTTTTTTAATTTCAATATTTTTACAACATTTAGTGTTAAGGCATGAAAACAAAACAACCTGTGAAAACTAGGAGCAGGGTGCATCTTTCTCAAAAAAGTCAGTATTTTTTGACTGATAGAATCATACTGTGCCCGGTCAAGATTGTGTCAGTATACAGTAATTTTGACTCCAAAATATGCAGCAGGAGTCAAACCCTAACAGTGTACAAGAGATCATTTCAATGCTGTATTTAGAATTCACAATGTCCACTCCTTGCATTTTTTGAACTGCTGTATGCAGTAGGAATTGATCTATGACTCTTCTTACCCAGATGTTCCAGCACTAATGTACTCATCTAATTATTGCAATTCATATATGGCTCCTTCTCCCTTCCTAACCTCTTTTGCCCTCAGCCCACCACCAGTAGCTGTCTCTGATTTGAAGAGCAGAACGACTGCTCTATGGATGTCGGTCCCTAGGAACCCTTACATCCAGGGTTCTTTAAATATCTGTGATTTGCACATTTTTAAACTCTTTTCCTCCCTTGTCCCAGGAAGAAGCCAAGCATGAATGTACAGTACAAGGCACCAAATGAAGCCTTAGAAGCCTCTAGGGACTAATTTTACTCTTAATTTAAAAGTAAACAAACAAACCTGAAAACGTGTGTAAAAATTTGTAAAGCTGTTTGTAAATACTTCTAGACAAAGAACATGTATGTAACTCTGTGGTATTTTGTTTTCTATTCTGTCACCACTAGCATAAAGTGATACACAAAGCTATTTTCTCTGGGAAACCAGCAGTCTTTCTAATAGAATACTGTGTTTCTTTCTTCTTAATTACTATATGAAGTGCTGTGCACAGTTGTGTGCCCCAGAGAGTTATGTCTCTCCACAGAGCCTACATGCCTCAGCATTCAGCAGATACTTCCTCAAGGTTTTGGAGCTCTTTCTGGTTTTGCGCTTTCTCATTTTATGGTTTCCTTGGTGGCACTGTCGGGAAGGATGTTCCTTCTGATATATGTACCTCCACCTCTCCACCAGAGCTGAATGCAGGTCCACTAAGTTACTTCATAAATATCCTAAACAGTCTTCAGCTGGTAATTTCTGATCCAACAGCATTCAGATCCTAAATTTGCAGTCTTCTCCTAAAGAATACCTCCCATTTATTTTCAATTCTGAGCAGATGAGAGCTAGGAGAAGGCTTGTCTTGATTCTTTCTCTTCTAAAGTCTATTTTTGTTATTTATTGACACAAACCTAGTGGGGATGTTCATACATACCATGGAGGTAGAGTCTACGATTTTTAGGTGACAAGGCTCTTGTGGTTCATCCACCTATTTCCCACCTAGTTAAATCAAAGACCTCACTGCCTTTGGAGAAAACACAACCTGAACATAAGTTAACATAAGTTTCCCTGAAACTGAGCATGAACTAAGTGTTAAGACAAAGTCAAGGGAACCGACAACGGAATAATCCCTTTCTTAGTATTCTTAGGATTGAATATACCTCAAATGATATGTCTTTGTGTGGAAAGTCAGACTGCCAAAAAGAGGGATGCTTTGTATGAAGATAATGCCATCTGTCCTCATGTATTTGTGTGTTGCCTCATAACGCTCTTTTCCCCTGTATTCTAGAGTACTGCAAAGTACCAGGTTTGTCCCATCTTGAAGACCTTACCTTAGCACTAAAAAACAGGTAGTTTGTCACAAAACTAGTAGAATAATATCATTGTTAAGGCATCATGAAGAAGATACAGTGTGAATTGCTTTATAGTTGTAATATTTTAATAAGATGAAAACATTTTTATCTACTTCTGTAATATTTTATTGCTGCTTAGCACAACAGATTATTTTGTTTCTTTACATGATGCCTTGAACAATGATGATGTCTACCTAGCCAGTGCCTGCAGCCTTCTGTGTTTGTGATGGCTCCAGAACTTCGGAGACAGGGATATCTGAGCACCATTCAGTGCAGCTTCCAGAAGCTGCCTTGCTTCAACTTTCTCAATTACAGAGAGAGCCTAGGATGTGGGCATCTAGCATGATGATTCCTATGATCAATGCAGTTCCCATTTGCGCTTTACATTTCAGCATTAATGTCCCTGAATTAATTATTATGGGCTGGCAGATTAAAGGCCTCCAGCTGAACCCAGTGCTACCCTCAAGACCAGGCGGGATCTTTGGCAGAGCTTTGGAAGCGTGTATTTAATTTTCCACCACGAGAAACATGTCTCCTGGACCATGTTTTACAAATTTGTCTGAATGTGTCTAAACCCTGCCTTTCTGTGGGTCCTTCAGGTTTTCAGCTTGATAATGAAGAGCTGTGTACACACCACAAAAATTCTGCAAAGACAGAACCTGACTTCCATCTGAAATATCGATCACTTTTTAGCTGGGGAACACAAACCAGTTGTATTGGGTCTGGCTGAGATGGAGTTACTTTTCCCCATAGCAGCCCTCATAGTGCTGTGTTTTGCCCTTGCAGCTAGAAAGGTGTTGATAACAGAACAGTAGGTTTTGGCTACTGCTGAGCAGTGCTGGCACAGCATCAAGGCCGTCTCTACAACATTTCCCCACCTCACCAGCAGGCTGGGGGTGGGCCAGATCTTGGGAGGGGACACAGCCAGGACAGCTGACCCAAGCTGACCCAAGGGATATTCCATATCATATGACGTCCACTCAGCAATAAAGGCTAAGAGAAAGGAGGAGGAGTGGGGGGCATTCATTATTTACGATGTTTGTCTTCCAGAGCAACCGCTATGTGTACTGAAGCCCTGCTTCCCGGGAAGTGGCTGGACATCACCTGCTGATGGGAAGTAAAGAATAGATCTTTTGTTTTCTTTTGCTTCTGCACAGAGCCTTTGCTTTTGCTTTATTAAACTGCCTGTATCTTGACCCACGAGGGTTTTCTTTTTCCATCTTATTTTCTCCCCTCCCCATCCTGCTGAGGAGCGGAGTGATAGAGTGGCTTGGTGGGCACCTGGTGTCCAGCCAAGGTCAACCCACCACACCAGTATATCCCAAATATGCTTAAAATCTCGGAATCGTTACCAATACAGCGAGTCTGCCATCTGTCTCACTTAATGAACTGAACGATCCTGATTGAGAGGAATTTGTCTTCATTAGAACAAGCCAAAATGCACGCTGCAATGCTGAGGAAACTGTCGTTCTTTTCTAAATTGAGACACAAAAAATAGTACCAATCAATCTGTACATGTTGGGGAAAAAAATCTTGAGAATAATAAATGGCTTTGATTGTTAATTGCCGTGTCCTCCAATACAGTAGAACATATTGGCTAATATTTTTGTAGGAAGCCTTCAGCAATAATTCCTTTATTTTTGCAACACATACTTTCAGTAAGGTGTTAGGTGAGTCCCAGATCTGCCAGCTACACAGGAAATAAGTGTTGGCTTTCTAAATAAACTTGGATAGTTTTCTTAAGCTTAACTGTAACATGCAATTTCAGGAAATGACTAGGTTTGTACTGCAAATCAGAATTTGCTGACAATCTTAAAACCTCAGAGCAGATTATCAGTTGGTATAAACTCTTCTGGTGGCATTAATAAGTCATACTGTAACAACTTAAAACAGCTGAAGATCTGTCCTTCCAACTTTTAGACTTTTTTCCTTTCCCCAAATTTCTACTTAATTCAAGTTTTACATAGATTCAGATTTGCAACAGTACTGTAACTGATAGCAAAACTGGAGATGTGACTGCAGAAATATGGCATTACTTGTTCCCTAAGGACTGAGTCAGGTACCACTAGTTTTGTAAAAGAGCAGCTGATGTCTTCAGGACCTGAAAACAAGAACTATATCGAGAAATGAAAATATTGTACTGTCTGGTACAGTGACACAGAGTGATTATATATTACACCTTCTGGTGTTGCTGGAGGAAATATTGGGTGGGCTGATGTCCCCAGCTCTTTTCTATCCATAGAGATTTTTTACAAAAACTTCGAAATAAATAATTTTTTTGAAGTTCAGTTAAGATCTGAAGGAACTCTCTAAAATTAAACAGTTCATAGCCTGGATTTGCTGAAGGGTTTTTTTAGTGCTAGGATATGACATTAACTACTACAAATAATTTTCAATAGATCTTTACCAGTTAAAACCCTGGGAATTGTGCCTGGTTTTATTTAACACCTGCTTTCTTTCAGTAGTGCAGAAGATGGTTTTAAGAAGATGGTATTGACCACATATTGATAAGGATATTAGAGTTCAAAGCTAGGGGTATGGTTGCTGGTTAGCATGTAACAAGGCTACCTTTTCTTGTTTAAAAGCTGAGAACATATTACTGGACCACTCAAAAGCCTGCAGTCCTGCCCCAAAAAATGGCAGATTTTAGCCCAAACAGCTGGTGGTTTGTCTCTTTCAAACACCTTTGAATGTAGGCTTTCTTTGTTTGTAGCTGCTGTGCAGGGATCTGCTCCATGTTTGGATCTTGAGTTTCACCTCTCCATCCAGTTGTCCACAGCTCAGGCGTTGCAACACCGTTGTCACCTCTGAGTGCCACATTGGCAGGTGCAGCCTTTTTTCAATGCCAACTGCAATGTTCTTCTCCTCACCCGGCTGCCTGCCTATCTTTCACATGGGAATTATTTGGCTGAAAAAGCCAACCCAGCAATCTATCAAGTTCCTATAACAGACTTTGACAGTGGCAAACAAAAATTGATGTCCCAAACTAATTGGCTTGCCTTCTTCCAGTATCAGCCTCATCTAGTTTAATTATAACAAATTACAGCCTGGGAGCTCTTTTTATACATTGAAGAAGTTTCTTTTCAAGTTGGGAAAATGTTCCTTCTGTGTACAGCTCCCATGTCTGCAGGACGTTTTGCACAAACAAATTCAACCCTTACCCGCTGTGCTGAACATTTTGACAGAAACCTGTTCTTTAGTGCAATGCAGCCTTAAAGAAGTGGTGTCTCTCTCCTCTCTGGCCCAGGAGCAGACTATCCCTGCAACCATAACTGGAGATCAGCCTGAAAGATTTATTAATTTGCAGAGGGTTCATGAGCTAACTAATATATGTCTTATGGACAATCAGGGAATTCAGATCTGTGAAAATGAGCACATAAAGAAGATATTTCATATCAAGATTACTGCTGCAGGGTTTGCCCCTTGGAGCTATGTCTGCATTGCATGCTGGTGTGCTTACAGCATGTCAGAGCAGCCCTGATCACCTAGGAGTACCAGCAGCACTCTGCTTCACTGTAAGGGCACACTAGGCTGTCCAGGACCCTAAATAATTATTTAGCAGCTAAGAACACAAATCTAGCCTTTACTGCTTGCTGTATGACAACTACATGTAAGATGTGCCGTTTTCCCCAGGTTGATAGGCAACTGCTGATAAAGGATGGTTTCTTGCCATAATTTCCATTTCTTTCACACAAGTCAGAGTTTCTCTTTGATTTTAAACAAATTAAACACCTGGATTTAATTCCTGCCTCCAAATGTGTCCCTGCTGGTCAGTCACACAACACAGTCCTGGATGTGACAGCTTTGTGGAATAGCTGCTCTTGCATGGTCTATTGCTTCTCAAAACCAGCAACAGACTCTGAAGATAGTCTCACTAAAGAGCAGCCATGCATAAATAATACCAGGAAGGCAAAAAAGATTCTCCTTGTTTTGCTTATCCCCCCTAGGACCCAATATCACTTCTTTAAGCTTTCTGTCCCAGTTTCCTATTTATTTCACACCAGCCATATGCGACCATGCTTTCAAAACACTCCTGTAAGTCGGTGCCAAGCAGACTCACTGAAGCTGAATTATAAATTGGATGAATGCGACTCCAAGAGTAATCTAATTTCTCTTTTTCCACAACATTGCATACCTGACTAATTAGTAGAGCATCATATACAAGGAAGGGTTACGGCATTTCCTAGCATATGACATACTTGGAATGAGAACTGTGTTACACATGAGCAAACAAGTCAGCTCCTCACTGCGGTCCATGATATTCAATAAAACGTCACTAGGGTGTACTTACCCTGCTTCATCTGTAGCCAGAACCAGAGTGGCAAGCAGGTACAGAGTCCCAAGTGCTGGGGCAAATGAAAGCCAACAACTTGTTTAAATGACCTTGGTTTGATACTAATAATCCACACTGCAATATGTTGTTTTTCTTAGCAAATAAAGCTGCCTGACATACAGGTTGCAGCCAGATCCTCAGGTGTGTGATAACCAGTAACCTTCTATGCCATTCTTACACATATATATTCACATTCATGTTTTGGTTTCTAAAGGCCCTATAATTCAAACAAGTCTGTTTGCCCTGAAGTTAAGATGAGGGGCTGTATCTTGACTGCAGTAGGGAATGTCCCTTGGAGTGTTTGGAGATCAAAATAACACCTATGGAGATCATTGCCTGCCCATGGGAGCACCCCCAGGACCCGTCCTGGTGCCAGCACTGGCTGGCAGCTCTGGAGGAAACCCAGAGGAGCCCAGAACTCTGAGAGGAGGAAGAGGGTCTGGCTGCCACAGCCAGGTCCCCCCCCGGACTCTGCAACCTGCAGCAGCCTGCTAGGAAACAGCCCTGAGAGACCTCATCAGGGACCTCCCTTGATTTGCTCAGGAGCTGCATTTAAACGCATTTAAATCCAGGCTTTGGGCCATAGTCCTCACCTGAGCTGTGCTGTGCCCGTGTCTGTGCCTGGCCAGGGACCTCCCTGGCCCCAACTCACCAATGTCGCTTCCTGGCTCCACCTCGGACCCACCTTGTCACCACCACCTTTGCTGGTGATCCCTGGATGGTGCCTGCTTTTCTCATTGGGCACAGGGTGACAGGGTCCCCATCAGTACAGGCAGGGTCCTGCCAGTCTGGCCATCACCTGCGACTCTTGGCTCACATCCCCTGGATGACGATCCCCATCCCGTTGCCCCCAACAAAGGCTCACATAACACCTTTGTCCTGGCCCCATCTCTCCCATCCTTCCACTCGTTTCTCTGTGGGCTGGGAAGGGGAGGATCAGGATATTTCCTATATAAAGTATCCTCCATTGACAGCTTAAAATAACCTCCCTTTTGCATCCCTTTGCTGTAAGCTGCTCCAGTGATCAAAATGAGTTGTAGTAGAAACTGTTTTTACTAGGGAAGCAAGACCTATGGCATATAGTCCAACTGCTGATTTATGACTTGCCAGGGAGTTTTCCAAATCTGCAAGAAGTATTTCCGTGCTGGATTTTGTCTAGGATTAGAGTCTTTGGCCTTTTTTCCTCAAGCAAGCAAGTACAAAAAGCTGTGCTCAACAAATGTATTTCTGATGTGCTTTTGATGATGAAATATTAAATTCATGCACTCTGATAAAGATGTTTTTATTCAAATTAAGACTCCACCGTGTTACGGTAAGCTGTGTGTTTGGGGAAGTATTAGACTCAAATATGTAGTTAATGGGTGTGCAATATGATTTGAAAGACACTCCTATTAATCTGCCCAGTTAGTAAGAAATTAAACTTGTGGCTATTCTTAACCCATCAAATCTATTTCACATTAGAATAATGTGAAAGGAAAATCAAGCCTGGAGAGAGTAGCTCTGTGAAGGAAGAGAGATTTGGGAAAAAGAATAAATCAGACTTACAAAAGGCAGAACACTAAAAGCAAAACTGGGTAGACAGTGGAAAGCAAACTAAAAAAAAAAAAAAAAGAGAAAGAATTGTGATTTTATTTTTAACATCATCATGTAGTAGTATGCTCAAAATTATTATTTACTGGAATGAAGAGCACTACAATATACATGCACACAAATATGTATCTTTGTCATTGCTTTTGTAATAGTGTAAGGTTTCTAGAAGCTCAACTAGTTTTACAGCCTGTCTTTCACCATTAAAATGTAATATGCCAAGGAATATGATGTACAAAGGAATATTAAAAGGAAGGTTTGACTGCTGTTCTGCTGTGCACGTTATGCCACCTCATGGTTAGTGGCAGAAATACCACAGTCCTAAGAGCGCTATTTCAAAAATATGGCAAAGGAGAAAGAGCAGCACATCTCATTTATTGGTACATATTGCTGAAATGTCACAAGTCCCACTGGGTTCAGTCATTGCAGAGTGCTAAGATCAAATCTGTGAATTATATATAAGGACAAAGTGCTGCAAAGCAGATCTGCTTTTAAAAGTTGACTTTGCTGTTTTCCTGCAAATATATTGCTAACACTACATATAATCTAAATCTGACCTGGTACTGTCCCATAAACAACTCTTCCTGTGGAGCTACATTCCCATGTTTAACTTGTTTCAGTAGGTTGCCATTAACTGGAAGCACAGAGTGTTATCCACTCTGGGAAGTATCATTTCTTTGCTTCTCTCACTTCAGTAACAAGAAATATTATTTACTTACAGTTGAATAACTAACATGGAATTTCAGTCCTGGATGTGTATAATATACACCTAATTATTGGACTTGGATTTTACCATGACCTAAAATTCTTAAGGTAAAAAAAAATCCAAAACCTCAGGAGAACATAATTTTCACTTGAGTCAGGAGTTCATAAGATACACTAGCAAAGACTAGATTACATTTTTACACTAGAATAAATTATACAATGAGATAGAAATGGAAGCTGGGTGAATTGATGAGACCTGGAGCATACAGCCAGCTAAATGATGCCTCGAGTCTCAGCTATGCTAAAGTCACTTTGGAGAAAATGTTTGTTAAAAGCAATGGGTTGAACTCAGATGGCTCGTGTATAAGTAGAAATAGATTAATCTCACTTAAGTTTAGGCATTTTAGTATGAAATATATAAATTTAGGAGTCTAGTCATCTGACATTATCAAAGGAGTGGGAGGAAGGGAACTGTGTCTCTCTTGCTCAAATATGGGGTTTGTGGTAAGCAAGCTCTTAATTTGGGCATCTCAGTCCCACCCAGAATGAGGCCAGAGGAATGTAAAACAAATGTACTTTCAAATCCTGTGTTTTTACTTTCCTGATCTTTCAGTGAAGCATACTCGGCTTCAGACAGTTCAGAATATGGTCAGCTGCTGAGTATCTGAGGAAATCTAGATAAAGCAAAAACATTTATTAATTAGGCAAACACATGCCACCTTGAGAAGTGGAAATGAGGTATCAAAAAGTTAGGTCTTTGGTTTTTTTTCTATGACCTGGTTAACTCACAAACCAGATAACCCATCTAGGACACATGAGAAATGACTACGCATAGTTTAAAACTCCTTTTCTAAAGGATACTACAATCTTTCCATCATGACAGAGGACAGAGTAACTTTAGTTGGTTTATCTCTCAGCAAGAGACTTGTAGGTTAACTTTGTAAAAATAAATGTGAAAGTCTGGCACCATTTGCATTTTGAATTTTCACATTCTCTTATTAATGTAGCTGTTCGCAAAAAAGGGCTGTGCCCTGTTTTTGATGCAATCTAATTCAGACATAACAAAATACTTCTGTTTTGTATGTTTAGAAAGGCTACGGAATGCACTTGAAGCAGTAATCTGCAGTACAAAATTACTGATGCATTTAGGGATCATCCTCATTTCTTTGACTTGCCAGAAAGTTCCCAAAGGATGACTTACCATGCAAATAAATTAAAATGCCAGTCTCATCAGAAAAAATACTAGTTATTTTCTGTTCAGAAGCAATTGTTTATTACAGCAAAACAAAATACATTTATTGGTAACTATGCCAGTTTTTAAACCTACAATGCAGAAATACCTAATCACCCTGAAGCTTCTTTCTGGAGAGTGCTTAAATAGGGAGATCATGTGTGGAGCAAATGCAACATTGGAGTCAGAATCTTTGGGGAGTAAAAAAAGCTATAAATTGTGCCTTCTTCCCATACTTCCAGTTTCTAGGGTTAATTTGGCCAGCCATGAATAATGCATTGCAAGACCAGCTTCCTACCTTTTGAGATTCATTCTGTTCATCCAGTGTAACTATTATGACTCTCAGTCTGCTCTGTGTGACATATAATTTTGCATAACATTAGTCAGTATGTTGGAAGTGGGGTTTCTGCTTCCAAATTACATATAGATGACTTCCTGGAGCTGGCTGGAATATGCACTCCATAAGCTATCTTCTGAAAACACTCACGTCCTCTATAATGACATTTAAAATGACTGATGAAAACCTGCTTGGGCCAACACATTAGTAATTAATGGTGTATAGTTATGTCTTTGTCCTCCTGGAGAAGAATGAAGACTCGGCTTTCTCACCAGATGTGGCTGCTTACTTTACTTTAACACAGCTATTACTCTGAGGTCCAAGCCTTACCGGAAAACCGAGGAGAAAATGTAGCCCTTTTCCCTTTGTGCTAGGAAATTGCAAGGCATTCTGCTAGCTGTATTTGCCACAGAAACTTTAAGGAAACAGAAGACACTCTGGGATTTCTCTGAAGAAGCAACACTGCCTGCTAGTGAGACCTCAACATAATGGCCCAAATTATATTGTGGCTGTGACATGGAGTCCCACCGTGGGACTTGGACTGTAATATTTAATCTCTTGGTACCACACTCCTCTATAAAATGAGAATAGTAATAGCTATGTAGCACTTGCCCACAGAAACAGGATTTTACTCAGATTTTACTTATATTGTTTAGTGGAGCTGCTGACTACAAAGTAGGATGTTTGTATGGCAGCCATACTAGCAGTGCCCAGGTCTCCTTCTCAGATTCAATTTCCATTGACTCCAGATAGGAATTATCAGGTAGTTGCAAAGACAAAGGACCAAGGCTCTACCACCTTCAGAAAGCAAACCTGTGCTGGCGCCGAACTCCTTCTCCCTTGCCCTCCATCCCCCCAAGTCTAGTCTGATGAGGGGAGGCCCGGGGTCTGCCCACAGCTGTGGCTGGTAAAGATTAGGGCATAACAGCTGCTCAGGCTCTGTATCGCCTAGTACAGTGATGCAGGATGGGGCCTCAAGCACCAACCCTTGACTACCATTGCTGTGGCATTGTCACTAACCCCTTGGTGTGATTCTCAGCAAGGCCAGCTCAAATTCCCAGCAAGACTGGCCTGGACTAGGAGAAAACATGGGCTGGGAACTGTCCCCAGTGGTCAGTATGGGTGGGTACACCCTGCTTTGGGTTTTAGCAACATGTGAATGAGCTGCACGGGGCGCCTTGAGCAAAAAGTTAGAGCACAGGTCCTGGCCCACTTTATTTTGTGTACTGACATAACCACAGTGATGGCTCTCCCCATCTTGTTGAATATGCTGTATGTCACATGTGTACACATAGGGGTGGGCATGGCTGTAGTACCACCAACCACTTTGCAAACCTTCAGTGCCTGGAGCACACATCATCCTCAACACCAGATCCCAGGGCAGCGGCAGGAGGCTTACAACATCCCCAGGGCTCCTCTTCCTTCAGCCTGGATGGATAGGGCACGGGGAGAAGATCTCTGTACAGGGTGGGGATTGAATTTTGGCTATACTTGAGCTCAGAGTGGGTGGAAAGCTCAGGCTGTAAAGTCTCCCTTGCCTTCTCTTGAGCACCATATTTTCTTCACTTCATGAACACAGACATTGAGGGGATACAATGAGGTGTGAGGTGAGGCATGAAGAAAGGTCTGAGCATGGGTACATTTGCAAAGAAAAGGATAGGGAAGGCAATGCCAAAACCATCCTCTGAATCATGCCATGTAACTGTTTGTTAGAAAAGTTCTACCTCTGTTAAGGAAAACCAAGGTAAGGACAAAAAGGAGGGAATGATATGGCATGTGACACAAATCATGGAAAATAGTGAAAAAGATCAGGGTTTTGAAAGGTGCATCAAAGAGGAAAACATAAGAAAGGGAATATTCCATATTCAGAGAGAAAAGGTAATTTAGAAAAATATGCCAGTCACAGAGAGATTAACTCCACGGGCTGTGCGAGGAGCAAACACAAAAGAAAGAGAAAGAACTATGCAGGAAACGAACAGAGAGAGTGGGCTTCTTCCATTACATTTAGGTTTCTGATGGCTTTTTCCAAGGCATGCCATGGGGGTGTGCAGTTTGACGGTGAAGTTGTCCACTTTTATAAAAAAGAGGAAAGTATTTGTCCTTTTTTAAGTATAAGGATTATATATAAAGGATTATATATATGTATGTATAAAGGATTGTGCCACTTCCTTCACACACAACTTTAATGGGCATTCTTTGCAGACAAATTAAAGGACTTAAAAGTTATTAAGAGCTATACATGAACACATATTGCTGTAGGCCATGGGGTTTTCTTTTTCATTTTCAGATGGATAAACTAATCAAGCATAGCTGAGTTCAGGAACTAAAAATAATGTGTTGTCATTTACAGGACTGGGTTTTATCTACGTCTCTTTTCCCTCAGGGGAAAAGTGAGAGACGTTAAAAAAAAAAAAAAAACAACCACAAACCTCAAAACCCTCCATGGAATAGGTTAAGAGACTCAAGTAGAAATGTATTATTCTTCATTGTAGTCAAAAGTGCTACTGAACACTTAAAGCAGTTTAAAAACACAGTCAGGAAATCTGACACAGTCATATAGTGATTGCCCTGAAGATCAGTTGCATGCTTCACAACTGAGAAGTTGTACACTTCACTCTCACCTTTTTCCTGAGAGAGATGAAATCTTTGCTGTGTGGCACCAGTGACTTCCCCTCCGTGTGGCTGAGTGGGTTGACTGATGGAGGGAGGGGAAGCTGTGCAGTGCCACCTGCACAGGCATAGGGTCAGCTACCACCTTTCTTCAGAGAAAGCCATTTCTGCAGTGCGATGGGGCCTAGTACAGTGAAATAGTGCCTCATTCGTCAGAGTGGTACCTTCCCCCTGTGACGGTGTGCTTCCCTGCTCCCCCCAACCTTTATCTCCTGTAACGCTGCACAAGCGATAACGACCCATGGCAGTCGTAATGGATGTGTCTGGTCATGATGGCTGTATCCGGCTCAAAGTGGATTCGGGAGACAGATGACAACACAATAGCCAAGGGCTATTGTGCAATGCACCCACCTAATCACAGAGAAGAAGCTAAAATCTGTGGTTGGTATGCAAATACAAGTATCAGTCAATCATCTTACCCCCATAAATAGTGAGCAGTCCAAGAGCCCTTTGAGCTCTCCTACACGGCAGCAGGCTGCACGCTCTCCCCTTGAGTAGGGACGCCTCTCAAGGTTACTCCTCCAGGTTGAGAGATTCCTTGACGCAACAGATCCTCGGTAAGTGACTAACAGCATGCTAAACTTTGTAATCTTAGCTAAGTGATATAAAGGATTAATCGCGCACATATAAACCTTTAGGCATAAACCATTGACCGAGTCTGGGAGTAGGATTGGATCCAGCCACACCTAGACTCCTCTCTGAGAAGGAGTTTAGAAAGCAAGGGGGTCCTTGCTGAGCCTCATGACTCAACAGAAGTGTCTCCCTGACAGTTTTGTCTGACCCTGTTCTCTATGCAGTAAATAATCGTGTACCTTGCCATTGAATCTTATTAAACCACTGTGGCATTTACCATTGAACTTTGTTAACTCGCTGTTTTATATCAATAAAGTTTATTTTTGCTTCTCTCTTACAAGTGAACTGCACTCTCACTCCATCCACAACACCTTCCACCACCTTTTCCCTCAAAGGACTTGAAAAGGCCCACAGAATTGGTGCTACATAACAGATTCCCTGCAGCAGAGGGCTTAGGGATTATTCACTTCGTGCGCAGCCTTCTCCTGGCATTTTGCTGGTGGAAGCAGATTATCAGCGCTGATGATCAAATGGTAGCTACCCGCTGAACACTGCCATTTCATCCCTGTCCTGATCTGTAAGGCTTAGAAGAAATCATCTCTAAGGATTTCCGTCTTTCGCATGCTGCAGCTGGCAGGCAGGCAGATGACTGAAAGCCACAGGTACTTGTTCAAATCAAGAAAAACAAGAGTCAACCAGAAGTCCAATGCCTGAAGAAACTCACAGTGTTAACCAATTGCAACTGCCACGTCTTGCTTCAGCTTGCATCCAGGACCTAGGTGCTAGTTTCTTTTATGGCACTGATGTATACCTTCTCATTTCCATATGTTCGCTGTATTACAGCAGCTGTCCCAGCAAATCCCAGCACACTTGTTACTGTACAAACGTGTAACAGCTTCCAGCAGCCAGAAGGCACAGCAGGTAGGAAGGCAAATGGAGGCAGAGAGAGGACAGCAGCTCACCACCAGCTGTGTGGTAAGTCTGGATGAAGCTGTCCCAGGCTGGGCTTCCTCCCGCATCACCTTGCAACCCTGCTTCTGCCCGGGAAGGGCTGTGGGATCTCCTCGCCCACGCAGGAGGGAAAGAGGCAGCGCTAAGAGGTAGTTCAGCTTCAGTGTGATCATCAGTGTGATGGAGGGTGTGAAGCAGGGTGTCAAGGTGGCCAGTTGGGATGCTTGCCCAGGCAAGGCCGTCCCTGTACTGCCTGATGTCCACATCAGCGGACACGGCTTCCTCCTCCATCTGAAACTCCCCGCATGCTGTCACGTTCTCCTGCTTACCCTGGCATTGTAGACCATGACATTCACAATGCAATTTAGGCTCCAGGCTGCTCTATAGTCCACCAGTTGAGCAAGGGCCCCATCTTCAGGTGGAGATTTCTGCAGTGCGCTGAGGAAATGAGGTTAAGTGGCCCGAAGGACCCAGCCTGGCTGCTGTCACTCGGCCAGTGTTATTTATCACACCAAAGCAGTCTGCAGCTTAGCTGTAATGATCAAAATAGAGTGATTGCAGACAAAAGAGGAAAGAAGACTGGGCCATAATCAGAAAAGTCTAGAAAGCACCAGCTTTTTCTACCGGAAATTTTCATGAGCAAATTTCCATAGTTAATGGTATCAAATGAAAATGCTTTGCAGATGCGTAATATACCAAGGCTCAGTGAATTTGAGAACAGCAGATGGCTTATATACATCTGAGGAGTTTTTTAATATTAAACAAATAAATGAAGATTGGAGAGGAGTGTCAGTCACACATCTTGTTGGATGTTTAATCAGGCAGATGAGACATCCCAAATTTTAATTGCCTCTATTTTTTAGTGCTTCAGTCTAATTTCAAATTGCATAAATGAAGCTCTTCTTTAATTTCTCTTGTCTGGTTTGAAGTCTTGGTATCTAGATTATAATTTATCAATAAGTTCTACAGGACACAGAGAACAAGACAACTACCAAAAATCCTGGTACTCATGAAAGTATAAGATCATGTTTCTTTTTAATTGCTTCTCATATAATTAATCATCCATCTGCCTGGGTTATATTCTTCAATATTATAGTCATGAGTTAAAAAACATGCAATGAATTCATCGCAAGCTTAGCAGGAGATAAGCTGTGCTAAAGGAATAAAAATGATGTGTGGTAGTGATTTAGAGGCTGCAGCAAAGTCCATAAGAAAAGTGTCGGTTTACCCCTTCATTTACCATATGGGGTCATCTGTCTTGTAACTAAGCACTGAGCAGGACAATAAAGCTCTGTTCTAAAGACAGCTTCTTTTTTTACAGGATTTTTTTCCCTGCCACAGTAAATCCTAGCCCTAATGGCACTGTGTAAACGTGCTCCCACTCCTCAACCTGGGGACAACTGATCCCAGGAGAGATCTGCTTTGTGTCACCCACAACACCAAATAGGCTAGTATCTGGGAATTCAAATTATACACCAGCTTTGTTAGCAATGTCACTGCATAGATGAGCATTCAACTCCAGTAAGTGCACGGGAGGTTTATTGTGGTCACCGCCATCCTTCTTGGACCACACAGCTGTAGGGCAGCAGTAAGGAAGCACATCTGCTGCCGGGAGGGATATCCACGGAGCAGAGGATGGGGCTGACGTCACATCTGCGAGCCTAGCTCTTTGCTTCTTTATAAATCATGGGGATATGGCCAGCAAACTGAAAAGGTGAGCAGGAGAGGAAGCACTGCTAACCTATCGAGGTCCCAAGCAGCAGAAGAGAAAAAAAATCCCATTTATTTGGACAAGATACAATTTCTAAATAGAAATCATTTCATGTGCTACATAGGTATTAATTTTATCTCTTATGAAGAATGAAGGAAGACAGAACATTATCTGGCACCTTATGACCTTTCTGAATATCACTTTAAGTCCTTTGTGAACAGCATAAATACATGGCACGTTTTGCGCACATGTCTGCGCTCACTGGTGTGGCAGCGTAGAGTACGAGCCTCGGGCTTGCTCTGCTTTTAGGAAAGTGACACTCTCCTAAATTGTTTAAGTGTGAGACGTGACAGACTGGGTGTGATTCGTGAAACCCTGACTTGTCAAACCTCATCTGCCACGTGACTTGTATTTTTCCACCCCCACAGTTCTGTGGCCTGACTGCCACAGCCAGCCAAGCCACAGAAGGCGGCATCACTGCATTTAGCACCAAAGCCCTGGTGTGACCATTGCCACCTATGCTGAGCCTTTGCAGGAACGGTTGTCAAGAGGGTAGTTTATTGTAAAATAGCCTGGACTCTGCTATCAAAATGCTCAAGTGAGGAGTTTGGGGAAACGAAAGATGCCCAGCAAGCCCTGCTGTTCAGACAGGTGTTATTGTCTGGACTGGTATTCCCCATGCTGATGTGATGTGATTCAGCTTCTCTTAAAATTAAATTTATGTATAAAGACACATTTTCATCTGTATCATAACTTTTCCGTACTCACTACACTAAGGTGAGGCTAAAAGCCACAGTATATCCACAGTGCAAGTTTCACTTCTCTTTCAGTTAAAACAGTTGGAAATTAGTCCAGATTTATTCATTTCATGTGTCTCAGGCCCCCTGGGAGTGGAAAATAAAGAGGAAACTGCTGACTGATTCTGAACAGCTTGCTTAGGGAAGCCTTGCAAATGCAACTGAGGGAGGGCAAGAGCATTGATAGTTAAGAATACAAGGACATGAAAGACATTTATGTTAAAGTACGGGCTGCCTAACCATAGCTCAGGCTAGGACGGCCTGAGCTGCAGCTTCAGATGGCACAGGCTGCTGCTTCTGCTCCTTCCTTTCCAGCATCTCCCCCCAGTGCAGTGCAGCAGGCTGGGCTCCAGCTAGCATGTGCACTGGTGCTTCAGGGCCAGAGAGATACTGGGCTTCTCAAAGTGGGAGTAATTTGGGAAGACTATGGCAGCTGTTGCTGGAAGAAGTAGTGACTGCTGGCTAGAAGTTATGGCAGAGTAACTGAGCTCCCTGAGGAGCTGCAAAGTAGCATGGGCAGCAAGAACCAAAGTAGGAAAACTGCAGGGATGTGTTCAAACTCATTCTTGGGAGGGAGGAGAAACTTGAAATAAAGCTTAAGAGCCTAGGGATGAAGGGTAAACCAGCTTCTGTTTCTAGTAAGAGGAAAATGTTGTTGTTTTCAGTTTAGTAGCACAAAGAACAAACAAAACTGTTGTGGGTATAACTCCAGAGACAAAAGGTTTACTGGTACTCTTGGTTGAAAGGGTGGAGTGAGATGCTTCTTGCAAATATTAATGAGAAATAATCAGTACAAATTCCTCAAATGAAGGCAGAGCAGGTAATAAGGTTCTTCAGATTTCTCTCTTTTCCACTGGATGTACAAAACATGGTTAGATCTGCTTTGAGAGGCTGCAAATGGCCTCCATCAGACTCCACCAGTGGTACAACGGTATAAATGCTAGCGATTAATTTGGAAGCCTAGAAGGATTGCAAGGACTAACTCCATCCAGGGTGAGAATGGGTCTGGCCAAAATCTTTGGAGTACTTCCATTCTGCCAGGGACTCTGGAAAAATCCCAGAAATTGTCTGTAAACTATTCATTGTACTTTTTGTCTCCTCTGTAACACTAACATTATTATTAATAAAAGGTAATAATAGTATTAACAATTAGTAATTAGTATAATAACAATAATTGTGTAATTAGTCACAATAATATGTCTCATTGCCTTTTGACTAAGCAGGTCCTTACAAGTTAGTCTAGTGTGAGAGCTGCGGAGTTAATCCCAGTGAAGTACAGGTCTGTGAAGTTTAAACTTCCCGCTCTGAAGCTGAATTCAGAAGGTGATTACAATCAGTTTGTATTGGTGCCTCAAGGAGGTCACTGGGAGAAACTAATTTCCTAATGTGCTCCTAGCTAGAAAATTGCTATTTTAGGCTTTCTGGTTTTGCTGATCTACTCTTCAGGAAAATAGTGAGAAACTACACACATAGGAAATCAGCTCTCGGACTTGTATAAGTGCAAAACCACAGCGAAATACCTTCCAGTCTAGATCATCAAAGGAAGCTTGGGAGGTACATAGTCCCAGGCTAATAGTACTCAACCCAATTGCTTTGACCATCAGAAGCAGCAATTGCTAGAATTTCCCCCCTTCAGCCTTTTGTTTTGTTTGTTTTTTGCTTTTCATTTACAGAAAGCTTGTTTGCGAGGGCTGTTTGTTCACTACATTTCTGAGAACCACAAAGAAGAGAATTTGAGGTTTTTTGCTTAAGTTTGGAGCAAATGCTTTGTTCAAGTGCTCTTTCAAAGAGTGACAGCTATTTTTAGATGGTCTAGACTTTTTTTGGTTATATAAGAACTCAGAGAAAGTTGGCTCTTAGCACATACTGCTTACATTATGAAACAGATACAAACATTATGAGGAAGTGATGAAAGCTGGAATAGTATCCTGATCAACATGTGGCCCTGGGCAGGCTATTCCTCACCGTTTGCCCTATAAATAAGCACTGGATTAGGAAAAAGGCCTGCCCTAGGGAAAGACACAAGGCTAACAAGGGAATGTAATCAATCACCTCATAGTATCTGTCAATGTCTTCCATGTAAGTACTCAAACCAAAATAATTTGAACAGGCATTTAGAAACCTCAATGGGACCTGAATGCTAGCCAGCTCCCATAGCTTTTCTGACACCACCACCACCAGATACATACAAGTGAACTCCACAGAAGAAAAAAAAAAACACCCCAGATAAAATAAAAAAAATAGTTAATTACTGTGATAAAAGTGACTGTGAAATCTTCTTGTGTACACCGTCCCACCTCAATCCTGAACATACTTGAGTATGCATTTTGCATGCAGTCTTCAGCTGCCTGATCACACCCCCAGCTCTTTCTCTCCCCTCAGGACTCCTGCCTCATGAGGGCAATGCAGGAGTAATGCACAACTGGGAAACTATTCGTTATTGTTCCTCCGGGTTGTTCAAACTGTCCCCATACTTCCTTCACTGTTGCAAGAAAAGAACCACCACATCCCTAATAGGCCACTAACTTCTATGGAAATCTGCCCAGAAATACAGCATAGTCTAGCTTTCAATATCTTTTTGCTGAGTGGCATCCATAGCAATGAATAAGCAAAAAAGGTTGAAAATTAGTCTAAAAATAAGCTAGTCAGCATTGAAGCAGGAATAGGGTCATGGTCTGCTCAGACACTTATCTCTGCTTTGGATTCACTACCGTGGTGGGGAATTTTGCACAGCTGGTCAGCCCCGAAGGGGTGGGGTTTGGGGTGGGTTGTTTGGCGGTTTTTTTCCCCCCACAAAGCAGCTTGTGGGTTCGGCTCTTCCTCTTAAACTCTGTAATTAAAGCACGCACTTACTCAGGATGTTTTTTCCTTGTAATTTCTCCCTTACCTGAAGGAATTCAAACTGGTCTTTCCTACCTCCCAGGCAAAGGTTTTCTAAGCTCAGGTTCTCAGTTCTTCCCATGTAAGCTGTTCTCTTTTGCATGAGCTACTTTCGTATTTATAGAAAAAGGAACCTGGACAGATTCTATAGCTATAGGGGAGGAACAACCACCTGAAAACAGGGATGTCGTTCCAGGTACCTCCAGCTAATGCTCAAATGTTTTAAATATTCACCGGAATCAAGATTTAATCCCAGCTGAATTAACTCCATGCTCATGTGCTTTGTTTCTCTCCTGCAATCCTGCCAATCGGGCCAGTTATGCCAGTAAGATTCCAGCCTTAGTCTGCCTCCTCCCTTCTTCTTCCCCAATATCCCAAATACCCTGGTACATAAGTAAATACCACAGTACAGTAAATATCCTATTCAACATGTCACTTTAAACTTTTGAGACACCACCACACCCGATGACAAAACTGCCCGAAATACTGGGTCTTGTGGGCCATCTAGTGGTAAAAGCAGAACAGTACAAAGAGAAAACCAAACTTCTGAAACCTTCTGAAAGACGATTTAATATAATCCGCAAGGCACACAGAGTTACCTTGCTGAATAATGGATGTTTTTCCCACACAGCAGCAAGTAAGATGATTAGGCTCACAAGCCATACTCTGAATAAGCTGAAAGTATGGCCACAGGCTCCTTTTCTTCTCTCTCCAGAATTAATCCTAAAAACTATATTAGAAGTTGTGTCTGAGCAACAAAAAACCGTATTGTAGATCACTTAGAGCAGAGAAGAGGTCTACTGAAACTTCTTTAAGACAAATTTTTAAACCATCTGTTGGGTGAGTGCTAGCCAGTTCTAGGGTTCCTATACTTTGCTTCTGACTGGAGAACTCTATGGAAGATGTCAGGTATTATAAGGAACAGACAGAAGTTTGCATTTCATTGAACATTGCAGACAGCAGTTGCTTCGCTTACTGCTCTCAGAGCCCTGAGAGCACCCACCGGTTCTGCAACCCCTTCCCACCTTCGTAGGGGTTTGGCTGCCCATGTGCAAGCAAGCTCCTACACCCTGCACCTGGGACGAGCCTGCTGTGAAAAGGCCACATGAGAGACCTGTCAGCAGCCTTATTGAAAGTTTCTGCCCCTTGGCTCAGCAGCTGCATTTAAGTGCATTTAAGCTCAGGCCCTGGGCACGGGTCCCTGCCTCAGCTGTGCTGTAGGTATGTCTGTGCCGGGCCATGGATCTCACTTATCCTGACCCTGACTTGCTGACATGACCGTACGAAGTGGACACAGGTTGCAGTAGCCTCCTGATTTGTGACTGTCACAGATGGAAATAAAAAGACAATGACTGTTAATGCTTTATCCATGGTACCTAAAAGAGAACAAAAATACACATCTGCTTGAATAAAAGTTTATTTCATGTATCATAGAAAAATCATGGATACCATCAAATAAGGCTTTAAAAGATAAAGGATATAAAGACACATACAAATTTATAATAAATACACTGCTCTCTCATCATATTACACACAATATTCCCTATGGTTACACACTTAGGAACTAATTACTACCATTGCAGGTAGCAGACATTTCACTTGCAAGATTGATCTGTATTTTTAAGGCTAAATCCTGCCCTCCTTACTTAGGCAAATTCTTAGAGCTATTCCAAAGAACTCAGCCTGAACAAGAAGACTGGACTTAGTTTGTAAGTATCTTAGCTGCTACACTTAATATGCAACTGTAGAGCTTAATCCTCTTTTTACACTTGGTTCTCCTCAGGAGTCAGCTACTATAGTTAATATAATAAAGTCACCTATATTAAAAATGAGTTCCATTTACTGAATTTGGCTGATCTGACAAATGTAGAAATAATGTGCAATATCACATGTTTAAACTTGTAATTACCTGGTAGTGTCTTTCTGGTAGTCACAGTTAATGTTTCCTTATAGTTTTTTTAACTAATGCATTCCACCTTCTCTTACGCAGTTGTTTCATGATAAAGAACAAGTTAGAAAGTCTTTTACTTGAAAAACCTGAAAAACGTACCAGCTTTATTCAGATATGGTACTTGAGAGTATAAGGTACTACAAAACAGAGCTGAGGTATAAACTTGAATTCTTCTTAAACTCCAAACCCCTATTGATGTTAACAGAGTTTGGAAGCTGTGCAATAGAGGAGAGTTATATTTGATTGTCTCATGTTAGTTCCTTTTTGGACACCACACAAAACCACTGAACAAAATTTTCACTAAGTCTGCAGTGAAGCAAAGAAAAGAAAAAAGGTAGCACAGTGTATTGAATGCAACTGCTATTATCACATTATGTCAACATTAATAAGTTTCTCACATACATTCATCTGCTGTTTGAATTCCAGCTGCACTAAACTACCTAACGAGACAGAAAGAAACTACTGTCTTTACTAAATTAATGGCAAACTACCTCTTGACTCAAAGTGAGAATTCTATCCAATAGCTACAGGAAAAGTCAGACTACGTAAAGAAAAAATTAGGTCCACATTCTTTTAAATACGAAGAAACGGATGTCTGCATCTCATATCTGTCTGCTGACTCCAGTTAGTCTCACATAAATTCTTGGGAGGATACATAAAACTGAATTTGAAAAGAACAGAAAGTGGAATCAGCACTTAACTATGCCCTCCAAACTTACTTATTTTCCCTGGTATTTGCAATGCCTAGTTTATACTGAATCCTCATATTTATGTAGACTTCACAAGGTATAAGCACTCCAAACAACGCTGAATGTACAAGAGAAACAGTTTCACAAATGGGATAGAACATGTGCTTTTTAGGCAAAAATGTGTCTTTGCTATCATGCCTCCTTACTATTTTGGTCATTTTTTCAAATGACAAAACAGTCCCTGTCAAGAACTTGGTTACATAAACATATTTATGACAAACCCAAGAGTCTCATTTGTTACATCATTTGAAAAGGATAAGATTTTACTAAAGCAATGCATCTAAGCCTCTAGTGCTCATAGTCCACAACATTTTGCAAAGATAACTCTAATATTTTAAAATGTATTAATACAGTGTTTTTCCTGGTACTAAACATGATTACTTCCAAGTTTATAAGCATAATCAAGACCTCTTCCCTGGAAGAAAAATGCATTTTTCTGTAGCTTGCCTTAAAGTGTGATCCAAGACAATTATTGTTACTGAATGTAAATTTTTGTATTAATGGTCCAACAGTGCAGAAGAAATACAGGATAAATCATTGTAAAGGAAAAGAACTGTCCTGGCTTTCTGTCACGTGCAGTGCACTATATCAGCTTAATTACGCAATGCTGGCAAATAATTCCATTTATAAGTAGCAACACTGCACCTTTGACATGATACTCAATCAAAAAAATAGATTTGCTGAAATGAAGAAAATGTTCCTGTATAAATTGGAGTATAATTATAAATCAATTCTTTTCTTTCCTCATCTTCACTGGAGAAACGGTGCAGGCTCTTCCGGGCTGTAAAACAATGTAAAAGTACAGATCAGACCACTTTACTGCTATTGTTATTACCAAAACCCTGTATTGGGTTTGCGTGGCAAGGGTTTGGTAGC
This sequence comes from Nipponia nippon, assembly GCF_047370975.1. Classification (NCBI taxonomy): domain Eukaryota; kingdom Metazoa; phylum Chordata; class Aves; order Pelecaniformes; family Threskiornithidae; genus Nipponia; species Nipponia nippon. The sequence continues at coordinate 39,598,751 of NW_028262290.1, read as the reverse complement.
CGGGGGGCTACAGGGGTGGCTTCTGTGAGAAGCTGCCAGAAGGTTCCCCTGTGTCCGATAGAGCCAATGCCAGCCAGCTCCAAGAGGGACCTGCCGCTGGCCAAGGCCGAGCCCATCAGTGACAGTGCTAGTGCCTCTAGGATAACAGATTTAAGAAGGGGGGGGGAACTGTGCAACTGCAGATGGAGAGACGAGTGAGAATATGTGAGAGGAACAACTCTGCAGACCCCAAGGTCAGTGAAGAAGGAGGGGGAGGAGGTGCTCACCGGAGCAGAGATTCCCCTGCAGCCCACGGTGAAGACCACGGTGAGGCAGGCTGTCCCCCTGCAGCCCATGGAGGTTAATGGTGGAGCAGATATCCACCCGCAGCCCATGGAGGACCCCACGCCGGAGCAGGTGGATGCCCGAAGGAGGCTGTGACCCCATGGGAAGCCCGCACTGGAGCAGGCTCCTGGCAGGACCTGTGGACCTCACACTGGAGCAGATTTGCTGGCAGGACTTGTGATCCCACGGGGGACCCACGCTGGAGCAGTCTGTTCCTGAAGGACTGCGCCCGTGGAAGGGACCCACACTGGAGCAGTTCGTGAAGAACTGCAGCCTGTGGGAAGGACCCACATTGAAGAAGTTCATGGAGGACTGTCTCCTGTGGGAGGGACCCCATGCTGGAGCAGGGGAAGAGTGTGAGGAGTCCTCCCCCTGAGGAGGAAGAAGCGGCACAGACAACGTGTGATGAACGGACCGCAACCCCCACTCCCATCCCCCTGCGCTGCTGGAGGGTAGGAGGTAGAGAATTGGGGAGTGAAGTTAAGCCCAGGAAGAAGGGAGGGGTGATGGGAAGGTGTTTTAAGATTTAGTTTTTATTTTCTCATTATCCTACTCTGATTTGATTAGTAATAAATTAAACTAATTTCCCCGAGTCAATTCTGTTTTGCCCGTGACAGTAATTGGCGAGTGATCTCTCCCTGTCCTTATCTCGACCCATGAGCCCTTCATTATATTTTCTTTCCCCTGTCCAGTTCAGGAAGGGAATGATAGAGCAGCTTTGGTGGGCACCTGGCATCCAGCCAGGGTCAACCACCACACCTCCTTGACAGTATCTTTCTTGGCAACAGAAGTTATTCTGTGTAGCATAACAGCAAATGGAATTACAGTAACTTGTATGTGAAGAACTGTGAAGATACATCTTCAGCAAGCTGGTTATAGCATATGCTATTACTGGGGAGAAATTTAATTATTAATTTAAAGTCAAGACTGTAGAAAAATATTTATCCATGAGATACTGGCAGTATCTACCAGAGATACCAGTACTTGTAGTACTGAAAAAAACGCATCAGAGTACCAGCCTACTGAAAGTTGCAGTGTTAGCATGGACTGTGCTGGTGAGGACAATAAAAACTGAATCCTTGTCTGGTTTATCGTGTTGGCAACTCTACACAAGTTAAAATTAACGATGGATGGATATGAAAATGATATTTCAATAGAATGGTTTAGTTATGAAGTAATCATAGATGAGTATATTTTTGCCAGCTGAAAACACTTTTCTTTTTTTACCCCGTGGTTTATTTTCAGAGTTAAGGAAGACATTCTGCCTTACATTAGCTAAAAACATCAATTACTCATTGCAACGTTATGATATGAAGTACTCAGTAGGAGCAGCTGTAGACAGATTGGGGAGGTAATGAAGAATAACTCGTAATTTGGTATATGAGATGGGGGGTAGACACATATAGGTGGCTGACACAAGTTTTCTCTACTAGAATTGAAGGTCAACAGGTCCAAAACCTAGTGACAGATCTGTGTGATACTATGCATAAGCTCATTATATGTGTATACATATATGAAAGAACTCACATGCACTGTGTCTCAACAGAACTTACAAGCAGAGTTGGCACTTACTTTGCCACATTTGCTTGGATAATGGCCTGAGCAAGCTTACTTCTGCCTGTAATGCACTGTGCAGGCAGACACTAGAGAATGTAGCAAACAAAACTAGCATACATGCTGCATTCTAGTATTAGACTACAAAAGAAAAAACAGACTCATACCATACTTTCTTCTATTTTCCCCTTTTGTCTTAGTCTCCTGTAAGTATGCTATCAAAATTTTTAAAATACAGGAAGCTTATGGATACTGACGAGGAATTTTATGTGATTTTGCTACCTTTTTGTAAAGGGGAGTAGGACTACATTATGCAAAAAAGAGCCTTGAACTTGTATGAAGCACAGCTCTTATTTCTGCACTCTCACTGACCGGGTCAGCACAAGTTGCATTTCCTTAAATCACTGTCTGCTTTCTCCAATTAGGTTACTCTTTTGATTAGAGATCAAATCTAGAGACCAAACTCAATTAGGTTATTGATTATGTTCTTCATAGCCCAAATCGATCAGGTAAGACAATTTCATAAATAGTCAATTTAAAATATGAAAAGTATTATTTTGGCAGCATGGTTTAATAAGGATAAATAAAGGAATAAATTAAGTTTGATCCCTTCAAATACTCCTGTGTTTATATCCTGCTTATTTATAGAAAATAGACCAGAAGTGTCATAAATTATCAAAATTCTACACATTAGTTACTTCTAGCTTCTTAGGGTATAAACAAACAAATTAGCAGCTCTGTAAAATTCAAAAACTTCTTGTGCTGTCTATAGCATGTAACTGTTGGGCACCATATTGCACCCCTTTGATACATCTGTATACTGTCCAAGCAGTATTTATACTCTTGGTGCATATATTTTGCAAGCAAAACTGAGAATACATTGAATGACTGTAACTCAGTTTGGAACTGAAGAAACCTCTAGAATTATGAATGAAGTATTTTTTTTGTTTCATTGTCTTTGTGGAAGGGAGGCTAAAATGTTACAGTGATCATTTGAAACAGTAGAAAGTCACAGCACAAACAATGCTTTTGAGCCAGTCTACTCTGAAGAGTTTATGGAATGCCTGGCCTTTTGATGTCACTTTTACTAAGTCATTCTATTTCTAGTATCCCTTGTGTTTTTTATAAGCCTATAAAGCTTGCAGAGTAATCTCCTCAGAAAGTAGTAAGAGGTACTGAACTTTGACAGCTGAAAAAGAGGTCTGTTGTCTTCAAAGATTTTCACTAATGCCTCACTCTAAAAAACAACATTTATAGATAATAAACTTTTTACCTTCATTAATGAAGAAGTCAGCTATATAATATGCTGCTTTTATAGCTGATGGGGAATGTGGAATGCCTGGTGAATTCTTCCACTCAAAAGGATTTTTCTCTGGATGCCACTGGACGCCATAAATTGGATATTTGTATGCTGCAACAAACACAAAGCATGTAAGCAACATCTACACCTTAAGAATTATGTGCTTAGTCTTACTGAAAAAGAAACTCAAAGGATAAGCTACAAAAATACCTGACTTATCAACAGTTTCACAAAAGCTTAAAGAGCAAGTTGAAACACTGTTAAAGTCATAGTAGAACTGAAGGAAAAAAAATGGACATTGTAAAAGAAGGGTCTCATTCCATGCAAGAAGATTTTTGTACATCACTTTTTTGATTATTAATTTCAGAATTTATAGAGAGAGAGATATATACTAAAAAATAATGTTACAAGTGTATCAGTCTCAAAACTTCCTATCTACTGCCAGCATCACTCAACATACAATATTCACAGCCACACAGGATATCCCTGGCAGTTCCATGGGACAGATCCAAGTCTTAGGATCTCCTTGAAGGCCCAGTCAGGCCAGGGGCAGCTCCTATCTGCTCTGTGCCAGGCCTGATACACGCAGGGGGAAGCCAGCCCTTAACTCTCTTACAGAGAATAGCAACACAGCAGCTGATGACTGCTCTGCGATAAACCGCTTGCAGGCATGAGAGATGTCTGTTATTAGCCTAATCAGGTTTTCTGATCAAACTGCTATTCTTCTCTTCTGGAGGACAGCCAGCATGCCATGCAGAAGAATCCCATGGGCTGACAGCTGGGCCCTTCTGTAGAGTGCACTGATCAAGACAAACCACTCCCTAAAGAGCTAACTTGTTTCCTGAGCTGAGCAAGCCTGGTGCAAAACATACGCAACACAAGGTAAGTAATACAAAAGGCTTTTGGAGGAGGGCAATTACCAGTACTCCTTCTAAAGTAATGAGGCATGTCGCTGTTACCTCAGTACCCTGAATTGTTCTTCCCCTACAACAAACAGATACAGAGCATCACAGCAATGCAAGCGTAAGCAGACAGAAAGAAAGCAAGGTGCAACAGAGGTACGTTGCACTTTAGAGGGATTACACTACTCCAGGACAAGTGCTGTACACTTCCCATCACAGCACATGAATATTCCAGTGCTAAAGTGTAACAGTGTATCTGAAAGGGGAACAGCGGGTGAGAGAAGTAATTAGGCTCACAGATATGTACTCAAAAGATAAAATATCCCTGCAAACAGAGCATGTTCCTCACAGCCAGAGCACCAACAGGGCTGATGCTCACCCTGCTATTCTAACAGCAAGCTTGCAGTACAAATTAACATCAATGCCACAACACCTCTAAAGAACTAGTTTGTTATAGTCACAGTTTACAAAGAAAATTCATTTCCCTACCTTCCATGGTAGATATAAACTCCACTTCATCATTGGTGTTAGTGGTCAGAACATTATAGAACTTATGAAGCTTTTCATTCTTTGTGAAATTCTGTGATAAGGGGGGGGGGGGGAGGGGAAAGATGTTATTTGCTCATTCATTTCTAGTTTTAACAGAGCAACTGCATTTGTGTTCAGGAAATAAAATGATCAAATACCTCCATGGAGAGGCTCCACACATGAAAGTTTGATGTCAATGGCTCAGTAGCAAATGCATGTAATACATCATCAGGGAAATTCTTGAATAATCTACTGCCTTTTGCAGCTATTACAAAGAAAAATGAAAAAAGGATATTGTCCATTACCCAAGCTGCTAACAGATGGACTAATACTGAATGGGAAACAAATTTACTAAAATACTGCATTAAACTTTTTTCTGTAGTATAACTTTATGATTTTACGATACGCTGCAAGGAATCAGTGGAATAACTACAACAGGTTTCCAATATGCTGTAACCACTGTCCTCCAGTCTTGACCCAGAGAGGACCCAACTTTGCTACCTAAGTTCTCGCTAAAATAAGCATCATTCTTTGCCACTCATTTCGGTGACCTTTCCATTCACAAGGAGCACAAATGACAGAATTTGTGAATGCCACATGGTCTGCAGATGGATTACTCACAAATTAAAAGATGAAGTGTCAACAGAGGCCACATTTTACCAGTGTTGCTGAGTGGCACAGCTCTATCTTAAAGGATCTCTCTGATTTCAATATTGTGCAAGTGGGACAGCAATGCTAATATTCACCATTAGGAAAGATGCAATCTGAAAAATTTAAAGTCACCTGCTCTCCTAGTTTGACAGGTGTTGGACCTGTGAATTTTGTTCAACTCGGTAACAAAAAGGGACCTAAACCCACATTATTTTTGTAGGTCCAAATTACCAAATGACTCAAAGAGCCACAACTGCGTTTTTTGCTGACTGCTGTTGGTTTCAAATGGCTTGTGCTCACATGTCTGCTTTAGAAGTGACAGAGTTGCACTGACTTTATAAAAACAGCCATGGCAACTTAATAAGAAAGAATTTAATAAGATAATAATCAGAAATCTCCCAAACATTCACCCCTGCGTATTTATCATGAACAAAACACAACACCTCTCAGCAAAACTCAGACATGGGATGTAATGGATTTTTCACCTGAGGTAAAGTTCAGAGGAAGTACAACACCATCTGTCTTGGTATTAACGAGTAAAACTTCACCACTTGTGAGATAGGTAAGCTCTTCGTGTCCAAGACATGTTCCCCATATTGGGAAATAATCTCCTTTATCGTTAGCCTGCAAAATAAAAAGCAACAACATAAGGAAAAAATACTGAAGATTTACAGAAAGAAGACTGAAGAGAACTTCCTACCTTTTTCACTTTCTCTTGCGTAGGTGAGAAGTAAAACTACTACAGTAGTACAAATTGCTACCAGAGGAATTGTAACGGTTCAATTACAATTGAAATAAACACAGACTCCCTTAGTTTTTCTTCTAAAATATAAAGGCTAGGGGATATACACACATCCATTGAAGCAGTAAACTGAGCCTAATATTGATATTAATTTGACTGTTCAGTTCTACAAATAAGTAATGTTGAGAGTAGCCTAAACAGAAACCATAAAACGGCAACATTTCTATAAAAAAGGCAATCATAAGAAGGGACACAAACGAATCTGTCGCCATTTTGAGGAAAAGCCTATTCATTATCATTCATACTTTTATATGAAGCACGTTATGATCACATAGCAAGGGCCTTTTGCAATGTCCATACACCTGTGTCCACACCCATCTGTACTAACAAAACATACAGTCTTGAGTGACATACTTATATGCTTAACTAGCAGGTTTGGACCTGTGTTCCAGAAAGAGAAATTGTGAGTTTAAGCAATACAAAAAAGTGACAATCATTTTCAGAAGAGTAAAACTTGGCAGGTAAGTGCAAAAACAAGAGAAGAAAGCAAAAGGTAGAAAAGGAAAGCAAAAAGAGAACACAACTAGCTTCCCATCACTTAAGTAAGCACAGTACATACACACAGTGGAAATTTGCATTTTTGTATGCTTTAGTCCTGATAGTAAGCGCATGTTGGAGACTGGAATGTTTCAGAACTCCTGATTTGTGAAATCTGAGTAGTCTTTCTTAACTTGTTTCTAAATTTTTTTAAGTTATGCATACCACCCACCACCCCCCACCCCCAAAGAGCTGCTGCTCAAAAGCCATTTTTGAGAAAGCTGATATTACAAGCTTAGAATAAAAATGTTACCCTACTGCATTACAGACAGTATGATAATAAAAGCCCATATAACTACTTCTTCTCAGAGCAAAACATGGAAGATTTACAGAAAGGAGGCTAATAGTACTGCAGAGTCTTCATGACCACCCATCATGCATAGCTAGACACAGGACTCGCAACTCCACTGTCTGTCTTTCATATATGTGAGGAATAAAACCACCCAAGGCAAAAAATAGACTACTGTTTAAGAACAATTACAACTGAAGTGTAAACATTTTGTGCCCCCCCCTTTTTATACATTAGCCTGCAAGCTAAGCATATATCAAACAACATTCAAGACATCACATTTTAAAAACTAATTTAAAAGCTGGAAAATGGTATTTCATTTAGGTTTTTACCTAGCTAGTAAAATTCTATTGACTTGGATGGGGATTAGCATTACACGTCTTGTATTCATATTAAAGCAGAGCCAGACCAAGTCATTTTTCATTGTGAACATTTGAAAATGAAGAGAAAAGAAGCCGTCATACATTTTAAACAAACATAAAATTCAGTCAATTCCGTACCTGCTAATATATTCTTGACTATGGTAGCTTACCTTACATTAGTAAAACTACCAATATTTTATAGCACTAATTAAGTCTCAAAAGATGAAAATCAAAACACACAATCATCACAAATAGCACAGAAAAAACCCTCAACTTATAAGAAAGGTTTACCTATGATCAACTGAAAATTATTTTCTGCCTTTCACTCACCTGAAGTACACACACCATCTAATAAACCTGCCTCTCTGATCATAAAATTATGACACATGCAATTCAGTTAATCATTGTGAAATGTCAACAGAATTTTGTAATAGTACTGCAAACCATGAGAAACCCTTGCCCCAGTACTGAATACCAAGACACAGGCTGCACTTCACCCAGGGAGCAGTTTCAAAGAGACAGATGAGATATTGTCTCACATAAAAGTGAGATAGTCTTTGCAAGATTCAGGTTTAAGGCGACAAGACTAACAATCACCACATATACAGACAGACAAAAGAATAACAGCATTGGTGCCATGGGAACTGAAGAGTAGGAAACTTAATTACTGAATTGCAGCAGCTGACTGGTCCTGTGAATGCCACTGCCTGAACTTTCCTTGCCTCCTGTTGGAAAGTCGGCAGCAAGGGTAGAAGATGAATTCCTCACTGCCAGTGAATGCTTCTACCATGGTAACAGTTTAAGCACGGCTCACAACTGCCTCTAGAATTGGGCAAAGTTTTCCAAAGTATGACTTCTGTGACAATTTTAATCAGCGTTAGCTGAAAATGAAATAAAGCCAGTAAAGAGGAAAAAAAATGAAGAAAATTTACATTTTTATTCAGTCTCAATACAGATGATCCTTAACAAATCATAAGGATTGTAATAAAGCTCAGTGAATCTCCATGCCTTTCCAGAAAGCAAATTTTACTTCAAAATGTGTTGATTACTATCTGAAAAAACCCACCTCTTATGCTCTAAGAGAACTAAATCTTCAACAAGGATTCAGAGGCTTCCTGATGTTCTTTGAAAGAAACAGCTTTCCCAGAAATTTAATCTTTTCTTAATAAAGCTAATGATCATATAATTATTACAAAAATAATTACTATAACCTTTCAAGTGTTCTTCCCACTTTTTTTCATGTTATAAATTAAGCTAGTGTTCACTTTAAAAATCTGCTATATTTACAGTTACCAGCACAAAGAAATAGGTAAAATGATACAACATGCTAATGTAGATCCCTCATCTGCATCTCCAAAGATATATTTAAATCTACTTATAGATAAGTGAGAATAAAGGTGTTTCACTAGCTATAACACATACTTAAAGGAAGGCCTTAATGTTATATTATTGTAAATTGGTTTATTTGAGAGTCTCTCTAAAATTCCTTCTGAGTCTAAACTTCAGTCATAAGACTTCTACAAATGATCACATTTACATACATCTTTGTTCAACATTTAACGTCAATGGATACTCTGGGCTTTTGGAAGGAATTATTGTTACTTTATTGAAAGTTTCACACAGCCATAAAGCTCCAGGTACAATGAATAAATGATACTGTTCTCACTCGAAGAACTTGGGAGTTTAAGATCATGACACAACATATAACAGGAGAGGGTGTCAGGAGTCTGAATCTTAAGCTACGAAATGATTCTTTATGCAGAAACCAGCAATGAGCTACTTATTACCGGGCTTACAGTTAACACACTGGATGCCAATGGAAAACTATGAAAATATAAGCCTCCCTGTCATTTTGATCCCTGAACAGTGACAATAACAAGAACAGACTGTTCCTTAGTAATTACCTCTAATGCCTTGTGGTAAAATATCTTAGCAACCCTGGAATATTCTGAAGTCTTAAGATCCACACCACCTCCTGGAAAAAGTACCCTGAAAGGCAACATCCAAGAATCCGATTAGCAATGGTGATCAAACTGAAACCTGGACAATGTACACAGAGAAAGGTCTGATAGTGGTTTTAAGGGTAGGATTCAGGTCTAGATTAAGCTATCTACATTTCAGAAATCTATAGATAGGAATGTAAGCTTCCCTTATGGACAGCAGGGGTCCAGTCAGAAAAGTCAATGGAGGCTCAAATATGTTTTCTAGAGCAGACACCTACCTGGTCAGTAGGCTGAACAGCCCTGTAGGCTCCACTGGCTGTACTGACTAGCACTCCGTTAATTATGTGAGTTGAGACAGCTAGCGCACACGCAGGCAGCTAGGTTTAGGTGTCTTAGTCTTTAACTGAATCATATCCTGTATCTTAGTGTTCTTCCACTGAAGAATGGTTATTATCACAAAGTAGTGACCAAGCCTAGTGCAGTGTAAGGAAGAGGAGAGTAAACAGAAAATACACACAACATACAGATTTCAGCTGGTATACAAAAGGGTTGCTTGCCATGACTCTGTCAAATCCTGTCCTGACTCTTAGCTGGCTCTCCCTATCACTTTAAAATCCTGGCCCCAATCTTAATTCATCCTGTTCAATTTCAATAAAGAAGAACTGTGGCCCTGGCAGAGTGATCTCCTTATTGAAGACAACACAGATCAAAAAGTTTTTATTAAAAAAGGAAAAAAAGTATGTTTGGCCATAACCTTTGGTCACACAGGATCTAATATAGCCAAAGAAGACAAAGCAATCTCAGAGACAATTTCAAAGAAATAGTGCACAATCTTTCTCCACCACAAAAAAAAAAAAAAAAAAAAAAAAAAAAAGCAGCAATGGCAATTCTCTGTGTAGCTCCCCAAACCCAACCACCACAAAAGAAAAAGACTCAGTACAGTCTAGCAGAGATTTCACATGTACATGTGATGACATGGGAAGTAATCAAGTACCACCAGAGACAGTAACATGAAATAGAAGCCTCTTCTGGCTGTTACTGGAACAGTACCCACAGAACCGACAGAACTGAATGTGTGAGCGCTCCCTAACCCACTGCAGCAGAACCCTAACTAGATTTACTCAAGCCACATCCATCAGTTGCTGATTGTTTACCAAAATGGCTGAAGGATTTCCTCTACACTTCTGTGCTCTGGAAAGGGCAACCTGTATCAGTGAGATACTAACAAGCAGCTAGAAACAACTAACATCTCAAATGATCCGAAGCATTTGCAGAGCGAGTGTGCGTTTAAACCCTCGTGACCAGGTTTATTTTAAGGTGAATGATGCACAGGATCATGCAAAAGCCACCAAGTATTTGGTGGAGAAGTAGACCAGTATTCACAAAAATATAAATCAGATTACTCCCCAGTGCCAATATAGAAAATAAATACAGCTGATGGTATTTTCAAAACAGACCAGATTATAGATTTCTACAGACATCTAGTTAGACAAATAAGGCGATCCTTACCTGGAAGTGATAGAAAATTCACTTCACCTGTTCCTTTTGTTCAACCCAAAAACTGGCCAATACTAATTAGGAAAAACAATTATCATTTCTGGTAATGCAAAAAGGAAGTAACCCATTAAGTAGCAATGATAATGGTTTGACATTGTCATAAGCAGATTCAAGTGCAGCTACCTGTATTCCAGTCTCTCTAACTGATTAGAGCAGACAATGTCTACTGTGAATTTCAAAGGCTATCTCAGGAGTACATTGCTATATTAATAAAATTCTGTCTCTACTACAGTATATTTCATGATTTTAAGAAGGTGGTGTTTAATAATAAATAATTTCCAACTGCAAAGAACCTTGAGCTAAGCTCTTACAACATGAAAGATCAATATATCTCTTTCTTAATTTAAGTTTCCACAGAATGTAAAGTCCTTCCCTCTAGAGATCTTATTTGTTATTTACACACAGCTATACTGTGGAAGCCATTAGCTGACAGTGGAGGACAACAATAGGAAATATAGACCATCCTGACCCACCTACATAGCACAAATCCAACTGCCAGTCACTGCAAAGACAGAAGGACAAGGGAACCGGATCTACGTGCCTAACACCCTGCACTGAGGTAGGTGGTGAGGTAGAAAGAACAGGAGACCCCATTGGTGAAAGTCCTTCTAGCAACCAAAGAGAGGCCGGCAGCCAGGAGAAAGGGATTAAATGATCCATTTTGTCTCCAACATAAGGAGTCACAGGGGAGAAGGTGTCACTGTCTTATATTTGCTTATACCACAAGGCTGTCTTAGTGTACAGGGCATGCTGTGGAGGGTAAGAGGACAACGCTCTCCCCAGACAGCCACAGGTCTAAATCTGCAAGTTCTACACATGTTGATTAACATTCTAGTATATGCATGAGCTTAATAAAAATATTCATGGTTTATGATTCTCACCTCATGACTACAAGTAGCCTAATGGCGTGCTATGGGCTCTCATACAATCAAGCCTGTGAAGTGTGGCATCAGCTGGTTTAACTCTTCTAAAGTGCACTTTTCGCACAAGGCAAACATAAAAGGTTTTGATTTTGCTTAGTCCACAAATAAAATGTGTTAAATTAGATCACATTATCCCACATTTAAAATGTAGGAAGAACACATGTGTGGACAGTTGCCATAGGTCAGCCAAAAAGTTAGAACGTTTGTCTAACAAAGACCTAAGCCACAGCATCACAACAGGCAAAATGGGCCATTCCAGTAGCAAGAAAGCACCGAAAGAGAAAAGGGTAGAAGAGACTGGAAATCAGAAACTTTTATGATAGAGGAGATACAGAGAAGACTGGAAGAGGGAAGAAAGGATAGGAACAGGGATGAAACACTCAGCAAGTGCTATTAAATATGAAAATTAAGGTGATCACTCAAATGAGGATGAGGAAAAAAATAACTAACAGGAAGTGAGCTGTTTCACTTGTAAAATTGTTAACCACTATAACGCCACTTCTCTCTGCCTGCAGACAAGCACAGGAGAATGCCAAAATGAGCCTTGGCACTGTTGCAGATTATCTGACATATGTTCCTCAAGGAAGAAAAGAAACCAGACAGACATCAGATGAAACAGTGCTGTCTTAGAACATATTTACATGTCTGCAGCGCTCAGCACAAGTTCTTGAGAGAGTAGAAAGACAGTGTTCTTAAGAATATGGCAGAACTCAAAACCAGAACTATCACATCTTTCAACAGAAAATCAGTGCTCAAAACTTACCCATTTATAGAGTGGAATATTTTATCATATTCTTCATCTGAAAGATTTAATCTGAAACACCAAGAAAATAGTTACAGAACACATATGAAATATACATATTTAACCACAAAAATATCATCATTATTGAACAGAAACATGGGACACAAAAACCAGGTAGAAAGCGTACTTTAAACAGAATAAAATAGTCCCAAATCAAATGAAACATTTCACTTGAAACAGCTCAGTAGAGACTGAGGATCCACACGATTGAAAATAGAACCCTATCAGGTACAGTTCAGGATTAGGTACTCTGAGACCCCTTTGCAGACACTTTTTAAATTTAACATTTATATGAATGGCATGGTTATTATTTCCTGCAGACTGGCAACTCCGGTTTCCAATTGATTCCAAGAAGGGCAGAGCTGCAAACAGTGGGTCACACCCATTCTTCAGCAAAGATGTAGTTGAGAGGTGGAAAGGTGAGAAAGACCTCAGCATCAGCAAAACATCAGCAAACCGGTATGATGGCTACACTCATGCAGAACTGATACACTGGCTATATTCAAAGCATCCAGCTTTGCTGTATCTAACTTAGTTGCCAGAATTAGAAGCCTCCATTCATCGATGAAGCTTCTGGTCCGCAACCATTCTGAAAGCTCCACCAGCTACATGAGGAACACCGGCTTCTAATTCAGGCACTTAACTAGTGCTCTTATTGGACTGTGTAGGCACATCCTATTGTGATTTTCTACAGCTGCATTAGTATCATTTTTAACTTCTGACAATTATCGTTTTAACATCTGATTTTAGTGCATTTACTATCTTACAGTTAGTTGGCTATGTTGGCTATGAAGCATTGTCAGTTCGTTTACTACTCTGCTACTTTTTACCCAACAACCAACATACAACAACACATGGAGTTAATGATCCATAGTTTGAACAGAACTGGACTTTAGTTTCTTCAAGGAGTACCGATAGCCTTCCTCCATTACTTGAATTCTAGGGCTACAGAATGTGACAAAAGATAGTATGTATATATGTATCTAGATATCTATGTGTGGGGGGCACTACACATTAGATTGAATATAGCTAACTTCGAAAACCACAGATGCAAACTATGGAGGGTAATTTTACAGGTAAAAAAATATTATTTTTCAAAGAAAGGTTATTATCATAAGAAATATTAAAAATTACATGTTCCAGTCTGCTTTTGTTCTGATTTCTAAAACACCCTGAAAATTGTGGCATCTTCAAATAGCCTTCAAGGAGCTCTAAACACTCAGAAAAGCAGCACAACTGCTTTCTGTGTCTCTAAGATGACACCCTTACATTAAACAATTATTACCCACTTGTAAGGATATAAAAATCTACCTTATTGGCACAACTCGGGCACCGGCAGATTCCAAAAACTTCACATATGAAGCTGCAATATAAGAACTTCCAAATCTGCGGAACTTATCAAAGTGACATTCCTGCGACAATATCCCTGAAGGATCCAAGAAAGAAAGTTAGCACTATGCAAACAGCCAACGCTACACACCGAAAGACAAAATTAAACTCCGATTTCCTATACGCCATGTCACAGTGCTACATTTACTGCCCGAAAGAATTACAAACACTGAGGCAATATGGGGCATCAATTACAATGCCTAGTCACAAGGTACCAAATAAACACACGTTATCTGGCTAAGACTCAGCTTCCCTGCTTTAACTATTCAGCACTACTTCTCTTAAATAAGTTATTGGTATTTTAAGATTTTTTTTTAAACCAAGTATGTATAACGTAACGCTGCTTACAAAAGCTTTCACCAAACCTACGCTTCAGGAGACCTTTCGCTCCACGCAGAAACCGGCAGGGCTTCGGGTCGGTTGTGGGAGCCGTCCCCTCCCCCAGGACAGCGAAGGCAGGGCGCCAGGCAGCCCCGGGCCGGCCGGTGACCCCCGGGGAGCGGCCGCCGGCAGCTGAGGGACCGCCACCCGCTCCTGCCGGCTGCCACCGTGCCGCCCCTGCCCCCCCACCGCCCCTCACCAATGATGGGTCTCTCGTTGCCCTTCTCCAGGCGGCCGCGCAGCACAAGGGAGGCTGCGGCGGCGCAGCGGAGCAGGAGGAGGAGGAAGAGGAGGAGTGCGGCGGCCGGGACGGGAGGACGCCCCATGGCCGCGTCGCCCACCGGCTCTCGGACCCAACCGCTCCGCTCAGCCACCGGCCCGGCGCCGCGCAGCGGCCCGCCCGCCTGACGCCGCGCCGCGGGGCACGCTGGGAAACGTAGTTCCGGCGAAGGGGCGCGGGCGGCCTGCGCCCGCAGGGAGCGGATGGCCGCGGCCCCGCACCGCGGGGGCCCCCTCCCCGTCCTCAGCAGAAGCAACGCTTCTATCACTGAAAAGCGACGGACGAGGCTGGTTCAACTCCACAAATTTTATTCATACAATGATGTTAATACGTAAAAATCTAGAAAACGTTGTGCATTCCATTGTGCTTCCAGTCAGTAGTCAATTATATTTGCATCATATAACAGCAACTTACTTTTTTCAGAGGCACTCCCCATATTCTTAAAGAATAATGTGCTTAGAGATTTTTACTTTTGTGTTTTGTTGACTCTGCAGCTCAAAGCTGCCATGCCCATCATACCAATACCTCTTCCATTCATTATGCAAATGTCCCAATTATCTTGTGTCCTCATTATTAGCAGCAACTGCAATTGTCCCTTACACAGAGTTCCTACCTTCTACATAACATGTAAACATTAAAAAATACTGAAGAGTTCATGAAAAAATAACTGCACTCAGTGCTCTAACTCTTGTGTTATTCAAACACATTACCATTTAAGAATCGATTCGGGATATTTTTGAAGACATTTAGGACTTTATATCCATAGAGCTGGTGTAGTCCACATGAAGATTTAAAGAAAACGAGCTAAATTTTGTCCATGTGCATATATATACGCAATCACACAAAGTCTCTGCTACATAAAACAGCAATGATTAGAGATTGGTTTCATAGGAAAAGTTTGAATTTCCCTGTTCACTGAAACACAGTTCATTCCTTTACACAGTTTACAATCAAGGATCAAAATTGAAAGAGCATAAAATTAAGACAATAGCTTCAGTTCTCCAGTTTGTAAATGATTTGGAACTTGAGTTACACACCTGAAGAATTGCCAGATGCCTGACTACTTAGTTTATTTTCTTATAAAGAAGAATTAGCACTTCACTGAACTCCTCTATTTAAAGAGCTTTTATATCACAAAATAGTTCAATCTGAGAAAAAGAAAGATATACAAAATATATGAAAATGTATCTGAAAAATGTTTCTTTAAATTTAGGCTCCATATCAAAGATACCTGAAAGAGAGGAATGAAAAACGCACTTGAGGAAATTGGAAGAAAAAAAAAAAATTAAAAGTCCTTGTCAGTTTTGAAAGAATTTTGTATCTGGCATTGATCTCACCACAGCAGAAGAAACTACAACCAAGTACCCTATGGGCCTTTCATTCATGTTCCTCTTGCTAATAAAGAATAGCTTCCAATGGCTTTTGCAATAATGCAGTATTAATGATAATCGAAAATAAGACATTTCTGATTTAATAGGATAGTCTTACTTCTCTCCCCTAAGCATATGTAAATATAACATCCCAACGTCCTAAAGATTCCAAACTAACTGAAGCATTTCTAGCTACCTGAGAAACAAAGTATTTGTTATGGACTCATTTATACAAAGATTCATATGGAATGCTTAAATATATAATGTTTATGCGAAGACCTCCTGGCTTATTACAAAATAGAGCTAAAAACTGGGTAAATGAACTCTAAGAGTTGGTGTAGTAACAGAGCTTTTAACAAAAAAACTGAGTGAAAAGTAAAGCAATGTTTTAGATTAGTAAATACTGAGGATTGCAGGATGATACTGCTATGTAATGTGAGTGATGGCTTTTACACATGCAGTGTTCATACCTGAATCATGTCCCTTAAAAAAAAAAAAAAAATCTGTTTTCAATAAGTATAGACAGATTTTTTTTTTTCATTACCCCTACAAAAATAGAGAAGAGGGCTCAATGGAAATTTAAAAAATCATTTTTTCCAGTGCCCCACAGAAGATATAGACTGGCGAGTTGCCAATTACTTTTCTGAAAATAAAATGGAAGATACCCAGCATCTCCTGCGCTGAGGTCCAAAGTGACCTACAAGCACCCTTAAACCACACAACAAATACTTCTAAAGTTCATATCCACAAAGGGCAACCTACTTTACCCTCCAAAACAAATAGATACTGCAAACAGCTAAGAGCTCTTGACCTCTGTAGTGCTCTACAGTAGGAATTAAAGGTGATCATAATCTGAGTTGCTTATAGCTTGTCCATAGACAGTATCTATTTGAAGAAAGAAAATCAGAATTTTCAAGGTTGTTTTGACTCTCTTGCCAGCTCCTCCTCCTGATTCACACTGTCCTTTGAAGAACAGGTACATCGTGTTTTCCCTATCTTCCTCTATAAAATTGAACGATTACTGTGTTAACTAGCACAAAAAGGGAAGTTGCACAAGCAGTACAAAGATTAACGTCTCACTATTGCTGACTAATTTCAATTTGACACAAACCAACAAAACAGCCATTTTCCCTGAGAATCAATCCAAAAAGCAGCCTCTTTTCACTCCTTGTAGATTAGCCCTGTAGTCATACTTCTGCAACAAACTAGTCTACTCCATTCACGTTCTGTTCTTTTTTGTATCCTATCACCTTGACGAGCCAAGATACAAGAGCTAAGCATAAGGTTCCAGACTGCATTATTACAGATGAGTTGTCTCCAAAGACTTAACAGAAGCAGTATCGATCTCTGATATCTAATGCACTATTCAGCTTTTTGGCATACAAGTTAATCAATTACAAACAGTATTGCAAACATGTAGAAGTCATTAATCTCTTCAGACATACATATTGATAGACTCCAGTTAGTATAAAAGTGCAGTCAATATAATACTCAGTGCCCTGCAAAGACATACTGGTTTCATTTACAGTAATTTCAAGTTCACATGACAGATTTCGTATTAAACTTATTTCCACTTCCAGTGTTCAATAACTGTTATAATACTGTAGTAAGGTTATTCCTGGGCAAGCAGAGAAATGCTCTGAAGATAATCTGCAGATGCCATTATAAATTCAGTCCATTCCTTGGCCAGCTCTTCAATGGAGACTTCCTCCCCACCATATTCCTGTGGGAGAATGCTGACCGGGAAGTGTTCGGTCAGACTCTGCATGTAGTTGTTTCCATGCATATGCACCTAAAACAAAATATGAAAAGCATTTACTTGGGTAAGAATGCTAGACTACTGAGTGAAAACAGGCAGCAACAAAACTCAGTGCAAGAGCTGAAGCCACCAGCTTGGTTCGACTAAACAAGTATACTTGTTCATAATGAGCTCCTTAAATGAAGAAATATCACCATGTAAGTGAGCTTCCCATGGGTGCTCAAACTCTGTCCCGCTCAGTATCTGCAGCTTGATGAAGCATTGACTACAACCAGAGAACTGCATTTTATGCAGCTGCAAGCACAGGAGCCGAAACTAACTACACGCTTGTTCCAGACTGGTTTAGCGACACTGATAAGGGTACACATTACATTCGTAGAGCTAAAGTGACTTCAACCATGGGAAGACTGGGGTTTGGTCTTGTCATGATAGACATCACGTACTTGCTTTTCAGTCATTTCCAAGAAAAGAACAGTGTTTGGCTCCTGGCCATTCGTATCTGTTCCCGCCATATGTATTTAAAACCCACATTATGTAGTATGTAGGTAGGTCCAGACAGGTGCCAAGGAGGATATTCAGAAGAATCTATATCTCAGTCCTTATGTTTCAGTTCCAGCTGAAATTAGATCCTGGACTACTCCTCCACTTTAACCCTTGTAATACTGTAGTTTTGATTCTTCTTTTCTTGCTTTATTGTAGCTATTTTGAAGCCTCGTTCATTACTTTCAGTCAGAAACTTTTATTGGCCTCTTATTAACACCTGACAAGAATTTTCTGCAATTATTATTACACAAAGACTACAAGAATATGTACTCAAAAGGTAGCTGGCTGCCTTTCATCTAACACTTCCTCATCAGGAAGTAAGATAATAAGTGAATAGTAATTCCTATGAAGGTATGAGGAACTGGCCCTTAGAGGTTTTTTTTCAGATCATACCTGAAACTCTAAGCCAGGAGACAAGCCAATCTGCTCCTGTTCCATTCCATGACGTGGGATATCTGGTTTGTTTTCTTTTAGGCCTTTACTGTCCATCTGCCCCCTTTTCTGCTTTTTGAGTTTTAGCCTGAGATAGTCTGAGCTGGATCAGGTGATAGGGGCTTGTTTCGCAGTTATTAGTGTGAGAGAAGAGCCACGGCATCAGGCTGCTGGAACATCCTCACTTCATCATCTTTTCAGAGTGAGGGACTGACTGCACAAGGCTGGCAGAAACGATCCTGCCTCTCTCCCATAACTAAAACACATGGGCTAGGAAAAGGGAACTGGCAAATAACAGCCAACAGTGACCAGAAAAATCGGCATCTACTGTCCTCAAGTGCAATGGCTACTGCAAATGCACAAGATCCATGTGCTGAAACAAGGAGGCTTCAGAGTGGGAATAACGATAGGCAGTGCTGCTTATTTTGTACCTTAGTCCTGCTGTTAACACTTCACAGTATTTCCTTTTCTTCCAGCTGGAACCTTCAATATTCTTCCTATGCTACAAAACCCAGAGTTCTGCCAGAATTCCTGGCATGCTTTTGCATCCGAATTCAAACAGGGTTTTCAGATTTAAAACTGCAAAACAATTTAAAACAACTAAGAAGCTATTTGGAAAGAAATTTTGAACTCAAGCCTAACCTATTTTTGATGCATAAATGCCTCTGCAGGTCTTTCAGAATGAAAAAGTTGTCTTCTACTAATTCTGCACAACTTGGAGCATAACATCACTGTTCAGTTACAGTTTCTCTCTGTCATTTATAGGCAGAGTGTTGGGAGATCCGGGACCTATTTCTTCCTAGTCCTGCAGAAGAATTGCTGTGTGACCTCAAGCAAATCATTTAACCTCTCTGTGTCACACTGTTTTTTATCTTTAGAGTGGTGATAACAGCAACCACTTTTAACTCTCATGTTATTGACAACTGCAAATGCTTTACAATTAGATTCCGGAGGCCTGTGTGGCACTAACACACAAAAATGATTTATCCTCTTCGGTGCCCAGGAGTACCAGATCCTAAGGGAAGTGCTGCAGGTTGTCATGTAGGGGGTTTGTTGCAGAAAGAAATATTTGTGTGCACTCACCCGTTCTTTTATTTTTTCAGTGAGAAAAGGCTTAATTAGAGCGAAGACTGGGTGGAAGAATAAAGGCTCATTAATCAAGTGGATACCTCGAACTTTTAGTGGAAAGGAATCCTGTCAACATATATGAAAAACACCATAAGAAAAAGAAAATATTGTTGAAAAGATTCTATTGTTAACGACAAATCTGTGAAAACTGTCTAGTCCATAAGTTAGAGTATTCCTCCTGACCTTGCTAATACCTGCACTTCAGAGTGTTCTTAGTTTACACTGCCCCAACAATGCTTAGAAAAATTACATCTTGTTCCTCCCATTAGAAGGGAAACAAAACAAAAAACCAAAAAACAATATGAGGAGAGGTTACTAAAAAAAAAGGCAGCAAACAAACAAAAAAGCCCTCACCAAATTACACATAAGTAATGTACACAACGTTTGTGCTCAGCCTTTCCTCAGAGGTACAATTCTTCACAGCAGAGATTCTGCTGCTAATTTACCAAAAAACTATCTAGCCATGTGCTTTCATTGGCAATTCACAGCCTGAAGGTTAATATGTAAATATATATAAATATAAACCATTGAAGCTACTAACTTTAAGTTAAATAAATTTTGAATATAATTTAGAGACCTTATAAATGTAATTTAGAGCCTTGAAATTACTGGGAATTTGCCCAAGTCAGAAGTTCAGCTTTACAACAAGATTACTGTCATAATGAAAATAAAAATTGTATCTGCTACACAGCCTTTATAATATGAAATACTTCCACGTGCATTCAAGATTCATTTAGAAGTCCCAGACCTTTGCAAGTTAAAAGAAAATATGGTGGTGCTCAAAGACAGCATTATGCAATGAGGAAAGTATAGCTTCCATTCATATCCCAACTGATACTGCCTCTGTGACCAGAGGTTTTCTGCTTATAAAAATGGTACTTCTCACAAACAGTTGTCCCCACTAGTACAGTAGCTCTTCTCACGTTATTTCATGCACTCTTCAATAGATTAAAAAACCCAAACCCCACACATTTCTTCAGTGCAACTCCTTTTAGATTTTAATGTATGATAAAGACCTTAAAACTATCAGATTATAGGTTTACTGCATTTTATTATGTGTTATCATATACTTAAAGTCTACCATCACATTTTTCACAAAACAGTTTGGTTTTGCCTGGGATAAAGATTTTTCAAGATGATCTTACTAATGTTACTATGCTTGCCATTCCTTAGTACCTATTGCTTTTCTGTTAACTTCTGTTTCTTCATACAGGGTAGTACTTTGCAAGACACGTTTCTCAAGAAAAACATAGGGTTGAAACTAAGATTCCTTAATTTTTACTTATAAGCATATTGAACAACACTAAGACAATCTCTGGGTGAAATATATGAACTCAATTAAAGTGATGAAAGGAATCTGAAAAAAAAATGAGTTAAACTTATTTCTCTTCTTAGAAAAGAACATTGGAAACACAATTTTTTTTCTACCTTTTTTTCAATAGGTATAATAAACATTTAGAAGCTTGAAAAACATGCAACAAATTTGAAATAGGTCAAGATGGAAACATCACATTCAAAGAATTTCCTGGTTCTAGATAATGGATTGAAACCTTCAGACATAATTGCAAATCCTATTCTACCTCCTTTCTGCTCTATTTCAAGGTTAAAAAATTACTAGCAACTGGTTTACTACCTCAGAAATCAACTGAAACACTCTCACACATCCTGTTCTCATGAGATCTGGCCCAGGATCAATGAACAACAAGAGTTCTAATTCTAGACGTGAAAAGTTGGGAATACCTGCTGGTTTCACTGAAGTTTTACAGTAGATACCAAAAATGAAGAACAGCTGAAGTTCTCATGATATTAGCTCATGACTAAGCTTTGACTGAACCTCAGATATGAACCTTACCAGAGGTTATCAGAGCAAGAGATTATCTCCCTGGCTCATTTCCACATCATAGGCTAACAGTTTTATTATTACTGATTTTCCTCCTAACTTCTGAACGAAAATGGGATTATAGGACTACACTGTAGCTTGCCTGTCAATTCTCTGTCCCCTTCTTTTTTTCTTTTGTTCCTTTTTTTCCCCCCTCTCAAATCCATTAGCAAAGTTCAACCGAATTTGACAGAAAGGAACAAGTCTTAAAGACAGTAAAGTCCCTAGAAGTTTTGTGAAAAATAGGTGAGGTAGCAGTGAGTTGCACAAAATAATGTCCACGTTGGGGGGCAAAAAGCTAGCAGACCGTAAACATTATACATTCTGTTGGTAGCAGCTGGATGGTTATGTAGCATCATCCATAGTGGTAACAAGTTAGTACTGTCTTGCTCTTAACTACTCTTAGCACATGCTATTTTTCATCTTCTCCAAGTCTCAGGGGAAAAAAGCTTTGAATGTTGTGTTAATGCACAAAAGAATCAGAGAGATGAAATGGGATAACAAACGCAGATCCTTACAAAACTGGGCTTCATCTGCTCTTACACAAACTCTTGCGTTTTAACAGGTTGGTGGAGTTCTTATAAAACATCAGAGGTTAAAGGACATTTACTGCTATACAAGAACATACTTTAAGTGAAATCAAGCACAACCTATGCCTGAGCTATCTGACTTTTAATGGATTTAAGATTTTGTTCTTTAAAGCTGCATAGACTCTAAGAAGGTCTAAGGAAGGAAAATTTACCATAACTTAGAGCAGATGAAAAATTGGGAGTTATAGCAATGAAGACACATAAAGCAGTATGTCATACTCACTGTGAGCACAGCAGCAATTTTCTTGGCCACTGCTGGACTGATTTGAAATGCATGAGCAAATCGCCACCCTTGAAGATCAAAGATAGCCTTGACTCCATTCCGCTGAGTCTCAATCTCCTTTACAATGAGTTCAGATGTGATAAGACTTACACGAAACACATCGTATGCCGTAAATAACTTGGGATCCCATTGTCCTGACGAGTAAATAGATTGCACTGCGTTACCACAAGGATGCCACATACACCTGTACTTTTTATTACTGCTTCTGACGTGCTTCTCAGGAACAAAAGCAGTAACCAGCAATATCAAAGGCCCTGAAATAAACAGATTTGCCGTACAGAAGTTATTTTGTGTGCCTATTCTGTCACTCATCTTTTGAGCTCTTTTTGTAGATGGTACCACCTAACAGTAGATGGTTGTAGATGCCACCTAATGTAGTATGTTCCGCTTACGGCCGTAGCCTCCAGTACAAGGTTTTGACAAGAACACCTTAATTCAGTAAGTCATGTTAGCAGAAACTACAGATCATCAATCCAACTAATTCATGTAATTTTTCTTCAGTGCAGTAATTCTGTCAAGATTCAGTGAATCCCACTTTTTTTCCTGAGGCCTCAGCAAAGAATTACATGGGACGAGCCTTAACCCTAGATGAAAACTTCAGAGAACACAACTTTGCAAAGAGACACATTATTTTCTACTGGACCAGCTGATATTAAAACAATTCTTTAAAAGTTGGCAAAACTAATTTCTGTGTCCAAAACAAGCACAAAGAAATACAGTAACACGTTGCCCTGGTTTTGGCTGGGATAGAATTAATTTTCTTCTTAGTAGCCAGTATAATTCTGTGTTTTGGATTTAGTATGAGAATAATGTTGATAACACACTGATGTTTTAGCTGTTGCTAACTAGTGCTTACACTCATGCTCTACTGACTGAGAAGGCTGGAGGTGCAGAAGAAGCTGGGAGGGAGCACAGCCAGGACAGCTGACCCAGACTGGCCAAAGGGATATTCCATACCACATGATGTCATGCTCAGTATATAAACTGGGGGAAAGCTGGCCAGCGGGCTGCTGCTTGGGGACTGGCTGGGCATCGGTCGGCAGGTGGTGAGCAACTGCATCGTGCATCACTTGCTTTGTATATTCTTTTATCATTATTATTGTTATTATTATTACTATTTTATTCCAATTATTAAACTGTTCTTATCTCAACCCATGAAGTTTTTTCACTTTTACTCTTACGATTCTCTCCCCCATCCCACCAGCCAGGAAGTGAGCAAGCGGCTGTGTGGGGCTCAGTTGCTGGCTGGGGTTAAACCACGACACGTGATCATTTCACTACACGTTTTTTTAAAAGACTTTTGGGAGTGCATGAAACAAACCAAGGACCTTCAGAGTGTTGTTAAATAGGGCTCTCTGGATACAGCTAAACAGTGAAAACCCAGTGAACTTCTTATCCACATCTAAACTGAATCCAGTTGGCGGCTGGTCACAATTGGTGTTCCCCAGGGCTCAGTGCAGGGGCCGGTCCTGTTCAATATCTTCATTGATGATCTGGATGAGGGGATTGAGTGCACCCTTAGTAAGTTTGCAGATGACACCAAGTTGGGTGGAAGTGTCGATCTGCTGGAGGGTAGGAAGGCCCTACAGAGGGACCTGAACCTGTGCTGCACGTGCACCAATACCACAGTCTTAGCACATGACTTTGAAAATCCACCTGGAAACAAATAATTGTTGAGACACTCAGACCGAAATAACCACATATTCTTGCAAGTTTTAGGGTTTTAACCTTAGGACTTTTTTTGATGCAGACAAGAATTCCACTAAAAAGGAAGTTCTTCATAACGGATTGTACAGCTTTAGCCATACCAATATATAAATCAAATGATCTAACTGTTACAGCTCAATAAGCTCACCTTTATATTAATGTAAAGGTATTCTTAACAGGGAACATAAATGTGTTACCTTTCTACTTAAGACATTCTGACATTATCTAATTTTATCAACCCCTGGTGTTGTACCCATAAAATAGTTTTATTTTGCTGCTCAAATTGTGATAATTAAAGGAAAAAAAAAACAACAAAACCACAACAAAACAAAAAAACCCACAAAACAAAAGCATCAGTGCCAGAGCCAGGTGTGAAACAGGTCCAAGCAATTTTGTGACTCACCAATTCTGTACATCAGAACTTTGCTTCCATGCGGGTCCCTTGATCTCAGGACTCCATGATAGCCAGCACGCAAAAGACCAAGAACAGAAGATGGTTGTAAATCTGCACTTATTTCTGGGCATTCAATTCTCCACTTCTGGTAATTCTTCAATAACTGGAAAAAAATAAATGTGGATGACAGATAGCCATCAGGTATTACATGAAGAGCACAGTTAAAAATGTGTTTTCAACATACAGTCACAGTCAGAGGTTTAACTCATTAAATTAGCTATCAGTTCATTGTGTATTTTAATCAAATCCCTCCTAGTAGTAGAAGGTTGCTATACTGGATCAAATAAGTGAGTTAAGTTATGATGAATTTAGAATCCTGTCAACTTGTTAATGGACTGCAGTTGCCATTTTGTGTCAGAAAACTGGAATATGGAGAAAAAGCCAGTAAAATACATCTAAAACTAGTTTTCTTACTCAGGTTACATTTAGGATTATTCCGTTTGATACTGCATCAGATTTGTTCAGGATTTGTTGAACTTAGATGTGCAAAATCTTGGAGAAACATTCCCCCTTCACCATCTCACCCCACATCCCACCCCTGCTAAGTATGGGCCCATCTTGTACACAGAGTAATTTCAGTTTAGTATTTGAAACAGATTTGATCATCAGCATGTCTAAAGCACATTTTCAAATGGCAGAATATAACAATGTACTGGGTCTATTACCCATTAAACAATTTCCCTGCCCAGGAGTGGAAATAATGAGAACCTGTTTTGCTACAATAGGCATCCTGTCCATTATCAGGGACATGATCACCCTGGTTCCATGCTGCTGGAAGGCAGCATCATAAGCTAGGACGTCTAAGGCACAGGAAGGGCTGTGTGTTGAAAGGCAATGGCCTAACTCTAAGGAAGAGTCAATTAAAGGTGTTCCTTTCTGAGGTAACATCTATGTAGAGAAATTACAGGTGATACTGTGAAAGGTCATCTTAGAGATGGATCATGAAAAATTAAGTTGGTGATGCAGTAGTTCCAATTTCCAAGTCTAATTACTGTTTCGCCTTTAATATTAATTAAGTGGCGGTGGAGAAAATGAACTGCTATGCCCTGCAACTAAGATTTATTTAAGCCATTTTGCATAGGTAAGTGGGAAGCTATGCAAGACTATCTTCTAAAAAGCTTCCTCCCAATTTATCAACTAAATTCTGCCTCTGCTGTATCACCCATGCTAAGTTCTCTAGCACTAAGTTTGGAGGGTAGAGGGATAGCTATGGCAAGTAACTTAGATTTTGTATTAAAGTTTCCTAAATAGCTACAGTTTAGACTTCTAACCTGAAACCTTCAAAGGAGCTAAGAGAATTAGAATTTTTCAGTACCTTGTTTCACAACAAACTGAAATGTAGGTTTAAATCTCAAAGGTAGCATGCACAGGCTAGCCTTTCAAATTGTTACTATATTTCATCAAACAGCAAAATCAATCCGATCCTTAGCACAGTTTCACAAAACGTGTTCACCACAACAAAAGCATCAACCAACAGTCTTATTTCTGTTAATTCGTATTAACAGAAATTAAATTATTAATTTCTCAATTACTCCATATTTCACAACAGAAACATTACAGTTAAAAAACCTCTCAGCTCCAGCTAATAAAACATAACCTTAAATAAATTACAAATTTCTTGTTTCTATGCAAGTATGATTTTCTTCACAATTTTCATAGAAAGAATGGTCAGAAGGAACCTCAGTGGATACTGAATTCATCCCTTGGAAGATCACAGTATCAGCTACGCTGATGCTTACCTACAGACTCTTGGAGGGAGACCTGAGACTCGTCATCCTGTACCTCATAGCATGCTTGTGTTCGATAATTAGTCTTATTTCTTACCCTTCCCTCTACTTTCAAGTTCCTTGTATTGTTTTACATAAAACACATACTTTTTCTTCAGCTTAAGGCTTTTCTGCTCAGATGAAGGTCTTGAATTATTTTGAAGGTCTCTCAAATGACTTGTCATAAGAAAACTATTTATAAGGCATTACTGTTTGTCAGCAGAATTTACTTACAAATAGATGATATACTGATCAGAAATTATCTATATCCATCACGGAAATAGCACCTATACATATGTATTTGTAGGTACAAAAATGAAACAGTTCATCTGCCACGCTAGAATCGCATTTGATTTGGCAATGAGAAAGTTGATAAAAGCCTCATCCTAAACCATACACCGTAGACAGAAATATTTAACCATTAGGAGAATTTTACTAGAAGCCTTTGACTGCATTAAATCAGTTCTAGTCTAGACTAACTTAAAAACAAACAAACAAAAAAGGTTGGGGGGGAGGAAGTAGGGAAAGTCAGTTAATTTGTGGAATAGAAATTCACTGATTGCAAAGACAGGCCTGATGAGGTACTCCGATTATCTCACTCTGTTAGTGCTTGACTCTCTACAAAGGGCACCGTTTGAGCAATCCCAACCGCTTTGTGCCAGCCAGACAGCACTGTCAACATAGTATGTTCTTTTCCTTGGTCTTTCCAATACAGACACATAAGCAGCAGAAAAATACAAAACCACCCTCAAAACAACTATGCAAACATCTGTAGCTTTGTCATTTCTCTGTTTTCTTCTAAAATCTGTTGTACCACTACTTAATGAACCTAATTATTACATAAATATTTTAAACATCTTTTTGACGAGCTGCCTGCCAAAACCAAGATGAGCGTAAAAATGATACATTCATTCAATACCCTAAATAATCCTATCTTGTCAGTACAGTTAGTTTCTCATTTTCATGAATATTTACATTTTCCAAGTTGGAAGTAACAAGGATTTAAGTTCTGGACTTTGGGAGAAAGGGAATGATGTTCGCAGCTTGTGACACACTCAAGACCCTTACGGAAGACAGAATTTATCTACTGGTGTGTCCGTTAAGGAGTAAATATATGGATGGAATACTTCTGACACCTTCCATGACGTGGGCAAGTGGTACATCTGTTAGACACATAACATGGCTAAGCTCCAAACATAATTCCCTTGGACAGAAAGCCACAAAGTGCTGAAGAGTTCTCATTTGAAAACCTAATCTAATTACCTGAAATGATTTAGAACTGAAGTAAAGGTTAGCATTAGACAACCTTCCACAGCATCTACAGCTCGTTTTTGGACCTATTCTCTAAATTTTTACTTATGTAAACAATTCCTTTCTTAGCTGCTGGACATACTCAAGTCACACACAGCTACTTACATGAGTAATCCTTAAACATATAATAGAATTCAAAAACCAGCAGTGGGTACTTACAGTTTTACTTTATTTTGAAAATTTCTAGTTTAACATTGTTTAAACACAGAAATTCACATGAAATATTTTTAAAATGTGAAAATATTTTGTTAGTAAAGACAGCAAGGAAAAACATATATATATATAACAATCAGTCTGGATATAGAAGATGAAGCAACTTAGTATCAGGAAAAACAGGGTATAAAAAATTGTACTTATAACACAAGCGAAACATCCCAATGTATAATTATCTGTGTTTACAAACTGAATAACCTACTTAGCATCCACTCAGCCTCTGAAAATAGATGTAAGACAACTTGATAAATGGGGAAAGCTGGATGAAAAACTCCAATGTCTGGAGTTAAGCATTAATTAAGAGGTTTTTTTCCCTGAGGTCTGTTGGGGATAGTTCCAGATTTCTTAACATCAGAGATGATAAAGTTACTGATTAATCCAAGATTCATGTGCTACAAAACAAAGAAAAGTGAACTTAGTACTTAGAATTAAAAAAACTAGAAAACAATGTGCTTGTTACAGAAACCAATGTATTTGTATATTTAAATTAGTTATTTTTTTCTGGACTAATAACTATTTATTCATATTAACAAGGATGCTAGACAGAATTAGGCCTCTGCTCTATCAGCAATTGTACCAATGCACACGATGTTTAGAAAAAAAACATTTTCTATTGGCAATCTTCGGAGGAGAAACCAAGAGCTCAGACTTTGGAATATAAATATATATATACACACACATAAACATACACCTCTGTGCATATATATTTTATATTTTTTTTATATATGTGTATATAGCTACACACAGAATTTAATCATATGGTATACACAGACCAAGAATTTAAAATATTTTTATAGAGACATAGAACTTTCCCAATTTCACATGCATTACCTCTTTGCCAGTTGGGAGAAGACTGGCACATACGTAAGTTGAGTCATTTGGCTTAGCACAAAGGAAAGACTGGCTGACTGATTTGCGTTTCCTCAACAGTCAGGCCAGAGAGCCTAATAGGGGCTCTTCCATCCTTTTTGAGGAATCCTTCTGTATTGATAGAAGAAAAGCAGCCAAGTAACTGATTTAAACTTGGTATTTATATTTGAATGATGTGAAGATCCTCAGAGATAATGCCTGAGACTCAGCAGTATGTTTGACACAATGGAAAACAATCCTCCTTGTATATCATAGTTATTCTAAGCAACTTATTTGCAGTATAACACACTAGGAAGAGTTGATTCCTCCATAAGTCAAATGCAGGACAAAGACAAAGTCTGCCTATATACCTTCCTATCAACCAGAACTCCTAAAAGGATCCTAGATATTTAGACAGTTTTGAGTGCCATAAAAACGATACTTAGAAAAGTCTAAGTAGTATGTTATGAAAACATCTCTTGGCATAGGGTTTCAATGTTGCATTTTTACTGAATTTAAAGATTTTCATTTGTTTCCCCAGAGTATAATCTATTTCAAGTACAAAAAGACAGTATCCCCAAATCACTGAGAATTAGCCTTATACAAGAGCTGTGGAATGCAATGCAAGGACGTAATAAAATGCACTAGGCAAAAAGATTTATGGAGGAAAGGAGATGGTAGGTCTCCAGATTTCACATATCACTACTGAATCCGAGTGACAGTGTTTTTGATCACAACAATGAAGTCAAACACAGACACATGGCTGGTACATTTTAAAAGTGATATATAAACCCATTGCTTTAGCACAATTAATGGAGACCCGTGGCCCTGCTTCTCATTTTACAGCATACATAGTAGGTAGGTGTATCTGTACAAATTAATGAGCAAACAACATGCTCAGCTCAGGTACGAATTTATATCCAGACTAAAATCTTTTGCAGCATTAACATCTGATCCCTACCTCTATGTCCCACAGGGATTACAAAGGCACAGAATACGCTGTAATGATATAACACTGTTCCTTCTGAGTGTTAATTTTTGGTAGGGAAGTATTGCTTAGAAGTCTCACAGGACAAGAAAAATTCTTATTTACCTATTGAAGGTTTGTTGTGTTGTTTGACAGTCACTGTTAGCCTGTGTCAAAGGACTTTCTATTCATTCCTGGAGTCTGCCAGTATTTCATAGACTGACTTAACACTTTCTTACCAATAACATTCATGCATTTGAAATCCTTTCATTGAAGCTATCTGCTTAACTTCACCTCTTCTTCTGGAGCCCAGACTTAAGTGGTTTGGGTTCATGCATACATCTCCAGCCACTTTCTAAGATAAGGCATTGGGCCAAGTTTAATCCTTCCTGTGATTCTAAATGCAGAAAAAGAATTCTCTTCTAACTTGAAAATAGTCTGTTACTGAGCTTATTTGAATAATGATTGGCTTTAAAAAATACAGACAGTTCTAGCTCTTCTTCAAGTTCTTCAGTTCCAGCTACCTGTTTCAGTGGTGGATTTTCTTCTAGCATGACATGTATCAATAGATCAGTACTTCAAAGCAAGTCTGGAATTGCCAGTGGAAAAATGTAAAAGATTGCTGTTGGAAGGAGTCATCATAGAAGATTCAGAAACGGAATGTCCTGCCACAATCTACCTGATCATTCTTTTCTGAAGCATTTTCAAATGTTCATAAACTGAAATCAGATAAATCTGTGTCAAATATTAATCAGGAATGCATCGATAAACAGTCCAGTCAGTTGCCAGACTCTTGATTCATATTTAAGGCTAAGTATGAGCCCATACTAAGAAAGATGCTTGACAACAGCTTGAAGACCTTTGATTATAAGCACTAACAGAGCCACAAACTTAGATTATCCCTTAGCTGCTCTACAAGTACGATGCAGTAGTACATAGGAGCCCAGTGGGCAAGAAGGGACTGTATCAGCCTGAACTCCAAACTGAGAGGCAACATCGAACCAGGATGGGAGGGAACAGCCACTGTCTGGACTGATGGCAGGAGGGCTCTGTCTAGGATGAAGTACTAACATAACCTCTGCATGAGATCAGACTTGGGTTAGATGAATATACATCTTATGACCACCACAGATTTTTGCACAATAATTCTCTTGGGCTTTAATATACCAATTGAAGATAAACACATTCCTTAAAAAAAAAATAATAAAAAAAAAAGCTTCTTTTCTTCTTCCCATGCTATAAGACAAGTAATCATACCAGTGTCAGCTGGTATGTGGAAGATTAAGTACAAGTAGTTACAGCATTTGGAGACCTGAAATTCTAGGTAGAAAGATTAAACACAGCTGGTTTTTGAACATCAGAATCTCTTAGTTCAAAGAAGGGTCCAAGCAAGAAATTTAGAAACTTTGCAGCCTGCAGAGACTCAGAAATTCTGAAAAGATTCTAAAAAGACTTAATTTTTCCAAAACAGGTCCCCAGCCCTAGAGGGCTGATTCTCAAGAAGAGTATAGGAAATTTGGCACTTCGTAGACTCCATCTCTAAACCTAGCTTAGATTCCACACTCTTGGAGATTGGTCCTACCTACAAGACATCTCACAATTAATCACAACAAAGTGCAGAAACGCATGGGCCAAATTCTGAAGTGCCACTGTCCTGTCTACAGGATTATCAATAACAACCAATTGCAATGCAATTAGGAGCGCATATTTAGGAGCACATATTGTCTTCTTTAAGCCCTACTTTTTGGAACCAAGGAATATAGGAAAACAAAATGGCTTTTGTTGGAAAAGAAAAAAAAAGGCACAGTCCTACAATTGTTAGTGCATGTCTGATACAAACAATCTCATGAACTTCAAGCAAAAGATCCATAAATACTCAAATTAATCTGACTTGACTTGCTAGTTCTTCTGCTGAGGAGGAAAGGTTTAAAGCTGTGATGCAAGTCTTACGAGCCAAATGAAAAGAACACAAAATATATTTTTTAAAGCTATTTGTGATTAAGGGCTTAGTTTAATTTCTCACATTCTTGTTTAGCTACCCTGACTCTGCAATATATCCATATGCAAACAATCTTCTCTTATGGTAACTAAACTTGGAAAATCTACAGTGCAGAGAAGTCAGAAACTAAAAGGTGAGGTCTGTTGGGCAATGCTGTATCACCAACATCAAATTCCAGTAAAACAGTTTCCAGTTGGCACAAGGGAATAAATGCTTTTGCCCTGGGAAGATTTGGAAATACTTTCTCTTCAGAAGAGTTAGTGGTTGTCAATCTTTCCGTAAAAAAAGAAACAATTAATAACAATTTCTACCTTTGGACATAAAAACTACGCATGCACTGTCTGTAAGGCAGAGCCATACAAACAGCCAGGAAAGTAACAAAACTTACCAAAGCCTGAAAGGAGAGTTGTAAATGACTGAACTCCAAAAGAAAAGAAGTTTTTACTCATAGCTTTACGTTAGAGTAATTATAAATCGGTAGTGAACTAGTAACATTACTAGTAACAAGTAATCTGAGCCTGATAAGCATGGGAAGGATGTCCTTTAAAGGAAATTGTTTCGTCATTGGAGTTGTGACCTTACCACACTTACCGTAACCTCTACATTATGTGACTGTACCACACTTACCGCAACCTTTACATTACCTCATCGAGACTGCACAAAGCTAGCCGCGATACCACACGGCTATACGGCACCACGCCGAAGACACGCGTGACAAGCAACTAGTCACACCCTGAAACTCCCTGCTTGGCCTTGGCCCACCCAAGCAGCGCAGCTCACCCACCTGACACCCGCGCCCACCAGCTCTCTCCAGCAATAACCACCCATCCACACCCCCGCCGCTTCTCGATCCCCCCAAGCTACCCCGTGCCTCGCCGTCCCCTGGGCCTGAGGCGAGGCCCCCCGGAGGCGGCGGGGCCGCGGGGTGCGAGGCCCGGTGGGCCCGGCGGACCCCGCCCCGCCAGCGGGCGGTTGGGAGGCCCCCGGGCCGGGCCCGCCGGCTGACAGCCGCCGCGGGGACTCTCCGCACAGAAGGAGAGGCTGTCGCCCTCTCCCTGCCCTCAGCGGATGGCGGGAGCCCCCCAGCCCCGCGGGGAGCCACCGGCAGCGCCCGCTCCCCCCGGCCCTCCTTACCCTCCAGGCCAGGTCCAGGTGGAAGTCTCGGGCGCGCAGGAACCTCACCAGGAAGGAGTCGGCGAGGGGCTGCGGCCAGCGCTGGCCGGGCTCTGCCTCCGCCCGCCGCCGCAGCTCGGCGACGGCGCTGCGCACCCGCGGCGAGTGGTCGGGCAGGTCGTTGAGGCGCCCCGCGTCCGCCGGCCCCTGCGACATCCCGCCGCTGCCGGCCGGCTCCGAGGGGACGGCGGCGCTCAGCCCCGCCGCCTCGCTGGCCCCATTGGAAACCCAGCCGCGGCGGAGCCGGGCCGAGCTGCCTCCGCCCCCGGCGGGGCTTAACCCCTGAGCACCCTCCCGGGCCGGAGGGGCAAAGGGGAGGAGGCAGGTGTGCCGCGTTCCCAGCCGGCCCGGCTGCGACGGTTAATCTTCTGGGGTTGTTTTTTCACGCTTATGGACTTCACCGGTTTTTAGAATTTTACGCTTTAAGCCCATATCTTGCTTTTCGCTTGCAGCTCCAAAAAACCAGCCGTGCCTGCTCCTCCCCGGAGGGAGAGGTGCGGCCCCGCGGCGCTGGTGGCCGGGCCGGGGCAGGCGGCGCGGCAGGGCCGGCCGCAGGCTGCTCATCCCGGGCCCCTGGCAACCGCTAAGGGTGGGGGCCTGCCTTTTAGGCGAAAATTATCCGTCTTCAGATATTAAATGGCAAAAAGCTGCAACCTCATTACAGCTGGGAACTGCTGTGAAAGGAGAGACAGGTGTTGGTGGAAAACTGCCTTGGAGCACCTAATCATTAACATGAATATACAGTCATAGAAATATATCCACTCTGCCTGCAGAAAGGATGGTGAAATTGAATTCAACTTCAGTCCAACTTTGCTGCCCAGCAGTGAGTTCAATTACCTAAGGTGAAGAGTTCATTGCTGCTATTAGTATTTTTATTATAACCATTTCCTGTGATTAGGTTTCCTTTGAGATCTCTCTGGGCTACTTAGGCTAAAAGCCTTACTTAATTTGACATATAATTTATAAGGCATACTTAGGCCTATTAAAAGGTTTACAAAACTTTTCTCCAGATTATCTTCCCCTTCTCTGGCTTTCTACATTGTCGTGGTTTAACCCCAGCTGGCAACTAAGCACCACACAGCCACTCGCTCACTCCCCCCCGGTGGGTTGGGGGACAGAATCAGAAGGGTAGAAGTGAGAAAACTCATGGGTTGAAATAAAGACAGTTTAATAGGTAAAGCAAAAGCCATGCACACAAGCAAAGCAAAGCAAGGAATTAATTCACTACTTCCCATAGGCAGGCAGGTCAGCCATCTCCAGGAAAGCACAGCTCCATCACATGTAATGGTTACTTGGGAAGACAAACACCATCACTCCAAATGTCCCCCCCTTCCTTCTTCTTCCCCCAGCTTTCTATGCTGAGCATGACATCATATGGTATGGAATAGCCCTTTGGTCAGTTGGGGTCAGCTGTCCTGGCTGTGTCCCCTCCTATCTTCTTGTGCACCCGCAGCCAGCTCGCTGGTGGAGTGGGGTGAGAAGCAGAAAAGGCCTTGACTCTGTGTAAGCGCTGCTCAGCAATAACAAAAACATCTCCGTATTCTCAACACTGTTTCCAGCACAAATCTAAAACACAGCCCCATACTAGCTACTATGAAGAAAATTAACTCTATCCCAGTCAAAAGCAGCACATTCTCTACCTCTTATTCCATACCATTTACGTCATGCTCAGGTACCACACTATCCAATACATCCTCATTAACCACCCCCTCCCTTCCCATCCTTTGATACAACACAGAGATATCTTTCCCTTAGTCTATGGAGCACCTCTATAAAATGTCTTTAAAATGTCCATAAATGTCCACAAAATGTCCACTGAGTTCGTTTAGTCCATGACTTTGCACTCCATCTGTTATGTGGTCACTCAGGACAGGAGAGGTGGTGTGTTGCATGGAGTTATTGGGCATGAAAGCCAGCTCAGGTCTGGTCACTGCTGCACTTGCACTGCTTCTTGTAAGGCTTGTCCTCTACTGGTTCAGATGGTTCCTGCTATAGTAATTCCTATGGCATGCAACTCAAATCATGGGTTACAGCAATTTAAAGGTATTTTCATTACAATCTCCACCCCGGTCCCTTTGGACCAGACCATTGGGTTTAATGTTGCAATGAACTCCTCCCCTTGCCCCTGCTCCAACGTGGCCTTACCCATGGTTGCAGTCCCTCCAGAGGTGTACCTGCCCTGTCATGGGCTTATCCATGGCCACATGCTTTGAGGTGCTCCAGCATGAGCTCATGCACAGCCACTGATGCTTCAAGGTGTACCTGCTGCAGCACGGACTTATCCACAGCCACAGATGCTTTGAGGTGTACCTTCTCCAGCATGGACTTATCCTTGGGCCACAGTCCCTTCAGAGGTATACCTGCTGCGGCACAGACATCACCACGGCCACAGACGCTTCGAGATGTACCTGCTCTGGTGTGGACTCATCCACGGCCACAGACGGTTCAGGGTGTCCTGCTCCCGCATGGACTCATCCACAGGTCACAGTCCCTTTGACTCGAGTTCACACTGGAGTTCCATCCTGTCCAGTACAGCAGCTCAGGAAACAGCAGCGATGCCCTGGCCATCTGCCAGCCCAAGCACATCGCCATTGCTGTTACCAAACTGCTCCCAGGCACAGCAGAGTAAGGTGATAAGCAGTACAGCAAGCAGCGAAAGCAAAAAGCAGCCACTAACGAGCACTAGACTCTAATGTATAGTAAGGCAAGCAAGCCCCGTGACAAGCACAGGAGCCTGCCAATTAATAGCTAAACAACAATAACAGCTATAAATTTGATCCAGCACATTCCAATCAAATCTGTTGTTAGATCAAACCCTTCAAGCCCCATGTTGGGCACCATAAAGGACTGTCATGGTTCAGCCCCAGCCGGCAACTAGGCACCATGCAGCTGCTCGCTCACTCCCCCCCAGTGGGATGGCGGAGAGAATCGAAAGAGTAAAAGTGAGAAAACTCATGGGTTGAGATAAAGACAGTTTAATAGGTAAAGCAAAAGCCACGTACACAAGCAAAGCAAAATAAGGAATTCAGTCATGAATTCAGTACATGTACACTTAATTCTTGCTTACTTACTTTTTGATCAGCCTTTTGGTCATATCTAGCCACATCTTGGACTCTTACATACTGCTGAAATGTCTACAGGTATCCTTCTAAGTTTTATGAATGTAAAAAAAATCTACCTAACTAAATGCATATGGGTAAAGAGTGGGCGGAGTGCAAATAATCATGCTGTGCTGGTTTTGGCTGGGATAGAGTTGATTTTCTTCGTAGTAGCTATCATGGGGCTGTGTTTTGGATTTGTGCTGAAAA
Source organism: Nipponia nippon (assembly GCF_047370975.1). Classification (NCBI taxonomy): domain Eukaryota; kingdom Metazoa; phylum Chordata; class Aves; order Pelecaniformes; family Threskiornithidae; genus Nipponia; species Nipponia nippon. Next base: position 39,562,496 of record NW_028262290.1, on the reverse strand, counting down.
CAGTGTTGATAATACAGGGATGTTTTAGTTATTGCTGAGCAGCACTTACACAAAGCCAAGGCCTTTTCTGCTTCTCACCCCACCAGCGAGTAGGCTGGGGGTGCATAAGAAGCTGGGAGGGGACACAGCTGGGACAGCTGACCCCAACTGACCAAAGGGCTATTCCATACCATATGATGTCATGCTCAGCATATAAAGCTGGGGGAAGAAGAAGGAAGGGGGGGACATTTGGAGTGATGGTGTTTGTCCTCCCAAGTAACCATTACATGTGATGGAGCCATGCTTTCCTGGAGATGGCTGACCTGCCTGCTGATGGGAAGCAGTGTATGAATTCCCTGGTTTGCTTTGCTTGCATGTATGGCTTTTGCTTTACCTATTAAACTGTCTTTATCTCAACCCACGAGTTTTCTCACTTTTACTCTTCCAGTTCTCTCCCCCATCCCACGAGGGGTGAGTGAGCGAGCGGCTGTGTGGTGCTTAGTTGCCAGCTGGGGTTAAACCATGACACATGCCAAAAAATGAGATTAAAGCAGGAACTCAAGGAACTGAACAGGAATGATAAGCTTGCAGGGGCAAAGTGTTGCAGTGAAGGATAAAAATTGGGAAACAGGTGTAGCGGTCAAGATTATATAGAGGTGGATGTGCAGAATGGCAGGGAGGAGGAAGGCGTGTGGAATTATGAGCCTGCTCTAGATCAAGAGGAAAAAGCAAGCTGGAAATATAAGATGAAACAGAGAACAGAATGTCGAGAGGGCAGTAACAGCAGGTTGTGCTAGACCTTTTTTCTGTACAGAGCTGAACAGAGCCTCCATGGGAAAAATGGCATACAAACGTGTAACCCAACCACGGGTGTCACGACAAACACAAAGGGATATCACAGCAAGGTCATACTATGCTTTTAAACACCATTTTCTAATTTTTGAGCACTTAGTTTTGCCATCTCAGTGTTCTTACATCTTAGGTGTTTGTCTATAAAACATAAAACATGAGAAAATACAGACACCTTTTATTACACCCTTCAGCTGAGCAACTTACAGCTTTTAGCTAGCTTTTCTACAACATTCAGATTGCAATTTTGGCTTCATATTTGACCAAAGTTAGTTTTACTAGCAGTTTCAGTGATTTCCCTCAAGACTGAGTTACAAAAATATCTGCAAATTTAAGGTTTCTATTAAAAATTCCATGACTGAGACTGAATTTGTAACACTAATGAGAACTCCTGTCTCTGACAGAGATGTGATATTTTCAGGGCTTCACACAGAGGTGCCAACATGTTGAATACTTGACCCTTCACCAGAGCAATTAAGACCTGTTGCAAGACGAGGCTTGTAGGTAAAGCTTTTGTTTTGTTTAATTACATGTGGAAAAGAGCTCAAGTGCCTGAAAGCTCTGTCTAAATAAAATATGTCTGTTTGTAAATAAAATATGCCTGTTTGTAAACGTTGCCTTGTTTGTTTCCTTGGAGTATGATGATTACTGCTACAACAAAGAGTTGAAATTATGGCAATATCTCTTAGATGTTCCGTTTTGGTGTATTCCTGTGACAAACAGACTTTTCGCAGACAGCTGGAATTTGCCCTCCTTCAGCAGAAGCTTTACATCTGTGCAAAACCCATAGCATAACTTCAACAGGTCTTCTGTGGCAAGTGTTCAAGGGTTGTGTAGGCAACTGTCTTTGACTGTAAAATCACATACACATACATTTTATATACATATATGTATATGTATCTAAAAGGTGACAGGAACAAACCCTTCCTGGAGTTTAAAGAATTCACCTCTATCAGCTTAACTGTTTTTTCTTTACTTGTCTTCACATGTGAAGACTTGTGATATGTTCTCCAAACTCCCATCCACTAGCCAGTTGTACCAAAGATCCCATGAGCTCATTTGGAAAATGGGCAGAATGGCTTTGGGTATGCAGCGTCAGTGAGCACTTGGCCTAGAAATGAAGTCCTGGGTCACAGACTGATGTTGCAGACAGACGTCATTTGTTTTTCCAGAGATTTTGTAGACATTATCTGTGACTCAAAAGCTATAGTTCCAGTCAAAGACCTATGAAAAGCATTTACACCGAGGCTGGGTTCTTACTTGCAACTCAGAAATCACCTTTCCGATACACTGTATATAATAAGAAAACATGTATTAATACAAAGTTATATTATATTATAGGATGTTTCTAAGGCATTAAAATATATCTGTAAGTTAAAAACAGTCCTTTGGTTAAGTGAACTGAGAACAGGGCATTCCAGCCTCATAATATACTGTCTATGGGTGAAATCCTGAATCTACTGAAAGAAATTCATTGTGTATTTCCATAGTACTCAGTGCAAGGGAATCCTAACAATCATCCTGGCTAAAGTGTAGATGTGGCACTTAGGGACATGGTTTAGTGGTGGACCTGGCAGTGTTAGGTTTATGGTTGGACTCAAGGATCTTAAAGGTCATTTCCAATCTAAATGATTTTATGATTTTAAGTTCAGAAAGGTCAGGGAGTAGGAGCTGTGAAAGTTAGTAGTACATCTTTAGCAAAGCTTCTGAAGCAAATGGGAAAAGAAAGCTCAACACTGAAGTCTTTTCCTTAAGAAGCATGAGTCTGTGCTCTTTTTTTTACAGGACACTATAAAAAATCATAAAAGGTTTTTGAGTTTCAACCCTACAGTAGTAGTTGTATGTTCTTTCTGTGAATGATACAGATAAATAGAAGGACCTTGTCTTTCACGTACACATATTTAAGCTACCATTATGACACAAATTTCAATAGGATCAAGATTAAATGTTTAACTTTCATAGAAGCTGAACACTTAATTTTAGTCAGTGATTATAGCAGGTAGTCAGCATCTCTATAAATTAAGTTCTAGTTAACTTGCTTAAACTTGTGCAGAGAAAGCTGTCATGCAATGTTTAATTTTCAGATCTTTGATTTTTTACTAAGAATTCACATATTTCAAAAGTGGAAGTGCAGAGGTGTGAGTCAGCAAATCAAGACAATAATTGGGAGAGCTGTTTTACAGGGTGCCAGATGGCTTGCTCTTTCCTCTTGCCTTTCTCCTCAAAGAAGCACCCAGAGCTAAAACAAAATAACCCTACTCTACCAAAAAAAATTAAGTTCAAGTATTTATTTTTCAAGCTTATCATATATTCCAGGGTGCATAGGCATTTGGGAAGAATTATGTTACCATTTATTAACTAGAGAGACATGAAATTGCATGTCACATGGAAAAAATATTATTTATCACTCTGGTATTTATTATGTACAGGTAAAAAAAAACAAACCAACAGTCCTATACAAGCAAACTCGTGCACAAATGCAAGCTTCCAGTGAAATCTAGAGCAGACAGTCAAGACAGTCAAAGTCAGGGAGACCCCCAGTTTGTCATGGGAGTCTGTTCACATAAAGTACTTCAGAATATTACTGTGGAAGAAATAAATCTTTCAAGCTAAGCCAAACTGAATTGAGAACCCATTACTGTACTGAAGGCTGACCATTTTGTACAGCAAAGAAAAAAAAGTTTATAATAGCTGTCATCCTTCTCTGAATCAATACTGTAGGAATGCCTCAGCAAGGGACATAGTAGTGCTGAAGATGTCAGCTTTTCAGTGAAACCTAAACCCCACGGTGTAACAGGTCTGGTTGTTGCAGTAAATGCTGTTTGATTTTTATCTGCATTTCTCCACGATCCATCCTTCTCTTGTCTGTGTGCTCACTGGTGCTGACAGCATTGCTCAAAACTTTGGCAAACCTTTTCCTATTGTACTAGACCTTAAAGTTTATAATATACTGTCTAGCAGGGTTGGTTGGTGACCCAGCAACTTAGCAACAGTCTTTAAAAGTCTTGCAATATAATATGATATAATATGATATAATATAATATGATATGATATGATATGATATGATATGATATGATATAATATAATATAATATAATATAATATAATATAATATAATATAATATAATATAATATAATATAATATAATATAATATAATATAATATAATAATTCAGCAATCTCAGCAGACAGTTGATGGTCTGCTAGTATGGTACACTGGCAGAGAACTTGTCTTTCCTTTTACAGCACCATAGATTATTTGCAAAACTATCTTGGTGTAAAAATAAGGGGCAGGGAAGTATAGTATAAGCACCGTCCAAGCTTCTAGTTAAATTATATCTAGTTTATTCTGCTCTGTAAGACACTGCAATCCTTGGTGTGTGAAGAGATGATGAAAAACGTTCGTGCTCAGGAACTGGCAAGGTAACTGAGGGACTGAGTGAGTGATGAAGGGGAAGACTTTGATCCTGCTGTCTTGCTGTAGCAAGAGTATGAATCATCTGCACTAAACCATTTGCAGAAGTGATGGTTTATTTACAGTCAGATTTACGGGCATCCCCTTGAAGTCTGGGCATGTTATGGAAGCAATAAGGGCTAGCTAGACCCAGCCCTGTCACGTGGCTGGGAAAATATGCATCACACTATATGTGTTTAAAGAGAGGCAAGACTTGTGTGGTTCCTTAACCCTTGTCTCGTTCTCCTTTCAAATAAATCTGTGCCCATAAGTATGGGGAAGGATTTACCTGTTGGCTGTATATTTAATTAAATACTTTAGGCTTTAATTTCACCTTTCACAGTTTTCCACCTATCACTCATTTTTAGTTGAAATTTATCTAACTAATTTCACTGGGTTTTCATTGAAGAGCTTCTGTAAACTCGTGGTGACAAGGAGCCAAAAAAAAAAAAAAAAAAAAAGAAAAATAACAGCTCTTCAGCAAACTTCTTGTTATTCCCTGCATCTGCGTGTTTCACAACTTCCGTCTGTGACCGTGTGCTTGGTCTGGCTGGCTGTAGTGTCCCTCCCTGGGACCTCTGTTCACAATTTTTTGCTGCTTTTGCAGCTTGTCAACATTTCCACTGTATAAGCATACAAGTGATAAAAGATGCTAACTCAGGTTGCTGGGGCTGACAGCTACTGGAAAGCTGCAAGCAAAATCAACAAGCAGAATCGATAGGGTGAATATTTGTTCATTCACATGCACAAATATTCCTGCATGCATTCCAGCATATGGTTACTGCCTGTAGTATAGCTGTAGCAGCAGCGATCTATGGGTTATGATTTGCTGTAGCAAGTTCTCCTTTCCTTTACCTTTAATGACAAGTACTCAATCAAAGCATGTTGCTTCAAGATGTGGTTCTTTGCTGCCTTGTACTGAACTTGATTGCACTCTGCAACTACTTTGTCCCATCAGTGTTTTAGTCCTGTTTACGGTACGCAGCAGGATATGCAGGGTAATAAATACAAGCCCGGGCACAGAAGCAGTATCCAGTACCCTGACTTAACAAATTTTTGCCTGGGAAGATGACTCTAAACGGAGTTTTACTACCCAGAGAGTTAGGTGCTGACTCTGTGCTCTCAAGATGTACCCATCTCGGAGTCCTGCATTGGAATTCTGCACTAAAATGCATCAAAAAGAAAAAACAAACAAACAAACAAGGAAATAAATTTCTGTCATTAAAACATAGTCACTGGAGAAGGGGACATGTTGTTTCATATTAATGCCAACATGATGGTTAGAACATTTGCCAGGACTCTAAAAGTTCTAGATTTGATTCCTCCCTCTGCCTCCAAATCCTTGTCTCCAGAAAACATGCCTTAATTGCTGTAAAAGAATACTATGAATACTAACACCTCCCTTAGCTATAGTACACATCGTTCATTAGGGTTATTTGGGGTTTAGGGCATAATAAGATGAACTTGACAAGGCAGCGTAGCAATCAGAGTACTAAATAGCATATAGGAGTAAGAACTTTGGTTCAGGATCCTGCTCCAAGAACTGTTTGTATATTTTACAAGTAATACACAAAGATATCCAGAAGGAGGGACGGCCAAACAGTTCTCCTGTCACTGAATAAACGTTGCTGCTGCTTTGGAAGCCTGCATGAGGCATGGAAATCTCAAAGGCACAGAAAAAATGTTATTTTTGTCTTTCGAAAAGGGGACATTTGGGGAAAAATAAAACATCTGCAGTAGTTATTTGCAGCAATTGTTGGCAAAATATTACTTTAGAAATAAGTTTACTAAGTATTATTTAATACATAGAAAATACTGAGATGTATGTGCTAAATAAGTTTACTTTTGAATTAAAACACTGCATTCTATCTAAAGACAAAAGTGTACCTCTCACAAAGGTTTTTGTCTCTGAAAAAATTAGAAAGAAAATAACAATAAGAGAACATCAGTAGCAGTGACAGTAAACACAGAGATTACAACCAGTGAAGCTCAGCAGTGATTTATAACTAGAGATCCAATGTTGTAATACAGATTCTGAACAAACTTAAATTATTCTAGTTTCAATTAAGTTATTTCTAGAGGAAAAGCTTAAAAAATGAGCATGATCTCTAAATATTAGAAGCAGCCTCAAGAAGTTATATAAACATGGAGACTATATAAGCCTATAATATGAAAGAATTCTGTCTAAACCCACAAGATTTTAAATATTGTAAATAAAATATATGTAGAAAGCATTTTTAGAATTGAAGTGCAAAGTGAAACCACAATTTTAAAGTTACTATTAATTTCTTTACTGTGAGTAAAAATATTTCATACAGAAGCTTCTGAAATTTTTGCCATTTCCTAATCTGACCTTATAAAGAAGGAGAAAACAACACAAAAGGGTTGCCTCAAAAGTTTCTGGGGTTTCCATTTTTTCCGTTTTTTTTTTTTTTTCCCTCTCAATAGCTTTTCCAGATCAACCTACTGACAAAAAGACTCTTTTAGAACTAGCTTGTTGACCCAACCGGATTTTATGTATTGAAGTACGTACTGATTTATTTAGCACTGTAAGGACTGAAAAAATCCTAGGCATCCATTAAATACAGCCCCTGCAATTGGGTTAGGTAGCTCACACAAGCAGCTACAAGACCTAGTTATTGGGATTTAAATACCTAATAGGTACCTAATTCTTATCTAAGGCACCTGATGTCCTTCACTGATTTGGTTGTGAAATACTGCACTTCAACATAATTCTCAAACAGGAGGGTTCAATTCTGCTCACACTGTAATAAAATGGAGCAGGGAACAAGTCAACTGTTAGATAAACATTGTCTCTGTACTGTTCAGCAGCTTTGAAATGTTCATAATCAGAATTTTATTATCATCAGCTTGTCCACCCAAACCCACCCTGTATCAGGCATGTTGCTAAATTGGCTAAGGGTCTGAGTTAGATTCCAGGTAAATCAGAAGGGGACTGGAAGACAAAGAGTGGAAAGGCTTCAGGAGTGGAAAAGCTTGAGAACCGCTGCTGTAGAAATTTAAACCTTAGTAATGAAATTAACAACGGTGCTATTCAGCTCAATAACCCCAGCAAAGTTAATGGTTAATTTTATATCCTAAACAGGTCTGCATTTTCTCTGGTGATCAATGAATATTGTTGATTACCAGTGCTGTGGAGGTAGGGATGACATTGATGAGATTTTCATTGATCTCATCTATTTGTAAACAGAGTCACAGAAAAAAAATAATGTTTTGGCAAATAAGATGGCACTGCAAAGACTACTAAAAGCAATTTCCAGGGAATTAATTAGTACATGGTAAACTTTGTTCAAGGGAGGTTGTGGAGCTTTGAAGACATTCACCTCCCTCAGAAATCTGTGAAGTTTAAAGATTCTGAGTAAAGCAAAGTCAGACCTACTGTGTCCTTGTCACATAAGAATATATAGCATTGGTTCTCTGAGACACTGGGAGAACCATTTGCAAGCTGAAGCCTGTAAATAAAAACTTAACATTGAAAAGGGCACCTGCAAATACTGCAAAAATGTATCCAGGTGCACCATGAACACATTTGTGCATGCAGAAATATAAAAACTAAGCATGCATGGTTACCTTTCACTTCCATACCAGATAATCTGATGCATTTTCCTGTCTTTCTTCTAGTGTTGTATCTATTATAATACTATATACCAAACTAAATGCAAACTTTTTGGGGGGTCTTGCATTTTATTAGGGTTTAGGTTTTTATTTTGCCTATGCTTTAAATAAATCATCTTCCCTGATGAATTTATACAGCTGTCACTCTGAGTCTAAATAGGAGAGAATCCAGTATATCATACTGGAAAAGAATGAGAGACATACAACACTATTCTTCTCTAAGTTATATGGAAGGGAGAGATGAGTTGTTTTTTTCTGGAAAACACTGAGATATGTGTTAAGCTATGGTCTGCTACTACTGTTATTGTTGGAGTTTTATACAAGGATATTCCTGTACAGATCAATTCTTACAATAAACAGACATTATGCTGTATCTAAAATTATAAATATTCTTTTTTACAATGCAGAAAATGCAATATTGCAGTTTCTTTTTTCTTTTTCCTCTTTGAAAAAATGTATTTATAAGTATTTTCTCTTGTGAAACCCAGATTTATTTATTTTTTAAATCATGCTGTTAATCAGTTCTGTTAGTAGATATGCGCAGCAGCAGCAACGGTAAGTGCTGCGACTGGGCGCTAGATTGGGGTGGAAAAGGGGGTTTCCTGTGCCGGGGAACCTGATAAAGAGCCTGGTGGGGCCCTCGTGCCAAAGGAAAACTGGCAGACGGGGCTGGGGCATTGCTGGGGCAGCCGCGGGAGATTTAAACGGGCCCCTAGGGAGCGCGAGCGACCAGGGCGTGGTGCGGCAGTAAGGGCGTGGCAGTAAGGGCGTGGCAGTAAAGGCGTGGCAGTAAGGGAGTGGCGCGGCAGTTTGCGCAGGCAGCTGTCGAGCTCTCCTTGTGGTCTCCACCCTCCCGGAAGAGACTTAGCCATGGTTTCCACTCGGACAAGAGCCATCGCCAGAAGGGGTGTGGCGACGCAGATGGAGCTCCCACTCAAACAGGCAGCCACCCAGGTCTCTGGCTGCAGGAAGTGCCAGAGCCTTGCTCTGGTGATGGAGGGCTGCCGAGACAACACCTGCGTGAGGTGCGAGCAGGTGGAGGATCTGCTCAGCATGGTGGCAGAGCTGAAAGAAGAAGTAGCAAGACTGAGGAGGATCAGGGAGTGTGAGAGGGAGATAGACTGGTGGAGACACTCCCTACCATCCCTGAGATGAGCACGCCAGATGGAAGCATCAAGAGAAGCAGAGGCTCCCCTGCCCTCTTGCCACCAGGCAGAAGGAGGGGACCTAAGAGACGGAGGGGGATGGAAACAGATCCCTGCTCGGCGCAGCAGGCAAATCCTCTCCTGGCCGACCTCGCCCTCCCAGGTGCCCTTACACAATAGGTTAGAGGCTCTGGAACTCGAGGGCCAGGAGGATGAAGATGTGGACAGTGATCCATCCAAGGGGTTGACTAGGGAGAACCAGTCAGCCCCACGCATTACAATGGCCACTGGTAAGAAAAAAGGAAGGGTAATTTTCATAGGCGACTCCCTTCTGAGGGGAACAGAGGGCCCGATATGCCGGCTGGACCCATCCCATAGGGAAGTCTGCTGCCTCCCTGGGGCAAGGATAAGAGACATTACCAGGAAGCTCCCTAGGCTGATAAAATCATCCGATTATTATCCACTATTGGTTGTTCAGGTTGGCAGTGATGAGGTAGCTGATAGAGGCACAAAGACGATCAAAAGGGATTTTAGAGAACTAGGGCGATTACTTGAAGGATCAGGAGCGCAAGTAGTGTTTTCCTCCATCCCGTCAGTAGCCAGGAGGCATACGGAAAGGAGCAGGAAGACCCATCTCATTAACGCATGGCTCAGAGGCTGGTGCCAGCAGTGGAATTTTGTTTTTTTTGATCATGGGGCAGTTTACATGGCACCAACCCTGCTGGAGACAGGTGGGGTTCACCTGTTGCAAAGGGGGAAAAGGATCCTGGCCCAGGAGTTAGCTGGCCTAGTTGAGAGGGCTTTAAACTAGATTCGAAGGGGGAAGGGGATAAAACCCGGCTTGCAAGGGATGAGCCTAGGGGTGGCATGCCTGTGTTGGAGAAGAGATCTATAGCCCAACTGAAGTGCATTTACACCAATGTGCGCAGCACGGGCAATAAACATGAGGAGCTGGAAGCCATTGCGCGGCAGGAAAACTATGATGTGGTCGCCATCACGGAAACATGGTGGGATGACTCATACAACTGGAGTGCTGCAATGGATGGCTACAAGCTCTTTAGAAGGGACAGGCTAGGAAGGAGAGGTGGTGGAGTAGCCTTGTACATCAGAGAGTGTTTTGATTGTCTAGAGCTCAACGAAGGTAATGATAAGGTTGAGTGCTTATAGGTAAAGACCAGAGGGAAGGTTAGTAAGGCAGATATCCTGGTGGAAGCTGTTACAGAGCACCCAACCAGGATGAAGAAACAGATGAAATATTCTACAAGTGGTTGGCTGAAGTCTCACAATCTCTAGCCCCTGTTCTCGTGGGAGACTTCAACTTACCAGATATCTGCTGGAAATACAACACAGCAGAGAGAAAGCAGTCTCGGAGGTTCCTGGAGTGTGTGGGAGATAACTTCCTGACACAGCTGGTAAGTGAGCCAACCAGGGGAGGTGCCCCGCTGGACCTGCTGTTTACGAACAGAGAAGGCCTGGTGGCTGATGTGGTGGTCAGAGGCTGTCTTGGGCTCAGCGACCATGAAATGACAGAGTTTTCAATTCTTGGAGAAGTAAGGAAGGGGGTGAGCAATACCACTACCCTGAAGTTTAGAAGGGCAGACTTTGGATTGTTTAGGAGTCTGGTTAACAAAGTCCCTTGGGAGGCAGTCCTGAAGGGCAAAGGAGTCCAGGAAGGCTGGACGTCATTCAAGAAGGAAGTCTCAAAGGCGCAGGAGCAGGCTGTTCCCAGGTGCCAAAAGACGAGCAGGTGGGGAAGAAGACCAGCCTGGCTGAACAGAGAGCTTTGGCTGGAACTCAGGAAAAAAAGGAGAGCTTACCACCTTTGGAAGGAGGGGCAGGCAACTCAGGAGGACTACAAGGGTGTTGTGAGGTTATGCAGGGAGAAGACTAGAAAGGCGAAGGCCCAGCTAGAACTTAAAGTGTCCACTGCAGTTAAAGATAACAAAAAATGTTTTTACAAATACATCAGCAACAAAAGAAGGGCCAAGGAGAATCTCCCTCCTTTGTTGGATGTGGAGGGAAACATTGCCACAAAGGATGAGAAGAAGGCTGAGGTACTTAATGCCTTCTTTGCCTCAGTCTTTAATAGTCAGACTAGTCATACTCAGGGTTTTCAGGCCCCTGAGCTGGGAGATGGAGATAGGATGCAGAATGAAGCCCCAGTTGTCGAAGAGGTGGCAGTCACCGACCTGCTTCTCCACCTGAATGCTCACAAGTCTATGGGGCCAGACGGGATCCACCCAAGGATACTGAGGGAGCTGGCAGAGGAGCTGGCCAAGCCACTCTCCATCATTTATCAGCAGTCCTGGTCAACTGGGGAGGTCCCAGATGACTGGAAGTTAGCAAATGTGACACCCATCTACAAGAAGGGTCAGAAGGAGGATCTGGGGAACTACAGGCCTGTCAGCCTGACCTTGGTGCCAGGGAAGGTCATGGAGCAGGTCATCTTGAGTGCCATTACGCGACAAATGCGGGACAACCAGGGGATCAGGCTCAGCCAGCATGGGTTTATGAAAGGGAGGTTCTGCTTCACTAACCTGATCTCCTTCTATGACAAGGTGACCTGCTTAGTGGATGAGGGGAAGGCTGTGGATGTTGTCTACTTGGACTTTAGTAAGGCCTTTGACACTGTCTCCCACAGCATTCTCCCGGAGAAGCTGGCTGCTTTATCAATGATCTGGATGAGGGGATTGAATGCATCCTCAGTAAGTTTGCAGATGACACCAAGTTGGGTGGAAGTGTTGATCTGCTGGAGGGTAGGAAGGCCCTGCAGAGGGACCTGGACAGGCTGGATCATTGGGCCGGGGCCAACTGTATGAGATTCAACAAGGCTAAGTGCTGCGTCCTGCACTTGGGTCACAACAACCTCATGCAACGCTACAGGCTTGGGGAGGAGTGGCTGGAGAGCTGCCTGGCGGAAAAGGACCTGGGGATGTTCGTTGACAGCTGCCTGAACATGAGCCAGCAGCGTGCTCAGGTGGCCAAGAGGGACAATGGCATCCTGGCTTGCATCAGGAATAGTGTGGCCAGCAGGACTAGGGAGGTACTGCCCCTGTACTCAGCACTGGTGAGGCCACACCTCGAGTACTGGGTTCAGTTTTGGGCCCCTCACTACAAGAAGGACATCGAGGTGCTGGAGCGTGTCCAAAGAAGGGCAACGAAGTTGGTGAAGGGTCTAGAGCACAAGGCTTATGAGGAGCAGCTGAGGGAGCTGGGGTGGTTTAGCCTGGAGAAGAGGAGGCTGAGGGGAGACCTTATTGGTCTCTACAACTACCTGAAAGGAGGTTGTAGTGAGGTGGGGGTCGGTCTCTTCTCCCAAGTAACAAGTGATAGGACGGGAGGAAATGGCCTCAAGCTGCGCCAGGGGAAGTTTAGGTTGGATATTAGGAAAAACTTCTTCACTGAAAGGGCGGTCAGGCATTGGAACAGGCTGCCCAGGGAAGTGGTTGAGTCTTCATCCCTGGAGGTATTTAAAAGAAAGGTAGACGTGGTGCTTGAGGACATGGTTTAGTGATGGACTTGGCAGTGCTAGGTTAACGGTTGGACTCGATGATCTTAAGGGTCTTTTCCAACCTAAACGATTCTATGATTCTATGATATTTTAACAAGCAGTTCTAGGATACATCAACCCAATTAGGTGTGAGCAAACCACCATTCTGTTTGAAACAATGGGCATCTTCTCACGTAGACAAGCTTTGGACCTCCAAAACATAAGTGCTATGGCCAGAATCAGGCCACTATAGCACACTGCTATGTAGAATCTATGCATAGTTTACATTATGCCTGGACTAAACCAGTAACTTAAGCCCTGACATCTCTTTCTGTAGTAAGCATCAATGCAGCAGAAATTTCCCAGGCCTTGTCTCTACTGCTAAACAGGTTTGTGAGGTAGAGAAGAATATATTGCATTATTGCCTTTTACTCCAAGTGAATAAAAATAATTTACCTTGTCATGATTTAGATACTTAGATAAAAATCAGGCATCAATAAATTCTGTGTCTTTATGGGAAAATAAACTGGTTGATTCCAGATAGTTATAGCAACGGTTTCAACCCTCTGTAAATACTTTGCAAATACTCTTGAGTAGGTGAGAAAAATAGCTACTCCTCTATCCTAACTTTCCTTCCACATAGTGGATAAAAAACTGGCCTATGCTGCCTCCAATTGGTACTGCCTCAACACAAAGAAATCTTTAAGATGAGCCATTGACAACCTAATTTAATTTAACACCAGGTTCTCTGTTTCTAGCTGAAGGTCAGTCGTTTCTACTGACTTTTACTGAGCATAGAATCATAGAATCATTAAGGTTGGAAGAGACCTCTGAGTTCATCGAGTCCAACCGTTGTAATAGCGTTGTCCATTCCCTTGCCGACATAAGGCTTCACGGGCCTGGGCATTAACATTTTATTTACAAAAGAGCCTGCATGTGAGAAGTCAAGTTAGAGCCACAGCCTGTGGATAGATTTCCATTCCTTCCTCCCAACACAGTGTCCGTCCTGCTGGCTGATCACCTGGGATCAAGATGAGGTAAACCTTGAGGATGAGAAATACTATCTGGTGTGAACTAAGACTAGAAAACAGTGCATCTGCTGCTGGTGGCACGTCACAGAGCCAGTCTAGATCGGAGAACCTTCTACAGGGTAGGCACCAAAGTCAGCTCTTCAGTAAAGCTGCTGCTACTGGGACACATCACTTTTCTTTGCCCTTTGCAAGACAGCAAAATTGTGGAGGCTCAGAGAGCAACCAGTTTTAAAGAATTTCTGTAGACCCCTTTCAGAGGAAATGCATGGTTTTCAAGAACGTTTTTGCAGAAGCTGTGTTGAGAAGCTACTCTTCACTGTTGGCTACTGGAAGTTAGCAAGCAACTGTTTTTAGATGATGAAACTAATGAAGGCTAATTTCCAGTGGACCTGTGTTTCAAATTTCTCCACCATCGTCACCAGAGTAGTGCCAGTTAGCTCCTGGAGCTGAGGTGAGACCCTCCCTCTGGTAGAGATGGTGGTGCTGTGCTGGCTGTGACCGACACACATGCTGACCGGTGAACCTGTGTGGACAAGAGACAAGTGAGGACAGCTGAGCTCATGCTGCAGCTCTTGAGGGGAGAGGGAAGGTTGCATGTGAGGACTTAATACCTTTGGGCCCTTGTCTTTCTGTCAAATGTAGTTGATGTTAGCTGTCAGGTTCAAAGTTTATGAGGGGGAGAGACAGATGGGAGAGACAGATCAGAGACTGACTGATGGACAGATGGGCAGGCAACGTGATCACACTTATTTCCTTGGGAAATCAGATCTCTAAGTCATATGCAAAACTGTGGATTGTATGTTTGTGAGTGGGGTTTTCAAAAGCTCCTATGACCCAGAGCAGCAAATTTATTTATGCACCTCATCTTAGCTCAGATAAAAGGAGAATTAGGTACCTAAGTAACATTAAAAGTCTAACCTAAATGACTTTAATAGGATTTGCTGTATCACTTGAGTAGCCTTAATCCCACTTGCTGTATTTAAAATGGTAGAGGATAGGAGTTTTGGCACTGATTTAGAAGAGTCTATCATTTTATAAAGCTTAAATAAAAGCAATGATAATGCCCCAAAACCTTGAAAAATTTAAAGTTACAACATTAGATGCTTTAATTCACATGCATTGTCTTAATGGCAGAATGTCACCAGAAAAACAAAGCCTTGGATTGGTGCCAAACAGTCAACACTGAAGCAATGTTCCTACAAGTTTTTACATTGATCCAGGCAAATAAAAAAAATATTGGATAAGAGATGTCCCATTTTCTATAGCCAGTTAAAACATATAGTATGTCAGGGAAGAAGACCAGTGAAATGTTGCAAAGGCACAGTCAAGGCAAGTCTTCATTTGGTTTGCATTACTTCTGCATGTGAGGTGTGTAGCAAAGAGCTGTATGCCATGGTAGATAAGGTGTAGTGACGCTGTCAAGACCTGTGAGCAAATTCTGGTTGATAACTATTGGCAAGAAGGATTGCAGAGGAAAGTTGGGAGAGTGACTACAAGTATAGATGCAATACCTGTGTCTGACGGACATTGTGAAAGTAAGACTGGTATGCACCACTATCAAAATTAGTTTCTCGTAGTCAAATGGAAAGCAGATTCCATCAGTGGGTCCAACATCTCACCCTCAGTATTTATTTTTTCCCAGTAAAGGTGTTTTTTAAGAAGACTAGGTAGTTTTAAATTGTTATTTTTTTAATAACAGCTGAGAACAAGGGCTTTTTTATATGTTTTTCCAATAACCAATTTAAGCTGGGGATGTAAATAAATCTGTCCAGAGGACAACCATCCATTTACTGCCTTCCAAGATTATGAAATTTAATTTCATTTTATACTGTAAAACCCAAAACCTATGACAGCATACTATGTCAAAATATTTGGATTTGGATTTAAAATGTCAGATGTATATTTAGATATTGCACTTGCAGTGACTAGATAGTCAACATGGGACGTTTCAGGAAAAAACTCAATCCAAATTGGTAGATCTCTGTGCAAGTAGATTGGTAGATCTCTGTGAAAGCTTTGAGTTTAAATGAGGAATATCTTCTGCAAAGAAATGGTTCTGAGTAGCTTTACTGCAAAACCTAAATGAATGGCTTGATTTTCAAAAGTGCTTAAACTGGCACAAAGTACCAAAGGAGGATAAAGGACTACTGAAAATGATAATGTTTATTGAGAAGCTTATCTCTAGGAACTTATAAAGAAGTTGGGCAGAGACTAAGCAGTGCAAATAGTTTGACCCATTTAAATTCTAAGCATTAGGAGATTATTTGCCCATCTCCCTGACAGTAAAACCAAAGCTAATAAATAACCATGTTGCATCATCATTCCTTGCTACCTTCAGGGAAATCCTGTTTACTTAGTCCCTTGCCTGCCAAGCAAAACAATATTTGAGCACTTGAATGACATATAAACTTTAATGCAGGTTGGCAATCACTGGGTATTCACTGA
Organism: Nipponia nippon; assembly: GCF_047370975.1. NCBI lineage: Eukaryota > Metazoa > Chordata > Aves > Pelecaniformes > Threskiornithidae > Nipponia > Nipponia nippon. The sequence continues at coordinate 39,546,469 of NW_028262290.1, read as the reverse complement.
CTCAGCTGAGTTAATAAATGAATTAGGTATTTTTATTCTTGATTTTCTTTACCATTTCTTAAGTGAACTCAACTAAAAAGAATGGTGATGCTGTCTATATTGCTTATACTAATCATATTCAGAGTCTCTATAGCAGCACCATTGAAGGAATCATACTAGAGCCATTTCTAGCTTGTCAATGTTTTCCTTTCTTTTAGTGCATGAAGGTAGCCAGAGGACAGAACTATCCTTAGACACTGAAATAGTCCTTCCCTATGATGTTCTTTCAGCTGTCCAGGCAGGGGAACTTGGTATCATATCAGTGAAATTAAATGAAAGGCATGAGCACAGAAGGACTGAGAAGGTAGTTTCATGATGTGGTTAACCCAAGAAGATGCCTGTGAATCCTAAAAACCATGTAAGAGAAATAATATCATCCCAGAGTCCTGAGGGAATTGGCTGATGTAGTTGCCAAGCCACTCTCCATGATATTTGAAAAGTCATGGCAGTCAGGTGAAGTCCCCGGGGACTGGAAAAAGGGAAATATTGCAGCCATTTTTAAAAAGAGTAAAAAGGGGGACCCTGGGAACTAACGACCTGTCAGCCTCACCTCTGTGCCTGGAGAGATCATGGAACAGATCCTCCTAGAAGGTATGCTAAGGCACATGGAGGACAGGGAGGTGATTCGAGACAGCCAGCACGGCTTCACCAAGGGCAAGTCCTGCCTGACCAACCGAGTGGCCTTCTGTGATGGAGTGACTACATCAGTGGACAAGGGAAGAGCTACGGATGTCATCTATCTGGACTTCTGTAAGGCCTTTGACACGGTCCCCCACAATATCCTTCTCTCTAAATTGGAGAGAGAAGGATTTGATGGGTGGACTCTTCAGTGAATGAGGAATTGGCTGGATGGTTGCATCCAGAGGGTAATGGTCAATGGCTTGGTGTCCAGATGGAGAACAGTGATGCGTGCTGTCCCTCAGGGGTCCGTACTGGGGCCAGTGCTGTTCAATATATTAATGAATGACATAGCGGGATCGAGTGCACCCTCAGCAAGTTTGCGGATGACACCAAGCTGAGTGGTGCATTTGACACGCCTGAGGGATGGGATGCCATCCAGAGGGACCTGGACAAGCTGGAGAAATGGGCCTGTGTGAACCTCATGAGGTTCAACAAGGCCAAGTGCAAGGTCCTGCACCTGGGTCGGGGCAATCCCTGGTATCAATACAGGCTGGGCGATGTAGGGATTGAGAGCAGCCCTGAGGAGAAGGACTTGTGGGTACTGAGAGATGAAAAGCTGGACATGAGCTGACAATGTGTTCTCGCAGCCCAGAAAGCCAACCGTATCCTGGGCTGCATCAAAAGCAGCGTGGCCAGCAGGTCGAGGGAGGTGATTCTGCCCCTCTACTCTGCTCTGGTGAGACCCCACCTGGAGTACTGCATCCAGCTCTGGGGTCCTCAGTGAAGGAAGGACATGGGCCTGTTGGAGCAGGTCCAGAGGAGGGCCACAAAAATGATCAGAGGGATGGAGCACCTCTCCTATGAGGAGAGGCTGAGAGGGTTGGGGTTGTTGAGCCTGGAGAAGAGAAGGCTGCGGGGAGACCTTATTGCAGCCTTTCAATACTTAAAGGGGGCTTATAAGAAAGATGGGGACAGACTTTTTAGCAGAGCCAATAACGATAGGACAAGGGGTAATGGTTTTAAACTAAAAGAGGGTAGATTCAGACTAGATACAAGGAAGAAATTTTTCACAATGAGGGTGGTGAAACACTGGAACAGGTTGCGCAGAGAGGTGGCAGATGCCCCATCCCTGGAAACATTCAAGGCCAGGCTGGATGGGGCTCTGAGCAACCTGATCTAGTTGTAGATGTCCCTGCCAATTGCAGGGGGGGTGGACTAGATGACCTTTAAATGTCCCTTCCATCCCAAAGCATTCTGTGATTCATTCTATGGTTCTGTGATTCATTCTATATTATGTATGCATTGATGGCATTACTACTATGGTTGATGTTACTGCATTACCCTGTTCTCTTAGGTTCTGTGCAGACACAGAACAAGTTGGTCCCTGGCCTCAGGCAGCCTGCATCTACATATAAAAAATGTCACAAAAAGAAAGAGTTAGACAGAGGATAAGAAACAGTGAAACCGTACTGGTCAAAAAAATAAGCTTAAATTATTACATGTCTTCAATCTAGTTCTTGAGAAGCTTGGAAATGTCCCAGACAAGAGCTTCAAGGAGGGACTGAACGGAGGAAACGCCTTTTGTGGAGCTTTTCCCAACAGTGAGGGCAAAAGGGGGCCTGCACCTAATTCTAACTCACTGCTAAAGAAAAGCTGGTGCCATAGGTTAGATGGCAACAGTAAAAGGTGCTTTGATTTGAGGATAAGCATTTTAGGTTTGATGTGACAGAGAAATGGGAGTATAAGGATGCACACAGAGAGCTAACACTTTCAGATGTGCACAAAAGGCAATCTTTACAGCAGCCTCATGGGCAGGTGTGAGCAGGGCAAGACTGATTTTGATAAGACCAGAAAAAAGTCTCAATAAATGAGACAACCATAACATGAATGAGAACTTCAGTTTTGTGAGTAGAAAAAGAGAATTCTGTCCTGGACACATTATGCAGAGGGAATTAGTTAAAAAAGAGGTATGAACTAGGGATGAAGATACAGTGGAGCCTGATAGATGTTGAGGTATAGCCAAAACAACAGGCATCTCTGTCATCATGATGACATCTGCCATGGCATCAAAGAGGAGGCAGAGAAAGGCCAGGCTGCAAGGCGGAGACTGTTGGCTAATCATCCATGAGAAGAAGCCAGGCAGACATACTAATATTTTAGTTGCCAGTGATAAACGTTTTAGAGGTAAGAAGTGGATGTGACAATCCTAAAAGAGTATGACCAATTGCATGGAAATAAATGGTATTTGATATGTATCTGAGACGACAATACAACCACAAAACAGAGCACATAACCATATTCTATCTCAGAATAGTTATTAGTCAACTCTGTTTTGTTGCAAAGGGGGAAGGTATCTCATCTTTGATTTCTAAGAGAGTTATTTCCATCTCATATCAGCCTGTTTTTCGACTAAGTGGGTAAAAGGCTTTGCTTCCAAACAAAAATAATATGGTCTTAATGCAGATCCCTGGGATCGCCTGTTACTAACCTCCTTCTATTTGGAGAAACAGCCATTCACTCCAGCTTTTTGTTTGCTTGTTTGCTTGTTTTCCTTACATACTCAATGTTTCCTTCATAGCAAACCCTATGATTATTCATCCTCTTTAATCATCTTCATTCTGTGAGAGAGCCTGTTGAAAAACTATAGAAACTATGCTTTTAGGACATCTTTACCTGCTATTTCACTAGCTTTTAAAAAGCCTGCAAAGCAAAGCATTTTTCTTCCCCTTGACAAACACTGTGTTGGTCTGGCTTTCTATCAAGGTATACTTCTGCAGTTCTGCCCTCAGACTGACTTCTCTCTAAACTTTATACTTTCTGTCTTACAGATCACCCCAGAAAATGTTTCTAAACCCCTGACATCGCTCAGTTGTGTGGAGTTACACCAAGAATGAATTTGGCCTAGTTTAAAACTAACAGTAATTTCAGAACATGGCAGGGGAAAAAAAATTCCTTACTTAACCTAGACATTTTTATAGTTAGCTTGCATTGGAAAATTTACAAACTTACTGAAGGAAACATCACTTGTCCTACCTTAGCATTAAATACTAAAAAAGCCATGTTTTCTTCTTTTGATCGTGAAACTCAGTTATTGCTTTTAGTTGTTTTTGCAAGAAATTATGACAAACTAGCTAAACCACTTGTTTAATCAAGTGAAAATTTACATAACCTTATGCCACTGAAATAGAAATTAACTCTTTCCTGTTCCTAGCTGAGGTCTTACCAAGGCAAATACAATCTGTTCAGTGCTTTTTCAGCTCCTGAGCCTGAATTCTCTCTCTTCAAATCATATTACAGCTGATGATAACAAAAAGTGCGATGTTAAAGCTCAGAGATCAGAGTATGTTCCTTCTGCATGTGGATTTGGAGACGCTCTGTCCCGAGCCTGGCACAGGGAGAAGCTCCCTTCCTCTTTGAGGACTCACAGAGCCAAGGGCTTCCTTCTTGGCTCTCTGTCGAGATGACCGCCTACAGTTCTGTCCTTCCCTATGCGGCAGGTTCACGTCGCTGGTCAGTGGCTCTTCTGGTAATTCTGCCACTGACATCATCTGAGCAAATATTTTATCAGTCTCCTCTTTAGCTGTGAAAATGAAACAGAAGCAGTAAAATAAGAATTAGGTTGTTAACTACTCCCATTTAATAAATACATAAAATAATTAATAAAACGAACTAACCCCATCAACCCAAATGTGACTTCTAGTTTTAAAAAAAAAAAAAAAGACTAATTTTTGGCAGTATACATATTGAAAAATGAAGATACTCAGATACAAAACTAAAACTGGTGTTAAACAGTTGTTAAGCAGCAACAACAAACTGAATAAAGAAAATACTATATATATAAAATTTGTGTATCCATTTGAGAACAGCAATAACAAAGAAAAAGGAGGAAGCTTTTGAACTATCAACTTCCTATTAATTGAGGGTTGCACTGTCATTTTCTAATCTGCATATTTCAGATTACTGATATCAGCATTATTTCAAGATGCATTGCAGCTAATTAAGCCTATTTTTTCATGTCCTATAAATCATCTTTGCACAAAATGCTGAGTTTATGATTACTTTCTTCTCTATATCTTTCCAGTGACCTAAATTCTTCTTTTTTTCTGTGAGATCAATATCCTTAGGCTGTTTCTTCATAGACTATGTTTTAAACATGAAAAATACCTGCCATGATGTCACCATACTGTGAAAGATTAGCTTCTCATATACATCACCCTAGATTATATATCTTACTCTGCTTCCCACCCTTGTGATAAAAAGAGCCTTTGTGCTTTGGCCATGAGCAAACCACTTTTCGTTACACCTAAATGACACATTACATTTGACTTCAGTGTATTTATCAATAACTAGGTCTGAATTCTCTGGATTCACATGTGCACCCTTTAGAGACTTTTAGAATAGACTGTCTAGAGTCTCTTCCACTGGCAATTCACACATGCTTTTCCTTCATACCCTGCCTCAACGTTAATTTTAAACATTTTTTCTATGAATAACAGAAGTCTGGCTTACTCTAAATTTGTCCTGTGTCTCTTAAACTATTCCAACTGTGGTTACTTGCAATTTCGTAATCATCATTAGGAAACCTCTGATTCCTCCCCAGCTTCACTTTCCCACCGGGCTCCCCCACTTCAGCTCTCCAGCTCCCTCACCCCAAAAGTGAAGCCCTCCTAGACCTGCCCTGGCAATCAGAGCTCTCTCATGGGTCTCACCTTTGCTGGCCTACTTCTCAGGCAAGACTTGCATGGGCTGTGCGAGTGTCAGGACTGCACAGGTATGGCCCGGGCAGCTGCCCTCAGCCACCTGCCTGCCACCATAGGCAAGCAAAAAGGATAGGGACACGTTCATCCTGTTTCCTCCCTCTCCTTCTCCATCTATTCCCTGCTCACCATATGAGTTAGAGGAGTTTGTTCTCCTGGGGTTTGCAAAAAACAGAGAAATGCCTTTTGAGGGGCACTTCCCTCAAAACCACACGGCGAGCGAAGCCTGGATTGCCAGAATTTCGCCTTCAAGGCAGAGGGAGAGGCCCAAGGGCTGAAGGTGTCACAGCTTCTCCTGGCAGCTGGAGGAGCTCTGGAGCTCCCACTGGGGCGCTGGGCAGGTGTTTGACAGGACTAACACCCTCTTTGACAGAGAAGCAATGTCAGGAATTGTGCTAGAAGCTTGTACTGTCAGATTGAAAGGCAGGGGAATTACCAGGCAACCGACTGGTGCATAGCTGACTGAGAAGTCTGTAGTGGCTGTGCTTTTTTCAAAACTCTGAAGAAGTTGGTTTACATTAGGAAGAGTGATTGCATAGCAAATGGCTAAAGAATAACCTGAGAAAAGCCTTGGTCTCCACAAGGAACTTGGCACAGTGTCCGTAATTCATACCTGCATAACTGGCCATACGTGCTTTCCTGCACCTTCCCCTGGCCATGCGCAGTAAAATCGCAACAGTCTTCCTTCATTTCTTATTGGAAGTTAAACTTCTTTCAGTACTGGTGAGGCACTTGGGGAATGCCAAGCTTTGTCTTTATTTAATATATTTAAAGAACTACTTATCCAAATCACTTTGAGTCTGGACATAAACTTCTTCTTCAAATGCCAAAAATACTAATGGAAAATGATCTATTTTAAGAGTACCAGAAGTGAAGGAATACTGAAATTCATAATGGAGAGCAGTACATCTCCATAATGGTGAACACCTAATTTTACCTCTGAAACAGAAAACTGGATTTTGGAAAAGGAGGAACCCAAATACGTGGATAGCAATCTTATTCCTGTTGCCAAGAAAATTCCTGTTGGAGTTTTGACCAATGAATTACAGTTTAACATTTCACAGCCACAATAATTTCCAGTTGCCCCTCGATTTCTGAGATGAGCTCGGCAATCCTGAGCGAGTCACACCGGGGTAGCTTATTTCAAGCACCACCTAGTGGATCTATTTAAAAGACACCAAAAAGAAAAAAAAAAAAAAAAGATTAGCAAAATATTTGAGCTTTGGAAGACAGGAATAGCAGCAGTCAGTCTCCCCTCTTTACGTGGTGCTATTTGATTGCTCATTAATAGCAAGTCACGACAGCTCTGAAAAATGCTAAATTAATAAAGGTGAAAAAATACTAGTCTGTTGAGCTGTTCCATGTACAAAATTTGGCTCTTACTGAGCCTCAGCATTGGACATTCTTTTCCAAACTCATCGGGCCCAAAACATTAAGAGAGATATGTCCTTTAATGATCAGAATTCCCCGAGCACCGAAAAAATAACTTCTGATTTTACATGAAAACAAGTGAGAGAGAAAGATTGAGATGTCATGATTTTAATAATGGAAAATAACTAACCCAAGAAGGTAATTCCGATCTTGTTCACTGGTCAGTAAAATGTGGCTATATAATTATGTAAGTATATAATTTTTAAAATGTAGTCTATTATGCTTAGAGACACTTGACAGGCCTATTATCTAAGCAATTTCCTAAAATAAAAAATAATATAACGTGAATCGATACAATAAGTTTATTAATACTTTTATTACTTTTGTTGATTTAAGTGTGGAGGGATGGTTACTTATTTTAAATTTTGTATTTGATCTGAGCATTGCATCATAACGTATATAATTCATACATTAAATATTACCTATGAAGAGCATTTTTCAGCAAGACTTCAGACTTATTGTTGCAAGAAACTGAGATTTGATTGAAAATATTAAAATATTGAGATCCTTAAAGTGATGGGTTGTCAGCCTAAAGTAAACTTGAGTTTGCCCTGACTCAGGACTGGGACCAAACCTTGAGCACCTGAGTACCTGTGCCTTGTCTAATTAGGGTGCTAGCCAGTGCAGACCTTGCAATTAAGACTAGGGAATAGAGATGTCCATGATCAGGCAACTGAAATATCAAATAGAAAGAATACTGTGAAGTGTCAACAATAAGAGAAAGTACTGTCATGCCAGAATCAGCATAACCATTTATGAGATGCAGTTACTGGTGGCTGAAAAATCAGAACAGTGGCAAACAGAAATTAGTGAAAGAACTGAAAGCAGAAACCAATGCTCAGAAAAAATAATCCTGAGCTCTCTGCCCTGGAGACATTTTTGAGTGGACTAGAATTAATGGTGTTGATCCAGCAGCTGATCAGACATTTGATTACATAGGTTAATGAAAAGCCTTAAAAAAATTGACAGTTTCTGTGTCTGAAATGAAATATAAGGATGTAGAAAGGATTGTATATCTCTCTTTGATGAGGCTGTTAAAATAAAAACGGATTCACAATAGCCAATGGGTTATGGGTTCCACCATGTAATTAGTTGTCAGCTGTATTTGGTATCTATTTATTCAATTAATCTATATTTAGAAAATAAAACTCTTAGTTCTAACTTTTGTATATTGAAAGCATTTTTCACCCATTTTACACTAAACTCACAGTCTACATTTAACTTGCTATTTTACAGTAAGGCATGACTGAAAAAAGATCAATTCTTGTAAGGAATCCAGAGCTACAAGTAGTGACAAAGAACAGACCTTTCTCATTTTCAGCTGAGATAGAGTTAATTTTCTTCTTAGTAGCTGGTATAGCGCTGTGTTTTGGGTTTAGGATGAGAACAATGTCAATAACACAGTGATGTTTTGGTTCTTGGTAAGCAGTTGCTAAGCAGTGCTTACACTGGTCAAGGACTTTTCAGCTTCCCATGCTCTGCCGGGTGCACGGGGTGGGGGGGGAGGAGGGGGGCTGGGAGGGGGCACAGCCAGGACAGCTGACCCAGACTGGCCAAAGGGCTATTCCATACCAAATGACATCATGCTCAGTATATAAGCTGGGGGAAGAAGAAGGAAGGGGGGGGACAGACCACATTTGGAGTGATGGCGTTTGTCTTCCCAAGTAACTGTTACGCGTGATGGAGCCCTGCTTTCCTGGAGATGGCTGAACACCTGCCTGCCCATGGGAAGTAGGGAATGAATTTCTTGCTTTGCTTTGCTTGCGTGCACAGCTTTTGCTTTACCTATTAAACTGTTCTATTTTATTTTACTTCAATTATTAAACTGTTCTTATCTCAAACCACGAGTTTTCTCCCTTTTACCCTTCTGATTCTCTCTCCCATCCCACCAAGGGGGGAGTGAGCGAGCGGCTGCGTGGTGCTTACTTGCCGGCTGGGGTTAAACCACGACAGTCACTAATGAGAAAACGTAGTTACTTTTAGTTGAGTGAATGGAAATGACCAAAGTACTATGTACTAATCATCACAATTTTATGTTTATTTTGAAATTACCCAAGTTGTTTTGGTCTGCATGTGATACATTACAAGATACCTCTGCTTTAAAACAGAATTTAAGTTGCACTCCTCCTCCTAATAATAATGGGGGACTCACATTTTGGTTCCCATTTGTTCATGGTATTCTTTTGTAAATATTTGGGTATTAAAAATATAAAAAAATATTTACTTTGTGCCTAATTAGATAAACACCTTTATCCTGGGGATGCTGAGTGGCTTTGCTGACAAAGTAGGTGCAGGGCTTACGTATTTCAAAGAAAACAAAACTTTCTCCTTCTCCAGATTTGGATTAAGTATTTTAAAGTGACACAAATACAAAATATCAAATGTTCTGATTCATAGATCTCCTTCTTCCACATACTGTGGTCAAGGAAATAGGCGAACAGAGAAATTAACTGAATTCTATCAGCCTTTGGTGATTAATTCTTTTTATTATCATACTGATAAACGGGTAGGTGGCTGGATTTTGTGCCTGTCCTGAAACCAGGACAAAAGGTAAATTGTAATGATGGTTTAGCAATGCAGAACTAATACATATTATAAATCATAAAGCTGCCTTCTGCAGCTTCTATATTTTTGAGGGTCAAATTCAGCTTGGTGTCAATGGACACAATCCACTGACGCTAATACTAGGGTTGAACTTATCCTCTTGCATTGCTCAGGGAGAATGGATGTACATCTTTTTCCTGTTTTTTTGTTCAGTGACAGACCATGGCACTCAAAGTACACAGAGAAAAACATCAGCCTTTCTGTTGTCAGAACCACGCTTCCAAGGACTCAGAAGCTCTGGCTTGTATCCAGATTAGGATTTATTAACAAGACTTCAGCATCCCAGAAGGTGGATACTTTTAAGGAGTATGTCATCCAAGGACAAAGAAAGTTACTGTAGTTCATTGTAAAAAAGTTTGATTTTAAAAAGGCGATTCTGAACATAAAAATATTTCTTAAATAAACAAAGATGACAATATAATCTACATAATCATGCATAATGTGATGATATAAAGTGATATAATAAAATTAGCATATACCTTAGCAGAGGAAGATGATACAGATGCAAAAAAAGATAATTATTGTAGATATTTTTAAGGCAAATATCTTTCAGGAACACAGTTCTTCATTTACTGCCTTATTGCACCCTTATTTGGTGGGGGTTTGTTCGACTTTCTTGGGGAAAAAAAAATGTGGAGAAATAACCCAACATATAAAAGTATGGCCTGAAACATACTGCTTCTGGTAGGAAGCATACCATACTGTTTTAGATTTCAGTAAATTTTATGGAGCATAATGGAGATTTACGTAGGTGTTGTAGACATTAAACACTCACATAAATTTTGACAACATCCTATAATTATATAAATGGTTTAAGAACATTAACAGAGGCCTCATCTTGCATAGACATACCTGTATAGAGAGCAGGGTCTAGACACAGGGATTGGGGAGAGGGATTACTTTAACTTTCTCAGGATCTGTCAGAGCAAGCTAGCCTGGAGCTAGCGCTGCAGATATCTTTCCAGTTCCTCTTCTGGTTAGCAGCTAAGATCTCCTACAACATTATGGTATACAACTTTTGAATCTAACCACTGACAAACTACATAGCAAAAAGTATCTAGGAAAAAAATGGAAGCATTACTGACAGCAGGATTTTAGAAAGTTTTGTAAGGTTATAAAACTGATAAAATTTTTCCAAGTTTAGAAATCAGATTAATGGAATGGGATGTGGAATGGATGCTGGGAGCAGGGCCCAAACCCTCATTCTACCAAAGAGTAAACTTACAGGATGTCTTGAGCAAGAATGGAAAACAGAATCCTGTGAAAAAGACATGAGCTTCTCCCATTTCTGAAAAAAAATGGTAAAAGTTTTAGAGGGAAAAAAGAAAAACAGGACATTCCTGTGGCATGACAAGAGCCAGGCAGTAAAAATATTTCATTTATCTAATGAAATAGTCAAAAAGTGTAGGAGTCAAAATGCTGCAGACACATGCAGAATATGACTTCAGAAAGGTTTACAGGTATTTTCCACCAGGCTGAACTGAAAAATATTAATAAGGTGGCAGAACCGTGTATCCTTTCCATAATCTATTTAATCCTTTTTTCAAAATAAGTGCCAAAGTAAATTTATGGAATGGGTGACTGCCTCAGCAAATGCACATCATGTCTCTTTGATAGAGGAAACTCTGTTTTAACTACAAAGATATTCTTGCATCTAATGTCAGAGGTGGGAATCACATCGTTTGTCTTTGAAATAATTACAGAATCCAGTTCATGACAATTTTTCTTAAATATCAGGAAAATTATAAATGTAAATTAAAATTAAAGAATAGCACTGAGTTCGTATTCTCAGGCAAGCAGGTTACCATGTGAGGCTTAGCACCTAAAATGCTAGCTTTATTTATGTTTACCTACAGCTCATCAAAGCCAAATCTTGAAATAGGAATGAAACAACGTAAGCAGCTGTGCTGGAGTACAAATGTCACAGGTTAAATGGAACTAGAGAAGCTTTTCTTACTACAGGTCACCTAAAAATATTTGGACCAACAGTATGGTATCTGAGCACTGTCTGTACAATAGTTCCATGCTTTTTCTGGTCTGGCATATGAAATAACTTGAAACAGGGTGGGAACAGGCCATGGGCTGCTGGCTACAGTGCACTTTAAGAAAAGAGGGTTGCTACTTGCAGGAGTGTGTGTGTGTTTAAAGCCACATGCAGGAATTTCTGCCTTTTTAAAATTAGAAAATTGTTGCTTTTCCTAGATGTCATATAGTTTGCTAATGAACTGGGAAAGGTATGGTCTTAAAAGCGCTATAATGTGGGCCAGAAGTACCCCAGCTATATAAACTATGGCCACTGGTAGTCTTCTCTACCACAGTGCTTGGTTGTTACCCTACCCTCTGGGCTGTAGTCAGGATGATGGCATAGTCAAGCTTCAAACATGCAGTTACAATGAGTAATGACGTACACCAAAAGGGAGATTGCTCTATGTGATTAGGAGCAAAGACAGCAAAAGACATTCATTTTACACGAAATATGAGTGAAACTTAGATTAAAAAAAATAGACTGATGGACAGAGAGGGTTTCAGGGAGAGAATGTAAGAAATAAAGGCAATTATTTTTTTAAGACTGTCTTTCATAAGAAGAACTAATGAGAGATCTGTCAGGAACTCATAATTGTTGTGGACCTAGCCTACTGTGATATGTGACTACATGCTCCCTTAAGCCAAATAGTTAGCACACACTGTTATCAAATAACTAATACTTTACATTAGTATATATCTGGAAAAGAGCTTGCTAGTGTGGAAAGCTCCTGTCTTACCTCATGCTCCCAGATAATGGAGCCCACAAAAAATAACACACTGGATAACAAAGGAAATAAAATCAAAGTATCCAGGAGGTGAAATCATAATTGTTTAAACACCAGAATCTCTTTTTTAATGACAGCATACACTAACTTAGCTGCTTAACTCTCACAGTGTTAGCTCTTAGCTATTACATTCTATTTAATTGTCCATCAGTTATGATTTTATTCTAAGATTATTTGCAGTCCTTTCATACAATTTTGCCGTCCTTTCCTATAATGTTTTCCTCCAAACTCTTTCGTAAGTGCAAGCCTCTATTTCCTCATTCCCAAGAAGTGCACCAACAGCATTAACATACTGTACAACTTTATCACTGTTTTATGGTCAGTGCATTTTCCAGAACGCCTGTTGCATATTGTGAAATTCCCTATTCCATAGATGCTAACGTACTTATTCAAAACTATTCCAACCTTGGAAAAGAATGCTTGCTGGAATCTGCGACCTGCCCTGGTCTTCAGCATAGGACTAAATTCCACACAGTGTGCAGAGCATGTAGTTATTTAATGACCACTGACTAAATGATATATGATAAAGTATTTATATACTCCTATTTTTAATAGCTCAGAACTATTAAATCTCACAGAGGGAAATTGTTTATTTATCTACAGTTGAGGTCTGTTTTTCACTCATTTGTATCTGCATTATGAGGACTTTTGCCAACATGGCGATCCTTCATGCCAGACGAAGCTGGGCAGCCCAGTCTCTTGACTCCAGAGCCGGGGAGCACAAGTGTAATGCCAAGGTGCAGCTGGAGGTGTGCTAATAACTGGGACAGTCTGGAAGGCAAGTTCCTCAGTAGTGACCTACAGCTGAGCTTTGATGTTGTGTCATGAACATCCACAGACTCTCTCGATCCCAGATAACCATAAAAACGTTGGTTGGTGGGGATATCTGGAGGCCACCTAGTCCAGCTTACTGCTTGGAGAAGGTCTTTCACCAACACTAGATCATAACCCACTGATATATTTTTTCAATATATTTTTTGAGGCAGTAGAAACAGAAGAACACTAGCAGCATGTATTTTCTACTTACTTAAGTATTTTCATAATCTTTTTGAGCTGTTAGGCTACACTGAGACAGGTGTCATGCTATTTACAGCTTGTCTGTTGTCTGGTATTAGTTTGTAAGAGTTTTGGGGCCACTTTCTATCTGTAGCCAAGACCCGACAAAGCACCTGTTTTACAGTCCAGCGACAGCCTCTGAGACATATGAGAAAATAATGGTTATTTGGACTTCGTCTTTCTTACATTTTACTGGCTAAGAAAATAATCCTTGCTACATTTTCTGAGTCCTTAAGAACTTGTGTCTTAAATCTCAACCATTTTCAAAGAAACTATTACCTTAAAGTTTTCCTAATTTTTAAAATACATCTATTCTTCTGGTTTTGTCCAGTGAATCTGAAGGGAAAAATGTGTCTCAAAAGGGTAAATGCAGTCATCCTTTTGCCCTTTAAGTTTGCACAATCACTACTTTGAAAGCAGTAATGGAAAAATCCAAAAGGTTTTGTTGAATGTAACAGGAAAGACTTTGATAAGGACCTACTGATTTCATGGTTAAACAGTGGGAATTGTCCTCCTCCTGAGCTCTGCTGTAGTCTAGAGCTACATTTCTAGAAGGGTGCCAAGACCTTTTCAGGGTCATGAGCACACATCCATTCGGTATGCGTTTCAGATAACCATGAAGAATTGGAGTGCTGAAGAGAATGTTACTATTGGTTGGCACTCCCTGTCCAGTTAAGTCCAGTTGGAGAACTGTCGGCGTAGTGGCTTAGACATAGCTCCAGCTGCACCAACTCTGCAAGTCTTGCACATGGATGATGCAAATCTTCAGTATGATAATCTGATGCCAAAGGGTGGTGGAATCAAACTGTCGTAGTTCAGATCACAAATGATATTCCTGAAGGTAACTATTAGACGATGGAAAATTAGAGGGGAAAAAAAAAATACCTAAAAGCATTTTGAAAAATGAACCATATATATTTCCAAAGTCTCTAAAGCCACATAAGGCCGGAACTTGAACTATAATGTTACAGACCTAATTGCCACAGACCATTCCAGCAAGTCCTCAGAGGCTTCCTTTACTCCCCATCAAAAACATTCATTTGAGCCTAAGACTTTGTAAAGCTTGCAATGCAGACTGGAATCCTGCTGAACTTGCACTCTCTTTAAGGATAATTTTCACTCTACCACATTCCTAATGGTATAGATAAGGAGAAACAATGTAGAATCACTTCCCAGCACAGATATCAACATTATCAAAACCTGGAAATATTTGCAGCACATTGGATTTTTGTCATAGCAACCATTATAAATTGAATTAAAAATTCCGACTGCTTTTATTTATTCCTGTTTTGGTTTAACCCCAGCCGGCAACTAAGTACCACACAGCTGCTCGCTCACTCCCTGCCCCCGGTGGGACAGGGGAGAGAATCAGAAGGGTAAAAGGGAGAAAACTCATGGGTTGAAATAAAGACAATAGGTAAAGCAAAAGCTGCGTACACAAGCAAAGCAGAACAAGGAATGCATTCACTATTTCCCATCGGCAGGCAGGTGTTCAGCCATCTCCAGGAAAGCAGGGCTCCATCACATGTAGCGGTTATTTGGGAAGACAAATGCCATCACTCTGAAAGTTCCCCCTTCCTTCTTCTTCCCCCAGCTTTCTATGCTAAACATGACATCATATGGTATGGAATATCCCTTTGGTCAGTTGGGGTCAGCTGTCCCAGCTGTGTCCCCTCCCAGCTTCTTGTGCACCCCCAGCCTCCTCGCTGGTGGGGTGGGGTGAGAAGCAGAAAAGGCCTTGACGCTGTGCAAACACTGCTCAGCAGTACCGAATACACCTCTGTATTATCAACATGGTTTCCAGCACAAATACAAAACAGAGCCCCATTACTAGCCACTACGAAGAAAATTAACTCTATCCCAGCCAAAAACCAGCACAATTCCACTATTATATTGCATACTCAACTGAATAGATGCTATTAAGTCACTAGGGGCCAGCACTTTCTCAAAGGCAATACAATACTTCTGTAAGAGGAGCAATGTTTAAAATGCCTCCTGACAACTGGCAAGGTGCTGTGAACCAGATGGTTTAAAGCCCGCCATTTCATAGGCCTAGATTCCCTAGTGGACTTAGGTGGCAAATTCTTATGTAGTGTTCCTGATGTTAAGTTTAGGACTCTAAAATCAAAACTGGAATTTTCAATGCCATATTCAACATCTAATTTTGTGGGACTTACCCATAGTCAGTAGTAGTTGAGATATGAATTCTCTCCTCAGTGGGAAGAGATTAGAACCCACATTTCTCATGCACCAAAAAGTATTCTGGGGTTGGAGTTATTTCACTGTGGTCAAATGAAATAAGGATAGAAGATGCCAGGAAAACAAATTAACAAAAAGCCCAACAAACCAAAGGTAGAAATGAATGTCTAGCTTATTGGTAAGGAGACTATCTAATGTGGGCACTCTTTCCACCTAAGTGCCTGTGCTCTGACTTCCTTTTACTTTTCCTCTACCTACCCAATCTTTATTTTTTGTACGTAAACCAGAACCACTTCACCAAGAAGGGAGAATCCCCTTATACCATAGCTGCCTATGGAGTAGGAAAACAGGAAAAAAGGGAGAGAAGTAAGATTTGAAAGACTGAATCTAAGGGTCCCACCTGCTTTGTAACTGTGGTACTACAGTGGGGGTGCAGTCTTACTTGCTTTGATAATGTTTTAAAGGAGTCCTATCCAAAGTTAAGTTTGCAGATCTACTAGAGGTCAACTAGTTCAGCCAGGTGTCATAAGAGAAGATTGACTTTAACCTTGCCAGCTGCAGTTTAAATCCATGATATTTTGTCCTGTTTGAAAGAATGCAGACAGAAATTATCACTTCCTTTTATGTATAAAAATATTTGATGTCTTTCTTCGTATCGGCCCTCATTCTTCTCCTTCTAGTCCAACCAAGGCCATTTCTTTCAATCTTTTCTTTTAGAACCTATTTTCCAGGTCTTTCATCATCCTTGTTGCTTTCCTCTGGACTCTGGTACGTTTCTTGGTGGGTGGCTGCCAAAATTACAGACTACACTACAACACAGTAAATGAGCACTCTGCAAGTCTTACCTACACCAATTTTGGTTAACTTCCAGTCTAATGTTCACTTTTTGACAATAGCAAGAAATTATTATCCACTATAACCTGACTCTTTCATCCAGAAGTGTTACTTACCCATTTTTTTCCTGGGATCACTTTGTGCTATTGCTAAAAAATAAAAGACACCCTTTACTTTGTGAATAAAAAACACATGCACCAAGTCTCAGACTGAAAGTCCTGAAGGAGGCACCTTCCCATTACCCTGACAGGTATGTTTACATAAGTGGTACTGGATTTAAGGCATTCTCTCCTCAAAACTCTAAGCAGCTTAGTAACTACCATTCTGACTTTTCAGATTCAATTTTAGAAATGCTTAATTCTCCCCTGGGATTTCTGGAGCAGTCTTAGCTTTCATTGATAGTTGCATGCTACGGGAAATCCCTGTACAGCCGCTGAACTTGTGTTTACACTGACTAAGGCCTGTGTACTTCATTAATGACAGAGGTGAAAGCAGCTACAGACGCAAAACCACATTTGACAAACCACTGTTTGCTCTCCCACCAAACCTGTATCAAAGCAGAGACTTCCACATGCAGGCCAGAAACAGAGCGAAGCGGACGAGGGCTACACGATAAACGCCAGAAGCAGGTAACCCCGCCACCCACAAGTACACCCGCGCGGAGGCTGCAGGCAGAGCAGAGCACCGCACCGCCGTGCGGCAGCGGCGCCTCCCCTCAGGCCACCCCGTACAACCCCGAGCGGAGGTGCCGCGAGAAAGCGGCAGGACCCAAGGAGGAGACGGCGGGCAGGAACTGCGGCAGGAGGACTGCCGGACCAGTAACGGCCGCTAACGGCAGCCGAGCGAGGACCCCTCACGGCACGTCCAGCCCCAAGGCTGCCGCCAACGGCCACCCCCCGCGCAGGCGCACTGCCTGCCCCCGCTGCTTCCCAGCACACGCGCAGTCGCGCGGCGGCAATTAACGTTCTTTCGCGCCCCCTCCCCGGGCGTTCCCCAGCCGCCCCCCGGAGCATGCGCACTCCGTGCCCGGCGGGGCGGGGGAGAGCGGGACCGGCTCCTTCCGCCTGCCCACCCCCACGCGCGCGCATGCGCACTGCCCACGGGGGCCCGCGGCGGCGGGCGGGCGCGCGCGCGGGGCTGTTTCCCTCCCCACGTGACATGGAGGCGGGGACGGGAAGGGAAAGGTCAGTGGCGACGCCGGCGGAGGGGGAGCGGAAGGTCAGGGCGCCGCGGAGCGGAAGTGGGAGCCGGAGCCCGTCCGCCATTGTGGGGAAGCGGAGCCCAGAGCAGCGGGGGAAGCTGCGCTGCGTCCGG